>NC_071087.1:130933497-131298497 GCF_027358695.1 Spea bombifrons | reverse complement strand
CTTTGAAAGTACAAGGTATTGCTATTAAATAGCCTTAAAATGTAAAGATGGGTAGTCAGGTTTGTTTTCAGGAGCTCTAAGCTATGAAGAAATAAACAAAAGATGTACTAGCAATCCAAGGTTTTAAAGAAGTATGTATTTTTGTTTCCTAGGTTATTTATATTTTTTTTTGTCTTTTAAGAACTATCTGTTAGGGCATTACCCATACTTGGGAACTCTTCGGGTTTGACCTGGAGATTGCCGGGTGAGCACTGCTACTCCAGTTCTCTGGGTCAAGACCCGAATCCTCCGGGTCGCGGGAGCAGGGTCTTGATAAGCCCCGCTCCCTGCCCATTTCCCCCCCCCCGCCGATGTCAGCTTGGAGTCCTGGCCGCATCCCGCAAGGGAAGGCTCCGGGTAGCTGGAGCCCAGAAGTTCCCAGGTATGGCGTTACTTTCTGGCCTCTTTGGGTATTTTTTATGATCTTTGGGTACACTATATTTCAGTACTGTTATCTCAATTTAGACCATGTTTAGAACCTATGAGATATCAAGAAATAATCATAACATGGAAAGATAATCGGTTAGTATCTTCAGTTCTTGGAGAATTCTTGAGAACCACATATTAAATTCCTACCTTTTTTGGGTAGACCAGTTTTTCTGTGGTCTTTGGTTGCACTGTAGTTCAGTACTGTTGTCTCCGCACCGACCCTGTATTTATTTGGACTCCAGGTTAGGTTTTACCACTTTGTTTTTACAATAAAGCAGCTACACGCTCAACCAAAAGTCAGAAGACCGGTCACATCAGTAAGTCAAAATTCTAATAATAGCAGAGGGTTGGGGTATTACTTACAGTACCAATTGTTCATCGATATGCTGCTCCGTGCTGCTATAGGCAAATGCCACCACTTGTTCTGGAAGGTGCAGATCACAAGAATGCAGAAAAACCCAAGCGCACAGGAATATTTATTAACATGAACAGGCAGTCCAAAGGTAAAACAGTTGTTTTGGGACATGTAGACTCCTTTGTAAATGTGTAGTCGGTGCTTTGCACATAGATAAACTGGCCTGTGCGTCCCAAATTGTGTGTTTTACATTTGATCTGTTTATTCATGCTATTAAACTAGTACCTTGATTTTTCCTGCATTCTTTATCGTAATGAAAACTCGGTGGTCTTACTACAACTTTATAGACTGCAGTATTTTGTTACATTGCAAAGCACTGTATTATTGTGTGACCTTGAAACATCAGTTTGATTTCATTTATGTCATGTTTAGATACCTGTCACTATCGCCAAGTAGGACTCTTATTACTGCTACTTTAGAATAACCTAACAATAGTAAAAGGACATCTACAGTTAAACTTATCTGACATAAAGCCTGTATTACTTATTTATGATGTTACATGAATCATCAGTACATTCCCTGATAAACCTCAGGTTGTGTGCCTTTCATTTCAGCTGACATTTTTCTGCCATTCACCAGGCTAAGTAACAACTGTGCAATCTCTTCAAGTTGATGCATGGTCATTGTTTTGTGCAAAATGGATTTTTAAGTCAGCGGAAAGGCTTTCAAGGAGAATATAATTTGACAAAGAACATTCTTCTGGGCGCATAAGAGAAATCAGCTTATTCTGTACAAAAATATTTTATGATTACTGAAAAGCTTCCCATAGAATATGACAAGGGAGGCAATGTACCACTGGAAAGCCCGACGTTTTAATGAAAGTGACATACTAACTGCTTTCCCGCATTGTATGGCTTTGAAGAGATATTCTATAGTCTAGTCAAATGTTTATATTCAACGATAGATAGACATTTACTTTATAAACAAATGTTAAAGTTTCTAAACATATGTAAAGAAGGCAAAATTTAAGGAGTTGCTACAAGTTTGGAAATAGCTTGGGCAGTCAGACTTAATTTACCTTATTTTGTATATGTACATAGTATCATTTATAACAAAGAAAATGTGGGCAAAAATAAAAAATATAAAAAAGTGCAATTTTCATTTATCCTTAAAACTTTACAGGCAAATGTTAGGAAGGTGTCCATCACATATTGTAAATCTAGTGCTGGTGCTTGACTGTGCTCACAGCTCCAATAACATCACTTTAAAAGTATGTTAACAGCAGACAACCTAATCAGTTAGTATTTGTCAGCAGTTTACTCGGCATTCAGTGATCTTGCCATTTTATCATATATAATGGACTGACTCTTGTTAGTTAGTGTGCCCCTGCATAGGTATATTAGTGTGTGTCTGCCCAGGTATTTTAGTGTGTGTGTCTGCCTGGGTATGTTAATGTGTGCCTGCCTGGGTATGTTAGTGTGTCCCTGGGTGTGTTAGTGTGTGCCTGCCTGGGTATGCTAGTGTGCCTGTCTGTGTATGTTAGTGTGTGTCTGCCTGGATCTATTAGTGTGTATGTGTCTGTCTAGGTATGTATGTGTGTCTGCCTGGATATGTTAGTGTGTATGTGTCTGTCTGGGTATGTTAGTGTGTGTCTCTCTGGGGATGTTAGCGCATGTCTGTGTGTCTAGGTATGTTAGTATGTGTGTGTGTCCTGGCATATTAGTGTGTGAACATGTGTCTTTGTCTGGTACAGTATGTTTGTCTATGTTTGTGTGGGTATGTTTTCTAGATTGTAAGCCCTCCTCACCTGTTGTTTCTGTATGTCCTCTTGTTATGTTATATATAATTCTTGTTATGTCCTGTCTACTCTTTTGTACAATGCTGCCGAATCTGAGGGCACTATATAAAACAATAAATAATAATAATAATGTTAGTGTATGTGAGTATTTTTGTGTGAAAACATGTGTCTTTGGGTATTTTAGTGTGTGACTGGGTATGTTAGTGTGTAAATATATGTCTTTGGGTATGTTAGTGTGTGTGTTAGTGTCAAGTGTTTATATGTACATGAGTGCTGAGTCTCTGGATATGTGTGTTAGTCTTATTAGTGTCAAGTGTTTGTATGTACATTAGTGTCTGTGTGTGCGTTAGTGCGAGTATGTAGATGTGTGATTCTAAGTGTGTGTTATTGTGAGTGCCCCTCGCCAGGTCAGGCTCTGGATCCACCCTGCAATTAATAACATCTGACAAGTTGTCTTGGCTGGCTTGAGGGGTATTTGTAAACATGTATTTGAAATGCAACACACAAGCAATAAAACCAATCTGTGTTTTAAATTTATCTTTAAACATTTTAGTCCACAGGGTCCTCTTCCAGGCTGGTTTTCTTGCTGAGTCTTGTGTACCCTAATGTTTCAAGTCTCAATTTGCTTTTGATTAAAAAGACTCTTCCCATCTCCCATCTGACTCTTCAGCAAAGAACTCAAGCTGCTGCCCTACAAACACCAGAACTAGATGTTCTTGCTGTTCCTGCCAAGACTAATAATTTAGAGTCCTCACTCAGCTTGTAGTGAAAATCAAACCAAACACCCCTTTAATTAAAAGATCTGTTTGTTCTAGCAACAGTACAATATTTAGTGAAACAATTTACAGCTTATTTAATGCAGATGTGGCATGTGAAAATAATGACATATAATGTTAATATAGATGCAATAATGATTCACTTGATTGTATCAAAACCTCTCACTACAACCTAATCTCTGTATTGAAAAGATTAAATCAGCTCAAAATGAGAGACTTTAAAGCCGACTGGAAAATGCATCTGATTAAACTTTTTTGAGCGATTTTCCGCTATACTGGCAAATGGCAGTAAAAGAAAAATTTCAGAGTTTTCTGTTGATTTAACTAATTTTATGAGGATTCAGAGAAGAAAATATTTGAAAATACTAAATGTTATGCTAAAAATCGAATGCTCTATCTCTCCGAATAAACATGTTCTGAAGTGCTACAGACTTTGTATGGATTAACCAATCACCTTACGCAAGGTCAATGGAGAAATTCCATTGGTGGCTATAGTGATTGCTCTAATTTTAATATTTTTTTACCAGAATTTTTAGGCATGGATGCTATGATAAGTGTTTTAGTGTTTACTCAAATCAAACAAAATATTTAGTATACAGTTTAGTGTCCTATGGTGATAAGCAGTCTGTATTTGCATTTGTGATATACATTATGTGCCCTGTGAAAGAAAAAAAGGCCTTACGTTCCTACTATTTGTGAAGAAATTGCTTGACTAAGGGTGTAATTTGCAGCGTAATTGTGCTTGCTACATATTTAGTCAAGGTTAACTAATCTGCTAAGAAATAATTTAAAGAATCTTGAGTCTTTAACTGAAGCTGTAAAGGTTTAAATGTGTCACTGCCTATCGCTGTCTCATAACATTAAAGAAGACAGACATTGCTTAACTGATTGTCATCAGAGATCTTCTTTGCAGTCAGTAGTCAAAACATTTATCCTCAAAGGGCTATATCTTTTCTTTATGCCTTTAGTGTGATGGAAAACAAGCATTTTGTCCTATAGACATCCCCTTAATCTCCCTCTGAAACAACGGCCTTTTGTATTGTGTACACAAACCATCAAATACCTGCCTGACCTGCATTACTGAGAATGATAAAATCAAAAATGTATTTGTATTTGTTTTCTCTTTTATTTTCAATAGAGCCACTAGGCAGCATGAACTATTAATTCCAGTTTTTAAAAAAACAAACAAAATAAACTGAAATAATAGTAGCTTATAAAGAACATGCGGCTCTTTCAATTTAAATAATTTTAAATAATGCAGGCTTGCTATTTTATAAATCATGACCATTTGCTCTACTCCATTAACATAGTCTCACATATCCCATTTTACATAGCATCATTTCCTCATAGAAATCATGAACTACTATTATGTAATAAACACCATGAACGTAACTCAATTGAGTTTTGGGGACTAACTAATAAAGACTGCGAAAATATGGCATTTGTTGGCATTCTTGTTCTAACTGGGCAAGAGATCCATCTGGTCATGGTATCTATGATGATGTCATGAAAATGTTAGTTTTTATTTTAATTTGTATTGCTATTTCTATAGTATTTTTCTATGTTGGAAGAGGAACAAACTCAATCTCTGTCTTTTCACTATTATCTCCCCTACAAATGTGATCAAGAAGCAAGGAAGGCTATCCAGATCTGCAATCATGACCACATTCCATGTGATCAGCCAGGAATGGGGTTATCAGAGATCCTGGAGGCTGTTTAGATGTGGAGACTGTCCAGAAAGTCTCTACTCCTCCATTTAGTTCTTTCAGCAGATATCAGCACTGACACTATTGAGAGGAATTGCCAGATCATATGATTAGCATTCAAACAGTACATCCAAGCTGTCAGCTGAGAGCTAGTTTGATCTCCTATGCAGCAGTGGAGAAATGTCCCTGCCACTGTAAAAACTGCAGGATGTATTATTATGCCCTTATGCATTTGGGACATTTGGGACTTTTAAAAGTGTTTTACGCACGAGCAGATTTATTTTGGAACTCTTAGAACTTTAAAAGTTATATACTGTATGTTAAGTGTTTTTTTGTAATCAAATAATATAGAAAATACATATAGAGAGGGAAATCAATGTGCACAGGCATGGGTAGTATAAAAACCTAGTTGATTCTGTTCAAGTGAAATATGACAGTGATTGTCATTGTAACCTTTTATCCACAAGTCCTTTGTTTCCTAACAAAATTCATAGCATTGAAAATGGCTTTAACCTGATCTGGAAAAGGATGCTTATGAAATATTCATGAGTACCACATATGCTGCCAGTAGAAAATAGTATATTATGTATGACCCCTTTTGTGTTTCTAAGTGAAGAATATGTATCTCTGTGGGTGTTTATCATTGGTTATAGGTCACCTAATGAAGCAAATGTCACATGAAAACACCAATGATTAACAATAATTGGATTGGTGTGCTCAATATATTCTATTTCCGTCTTTTCAAGTCTGATAGAATTATGAGCTAGAATTTTTAGGAAACAAAACTCATGTACGGTTTTGATCATAAGAAGATGAGTTTTTATTGATTAGGTAGACAGTACAACAAAATAGTGGTGTTTTTTTTTTTATTGACAACGACACACACATCAATAAACAATTCTCATTCACCCCAGACTGCACTATTACCTATGTGTGAAAAAAGGAAAAATATACACATATAAAAAAAATGAATAATGTATTTTTTTTAATGATATTGTGTATTTTAAACCTGCTTTATCATTAATATTTAAAATGTATTTAACGTATTTCAGTTTTGGTTGAAATAGAATTTTTACCTTTTAAGTTAGTTAAAAAAAAACAAAGTGAGTGACCAGAAGAAAAACCTAAATCAAATCAATATTTGGTTTGACCACCAAAATTGCATGAATTCTTCCAGGCACACTTGCACAACATCAGGGATTTTATTGGCATATAGTTAGGTGTGTGATTAAACAGTTATATCAGACAGGTGCTAATGATCATCAATTTAATATGTAGGATGAAATACAATCATTAACTGTAACAGAAACAGCTGTGTAGAAGGAATACAACTGGGTTGGGAACAGCAAAACAAGGTGAGGTTGCTTGATAACAAGGTGAGGTTTAATGTCAAAAGTCATTCACCATGGCAGGAGTGAGCACAGAAAACGATGGCAGACGAGCCCCTTGCTGGCGACCAACAGAGTCGCTCGTGCAGACTTTTAAAAACCTGGTGCCGCAACTTGGCTGGCAGAGACCACTGGTCTCTCTGCTCCGACAGTTAAAGGTCCGTACAAGCGACTTTATTGGTCGTTCATACAGACTTTTAACTGTTGGAGAAGGAAGACCAGTGGTCTCTGCCAGCCAAGTTGCACCGTCAAGGGTTAAAGGGCCGTGCAAGTGAGCCTATTGGTTCGCCTGCAGGGGCCTCCTCTGGCATCAACCAGGCGACCAACAGAGTCGTTTGCACTGCCCTTTAACCCCTGATGGCGAACCTACGGATTTCGCTTCCATTAAGCCCTGTGATGCTGCGTAGATAAGGTAGGCTAGATGGGTAAGGGACCAGGGAGATTAGTAGACAAGAAGGAGACGAACATGAAGATTCTTCGTGTTGTGTGTCTTCGTCTACCTTTCACCACCATCATGTTCGTATGTTCGGTATTAAAGCTGAACAACGAAAGCGTACCCTTCATGTTCGTTGTCATGTTCGCCTGAATATGAATGCACAAGTCTAATATGAATACATGATAGCTATAGGGGGCTCTGAAGAAATACTGCACCCCGGAGCCACTAGAAGTAAGGGGCCCAAGCCCTAAAAAAAACCTGCCCCATACCATTATTCCTCCTCCACTAAGCTTTACAGTTGGCACAATGCAGTCAAGTAGGTAACATTCTCCTGGCATCTCCCAAACCCAGACTTGCCTACCAGACTGCCATGTGATTTGTCACTCCACAGCACATGTTTCTGCTCCAGAGTCCAGTGGCGGCGTGCTTTACACATGCTTTACACCACTTAATCCGACACTTGGCATTGTCCTTGGTGATGTGAGGCTTGCACGCAGCTGCTCGGCCATGGTAACCTACTCCACTTTACATGACATTCTGCTTCATGGATGAGTTGCTGCTGTTCCTAAATGCTTCCTCTTTCCAATAAAACCATTTACAGTTGACCATGGAATGCCTAGCAGGGATGAAATTTCACAAACTGGCTTATTGCAAAGGTGTCATCCTATCACAGCACCACATTTGGATTTACTGAGCTCTTTAGAACGACCCATTTTTTTCAAACATGTTTGTAAATGCTAGGCTAGGTGCTTGGTTTAAACACCTGTGGCAAATGGACTGAATGAAACACTTGAATTTAATAATTAAGAGGCGTGTCCCAATACTTTTGTCAATATTATGTATGATAAGGTATTCTTGCAAATTCAAGTAATAGAGTTTTAAATAAATAGTGAATAACTCTTTAATACATCATAGGTTAGCATAATGATCAGATGCATTGCATATATATATCAAGCAGACAGCATGTATCAAGAAGCAATCCCTTCACAGCAGTGCCATAGGCACTGTCCCGTGACATGGTTGGTAATATAACACACAATAGCATTGACCACCAGTAAGGTCATACAAGCTCTATTTATTGGAGACGATCTGTACATCTGTATTGATGCTAAATCAAGCGGTAAAAGGAAACATGTTTGATAAAAAGAAAAAGAAAAACCTCCCTAATTATTCAGAAACCACTTTCTCAAAGCACTTTTCAGAAGAAAATGTGTATACTTTTGTATTACAATTAAATTGCTTTGCTGTCTCTTGGGTGATAGTTCAACCTTTATCTCCAGTGGCTGACAGAAAGGGAAAGTGCACTATAGATTTGATAAGTGATGATGAATAGGTGTATTGTTTTCTATTGACAAAGCATTCATATCCTGTGCAAGGTTATTCTAACAATAAGAAATATCTACACATAAACCCACTTGATTTAAAGGATGTGTTTCTTATAGAGCATTAACAATTGAGTAACAGTAGCTTGATGGAAGAAAATGTGAAGCAATTATATTACTGCTGAATGCCTGATTGCTTGTGTGTGGTCCTTTCATTCCCTGGTGTAAAGTGCACATAGTTGTGCCTCTCCATAAACTGGTTTAAAATGACTGCTGTCACAGAGATCTGCTAGCTGTTCTAATGTTAATAAAGGCACCATTTAGCTATTATTATGTCTCAATCCTCTTTCCTTCGCCCATTGAAATACCTTTTTTCTATCCTTGCAATGGATGTGCCGCCACTTATTCTGTTCCTTATTCAATATACAGTATCTCACAAAAGTGAGTACACCCCTCAAATGTTTGTAAATATTTTATTATATCTTTTCATGTGACAATGTAAATCAGTGAGTGTACAGCCTGTATAACAGTGTAAATTTGGTTTTCCCATCAAAATAACTCAACACACATTAATGTCTAGACCTTAGCCATAAAAGTGAGTACACCCCTAAGTGGAAATGTCCAAATTGGGCCCAATTAGCCATTTCCCCTCCTTGGTGTCATGTGACTCATTAGTGTTACAAGATCTCAGGTGTGAATGGGGAGCAGGTGTGTTAAATTTGGTGTTATCTCCCTCATACTCTCTCATACTGGTCACTGGAAGTTCAACATGGCACCTCATGGCAAAGAACTCTCTGAGGATCTGAAAAAAAAGAATTATTGCTCTACATAAAGATGGCCTAGGCTATAAGAAGACCCTGAAACTGAGCTGCAGCACGGTGGGCAAGACCATACAGCGGTTTCCCAAGATAGGTTCCACTCAGAACAGGCCTCACCATGGTCGACCAAAGAAGTTGAGTGCACGTGCTCAGCGTCATAGCCAGAGGTTGTCTTTGGGAAATAGACATATGAGTGCTGTCAGCGTTGCTGCAGAGGTTGAAGGGGTGGGGGTCAGCCTGTCAGTGCTCAGACCATACCCCACACACTGCATCAAATTAGTCTGCATGGCTGTCGTCCCAGAAGGAAGCCTCTTCTAAAGAAAGCCGCAACCAGTTCGTTGAAGACAAGCAGACTAAGGACATGGATTGCTGGAACCATGTCCTGTGGTCCGATGAGACCAAGATAAACATATTTGTTTCAGATAGTGTCAAAAGGAAGAAGATCAGGAAGTGGTAGTCAGAGAAAGTAGGGTAACATTTAGAGAGCGTGAGAGAGAGAGAGTAAACAAAAATAAGAGTGTGAAAGAGTAAATGTGGGCACCGGGCAACAAATTTTGTTCAAAATTAAAAATGCCCCATTTTTGGCTGAGCCGAATGGGCAGGGAACATAAATTGTTTACCTGGAAATGAATGGGGAAAAAAACAAAAATATATATAAAATTATAATATATAATAGAATGGTTATAATTATTATTAGAGGTTTGGGACTATAGTATGAAAGCAGAGATATAAATTAAGCAAATTCTCAAGAGAAACCAAGGTATACATTACAAGGATTACATTTACTGCTGGCATGTGTTACCTGACAGAGGAGAAGGTACACAAAAAGAAAAGTCTGTATCCTAAAGATTCTATTAATTACCTTAAACTATACACACTTGAACATTTTTAACATTAATAGGCAGATCATTGCAGCTTCCTGTTGGATGGTGCAGGAGAAGTCCAGAAGTAAATTGAAAGCAGTCAAATTTAATTAAGTCATTGGACTAATTGTGCTTTGCTTTCTTGGTCTTAAAGAGAAAGATGAAACGTGTTATTAGAACTTTTTTCTTTTAACCAGAAAGATAAGACTGATAAAGTCAGATAGATGAGCTAGATGTGTTTACAACAGTGTGTGTGTAAAAAAAACTATGGAAAACTGATATCTCATGTACACGTAAATCTGTTGTGTTGGTTTAGAGGAAAAATAAATAAATAAAAACATTAAGTATATCACACAGTCCAATACATAGGTAGGATACAAATAGCAATCATTGTGGAGTAGTGAACGTTTAGGCCTTTCTTAGGGGTCTTTGGGAGGGTACCTGAGATCCGAGCTCTCCAGGGCACAACTTCTCCATTCATGGGCATGCGGTGGTCTGTATTAACATGATATGTATATACATCAATACACTGCCAGACACATACCTGCCTTATAAAAGTTTCATGCCCCAGCCTACATTGCCAGTTCTATGAGCCAGTATCCTCTGTGCTAGGGTGCCATTAAGCCCATCTAGTCTGCCTATTTTCCCTTATAGTATACATGTTTAAAAATAAAATTATAAATATATATATATATATATATATATATATATGTGTGTGTGTGTGTGTGTGTGTGTTTGTGTAGTTATTTAGCTACTTTTTATAAATATGAAGATCTTAATAAGACACCAATGTTGTAAGGCTTTTCCTATTTTTTAGTAATTGCTACATTAGTGAAACCTCATTGCTTTGTGTGTATATGATCGATTACATTATATGTAATAAAACATCAATTTCTATACTCCTATAAGTTTTCATCATTACTTTAAACTTTAGATAATTTCCCCGGAGAACTTATTGTGCTATTAAGTAATGCTTGGTTAAGGGTAAGCGTAGGATTAACATTTACTATAGCTTGACAAATAGAATAATAATAAAAAAGGCAATAATTACACAGCAATATGTAATAATAAAGAAGCCTATTATTCCATCATTTTGCAATGTGCATTAAAATGTGCTGGGTATTTACACAGCATGCTCCCTATTCAGATTATGCCTGAGAGACATAAGCAGTAACAATGTTGACTGCCATTCCAAGTTGATTGTTTTATATCATTCCTGTTCAAATGTCCTTGGGTTTTGTGTAATTTGTGAAATTCTAAATAATAAGACAGGTTCATTTAAATACCAAACATATAGTATTTGAATATATGAAAGAAGTATTATTAGCATCATTTTGGAACGGATAGCATAAAAGCATTTGAATTTAACCCTCCAATAAAACATGCCTTCTACCAGGCAAATTGAGTCAATTTAAAAATACCTCCAGGCAATGAATAACTATTTTCCCAAAAGGAAATTTATTTATTTAAAAAAAAAAAAACAATTTGGCAGTACTTTATCTAAATGTCTCGAAGCCAATAGAGCCCTGCCAGTTAATATGCATTTATTTTCAAGTCACCTTACAACCTTTATGTAATTGAGAAGCAATTTGAATACATTTTAACACAGACGAAATTGAGGAGCCACCCTTGTAATAATCTTTAAACTTCAGTGTAACAGTATGATCACCGGCATCAAATTAAGTTATTGCTCTCCTTAAATTGTTTAAGCCAACTGTAGTGGGCTTGGAGGTCACGGAAAATAAGCGTTGAATGATCTGACACCTGCCTCTCCCAAGGATCAACCAGAGGGATTATACAATCTGTACAGTTACTGAGTGCGAAACATGTGCCAGGTCCTTGTCAATCATGTCTGACTCCTGTCAACTAGAGTATCTTTTCAAATATGAAACTGAGTACAGATGTTTCAGTAAAAGACATCTTTAAAATATCCATGATTATGATAAAGTAATGGTCGTAATTATTATTATTATGCAGGTCTACTTAATTGCTTATGTGTGCTACTCTACAGCGATCTATCTATATTTCTGTAAATTATTTATAGGAAAATAACACATTTCTTATGATATATTCAATTTTTATAATAGAAAAAAAAAGTATAATTAAAATTAGAGTATGATTATAGTACACATTTTTATGCAATAAGTGTGGACTCGGTTGAATAAACCAGTATTTAAGAAGATGTGAAAACCATAATTTCTTTTTAATAATTGTAATATTTAATTCAATTTTGTGATTGTCGGTTACAAAGTGAAGCCTGGTATTTTTATTCCACAGGGAATGTATTTATTTTTTTAAAATGTATTATTTTTTTTATTATATTGTAAAATAGACAGTTACAAAAAGACCTTTCATTCTTAGAATGTACAAAGTAACATTAACAAATTAAATTTATGACATTCAGATACAAAACGATATCAAGACCAGATTGCTTCCCAAGTCAACTAGGGAGGGGAATGTATTTATTTAATACACTTATTTATTAGAAACATATTTTTATCACAAGGTGGCAATATAAAAAGTTTATTATAAAAAAAATTATATAAATATATTTTGTTTTTTATTTTGACTTTTTGAGTATTCCAGTACAAATATACTTAGTTATTTTGTCTAGCTTTGGCTATACTTTTGTAATAAGAGTACATTGCTTGGATTCTAGGAAATTTCTAACTAAATGATAAAAAACAAGCATTTAATACGATAGTCGATAGTTTTTCTCAAGGACAAAACGCTGTAAAAGCATCAATTCAGAGTAGTGTTCCGTGAGTGCATTTTGCTATTTTTCATAGAATTGATAGTTGTTCTTTATGATTGTTTTATTCATATTCCGCATAATACATTTTCAGTATTTGCAAAACATTTTACTGTGTATCTGTGATAACTAAAATTGTCTTGGAGGAGCAAGAATCAGCAATTGTTTACTCAATAACAAATCAAGTGTTATCTTAATATAGTAATGGAGGGGAAAAACACAGAAATATGTGTGTTGAAAGGGTTGCCAGAAAAGGAAAAAACTATTGTTCCATTTACCGAATAACATAAGCTTATGGAACCTAACAAGCCCCTTCTTAAGAGCTGAAGATGAGATCTCTTGGGGTCTTGAGAGCTTGTGGGGCTCCACATCTTTTCTTTTGGTCCTATAAAAGCACTATTGACTAAGGACTCTATCTTGACTAATATGGCTGTATCTATCTGGTGATAAACCACTAGGATCAGTGAGTGAAACAAAAATGAAAAAAAAAATTTGAATTAATATTTAATTTTTAGTTCCAATCCTTAAGGGATGCTTTAAAACCTGCCTAAAAAACTACGGTAGGTTTAAGATTTAGGAACCATTATCCATTCACAACAATCACAAGTTTGGCTTACAAACCTTTTTCCTGTTACATCAAGGGAAGAAACAGAACACAACATTATTTGAGATTTAAATAAGGCGCTAATGAGCCTTTTGTGATTTGTAGTGCTTGGTTATCATGTCCATCATGGAGACTGATTGCACGTCTAGGTTTATTGCTAAGCGGGTGTTTAGGTGAAGTCATGGCTCACTTGATCATGTTTGACCTGTTATCACTCTACTTGTCCCATTGAACTAACAATCATATACCGTAATTGTATAATAGTGTCAGGATTAAATATTTTAAAGTACCGGTAATATACATTCATATCATTATGATATATCCATATGGTAAGGTGTTAGCAAATATAAGGTGATACTTTTATTGGCTAATTGAATTGCATAACGTTGCAAGCTTTCAAGATTACTTAGGTCTCTTCTTCAGGCATATTATACACTTGAAGCCCTAATTTCTCAAACATTTATACAGTAATATGCAAATAGTCACAGCAAAATACTGAGATTATAAATTGAGATTACCACGGCAATGTCTGAGGGGAATACAAATCTATTATTTCTTTACTGTCACACACAATGTGCCTATGTTTGTCTTTATCATGGTTTAAGCCAGAACTAAGGGTGTCACAATTTTCAGTGAGTGTATATTTCAGTATCTTCCTTCTCTTCTGTGTCTGGTAATGCTGTATTAATATGGTCACGTGAATTTTTAATATTGTACCCATTTTGGCCAGGGCCGGACTGGGACTGAAAAGCAGCCCTGGAAAAATTTGGAGACCAGCCCCATATAGTTTATCTCACGGTCGCGCTCTTTAACCACACGCACCCCTTATACATACCCGACTCACACTATTCGCCATTCTTTTTATCTCATTATTTGTATTAAAATGCCAGAAAGCAAAAGTTTTAAAAGGCCCTAATAAATGAAATACATTACACATAATGGGATCAAAACATTTGCTACAGCGAACATTTTAGATGAAAAAGTTCAGTGGAACAAAACAGTGATCACATTATTCTTCACGATATTCTGGTAAGAAACTTTTGTTTCTTTATTAATTCATGTAGACTATTTTTTTCATATTTAATATAAGCTATGATTGAGACATGTTTGGTTTTTTTTCCTTTTATTTGCCAACCTACCCCCGAGTTATGCACATCTGCCCCCAGGCTTGCCACTCTGCCCCCCTGATATGCCTTCTAACCCCCTATATGCCACTCTGCCTCCAGAAATGCCTTATACCCCCTATATGCCACTCTGTCCCATGATATGCCTTTTAACCCCCTGTATGCCACTCTGCCATATAGGGGTCAAAAGGCATATCATGGGACAGAGCGGCATATAGGGGGTATAAGGCATTCCTGGAGGCAGAGTGGCAAAAAGGGGGTTAAAAGGCATATCATGGGGCACTCTGCCTCCAGAAAAGCCTTATGCCCTCCTATATGCCACTCTGCCTCCCCGATATGCTTTATACCCTCCTATATGCCACTCTGCCCCATGATATGCCTTTTAATCCCTTATATGCCACTCTGCCTCCCTGATATGCTTCAATCCTCCTATATGCCCCTCTGCCCCGTGATATGCCTTTTAACCCCCCTTTTGCCACTATACCTCCAGATATGCCTTTTGACCTCCTCTATGTCACTCTGCATCCAGAAATGCCTTATACCCCTATATGCCACTCTGTCTCATGATATGCCTTCTAACCTCCTATATGCCACTCTGCCATATAGGGGGTTAAAAGGCATATCATGGGACAGAGTGGCATATAGGGGGGTATAAGGCATTTCTGGAGGCAGAGTGGCATAAAGGGGGTTAAAAGGCATATCATGGGGCACTCTGCCTACAGAAAAGCCTTATGCCCCCCTATATGCCACTCTGTCCCATGATATGCCTTTTAACCCCCATATGCCACTCTGCCTCCCTGATATGCCTCAACCCTCTTATATGCCCCTCTGCCCCGTGATATACCTTTAACCCCCTTTTTGCCACTATACCTCCAGATATGCCTTTTGACCTCCTATGTGTCACTCTGCATCCAGAAATGCCTTATACCCCTATATGCCACTCTGTCCCATGATATGCCTTTTAACCCCCTATATGGCAGAGTGGCATATAGGGGGTTAGAAGGCATATCATGGGACAGAGTGGCATATATGGGTATAAGGCATTTCTGGAGGCAGAGTGGCATAAAGGGGGTTAAAAGGCATATCATGGGGCACTCTACCTCCAAAAAAGCCTTATGTTCCCCTATATGCCACTCTGTCCCATCATATGCCTTTTAATCCCCTATATGTCACTCTGCATCCAGAAATGCCTTATACCCATATATATGCCACTCTGGCATATAGGGGGTTAAAAGGCATGTCATGGGACAGAGTGGCATATAGGGGGGTAAAAGGCATTTCTGGAGGCAGAGTGGCATATAGGGGGACACACTTACATACACACACATGCTGAAAACACATTCAAAAAAATATTATACATTTTGTACAAAAAAATACATTACTTTACTCACCTTCTACTTCTCTTCACTGACCTGACATCCGGTGCTGCAGCAGTCTGAGTGCGAGGGGGCGGAGCTTCCACCTCACGCTGCTCCCATCACTATGCAGCCATCGGACTGCTGGGAATGTAATCTGAACGGCCGGTGCGTGCTGATGCCGCCGGCCGGAGCTACTTTAACACTTTTTTTTTTATTTATATGGTAAGCAGGATCGGCTCGCCATATAAAGTAGAAAAAAAAGTATTAAAGCAGAGCCGGCCGGCGGCATCAGCACGCACCGGCCGTTCAGATTACATTCCCAGCAATCTGACAGCCGCATAGTGATGGGAGCAGCGTGAGGGGTGAAAGGTCAGTGCGAGGGGGCGGAGCTTTCACCCCTCACGCTGCTCCCATCACTAGGCGGCCATCGCACACGGCTGCTGGGTGCCGATGCGGTCGGCCGGCGATACTGTAATACATTTTTAAAATTTAATATGGCAAGCCGGACCAGCTTGCCATATTAAATTAAGAAAAAAGTATTATAGTAGCACCGGCCGCATCAGCACCCAGCGGCCGCTCAGATTAGATTTCGGGCAGCCTGGGGGGCAATTGCCCCTGGTCCCAGCCCACGGACCTTCCGGCCCACCGGGAAATTTCCCGGTATCCCGGTGGGCCAGTCCGGCCCTGATTTTGGCCCCCAAAGGAGTATCTGTTCTTTTTCTTGTTCCAATTATAAGTACTGGAGTTCATCTACTATCTAAGTGTCTGGCCAGTTTTGCCTCTATTGGGACAATGAACACTGATGATGAAATAGACTTCTTTGGATGATATGGAGCAGAAGGTCCAATTGATTTTTTAATGTAGGCCTGCATGTGGTAGTGGTACTGTGTCTGTGTGTCTGTGGTGTATATGTGTGTACTGAATTCCCACCTCTTTCAAAGACACATGGAAGTGCCTTGCATACTGATTTATAATCCCTTTCTCTTTAACATCCTCTAATATTGATATTATTGTTATTATTATTAGTATTTGCAACTTAGAAGCACATAGATGGGTACTTGTGCTACATTTTAACAACAGTGACATCTATGGCATAATGCCACTATTTGAGCCCATTGAAAAGGTTAATCTCCCTGGGTCAGTTGCTTTATCATTAGAGGGAACAGTACCTCTATAAAACAGATTAAATAGAAGGATATGATGTTAAAATCACATACTTCAGGGAGAAGGCATATTCTGTGAAATGGCTAAAATGGCCTTAAAATAAGCGCTTGCAATAGATTGACGCTTCTTATTAACATACCTGGGAACTCTCTGGGTTTCTCAGGGAGATACTAGAAGAAGATGCTTCTCTGGGTCTCCGGGTCGTGGAAGCAGCAATCTGACACGCTCCACTCCCACCCATTTCCCCTTTAAACAGCGGGACTTTGTGCACGCATCGTGCAAGGTGGGGCTCTGGGTAGCCATAAAGTTCACAGATTTGCTTGTTAATAGAATCGACTATTAACAGAGAGGCCATATTAAAATCATATAAGACTTATAGGGCATCCAGTCTGAGAAATCTTTATCAAGCATTGACATATCTTGAGGTTCTACTCATGTTTATGCAACTTACAAAGAGAGACTATGTCAGGAGAGTACTCACGTACCAGTAGGTGGAAATCGGATGCAGGAAGAACAACACTTGCTAAGGTGATACACACCTCAAGAGATCTGAAGATGGGACAGTACTCTAGGGGGTAGTCATAAGCACAAATGATATGAGTACGTGAGACCAGTGGAATAACAGATATTAGGGTAATTAATAACAAGCCAAATAATTAGGAACCAGGATACACGAAATAGAGAAGTAGCAGAATACAGAACACAGGGAGCGCGCAATACGAGCAATACGAGCAAGACCACAAGGAGATCTGGCAATACGCAGGATGCCTTCAGAGGAGGACGCTCCCTGTGAGCGGGTAGAAGTAGGATTCCTCCTGGTGTTGTGCTGCATTTCAGTGAGGGAGCGGTGGTTCGGGAGGTAAGGACCTTACAGACTAGCTAAAATGTTAAAATGGGCACAAAACTTTAATTACGTTCCTCCATAATGTGAATGTAAAGTTAATCATTAACAAGATATAACAATTTTTCTTGTTGCTATTTCAACATACAGATCTTAATGGCTTATAACAAACTTTTAATGTAGATAGAATAAATCTCTTTTTAGATTTTTGGATTTGGTTACATTGTCACTCATATATAAGCGGCAATTTGTAGAGTATATTCTGTTACTTAAACAGCTGTCACAAAGTCATATAGAGGGTCTTGGTAAAGCCCGTTCCCCAAGCTATACCTCTAACCATATCCATAAAAAGTGTGCCTCTTTGGCCCTTTGAAATATTGAGAGGTACAGTAACATTAAAAAGCATTGTAACACCCAGGTGTCCACAGCCAATGTCGAATCTCTGACAAAGCTTCTGAAAGATCTATCCACAAAGTGTGTGTTAAATATAAATGATGGGTTATTACATAACATAAAATAATTCATTAAAAGTACATGCCAAATAATTACTAAATGAGATGCTCAAATAATATGTCCCACTAGGGAGCAGTACCTATAATATACCGTATATTTCCATAGTTTTAATTTATGTAAACAAGTTGTAGAATCTCTATTTAGAACCATATATTCTGAGATATAGAAATATTTAGTTGATATTAATTTTGTTACAGTTGTGTTTAGGAGGTTTCCTGTTGAGAAGGTGAATTGTTCTCATCATGTAATGTATAGAGTAACCTTGCGTTAGCCCAACATAATAACAATACCCCATATGTATGTGAACTTTACAATAATGCTTAAATTGATCGTGTATTACAGGAGTAAATATTCTGCTTATTAGACTTGAATATTTGAGTGTTTTTTTTTAATTAAGTGTACATTTTTTCTCGTTTGATTCAATGCAGGGGATCAATCTCAATAATTCACAAATTAGTGAAAAATCAATCCTCCTATACACAGCAATGAAAAAAAATATATAATATGCATCAGAGTAAATAACAGTATATGGACGTCATTTTGTTCCATAGTAGTCTAATGTTCCACTGCTATTCAATTACCTGTGATAGATTTAAACTGAACAAATGAACACTGGGAAAACTGGATGCTAAAAGGAGTTCCAGGGGGGGTTCCAGTGTGTATGCATGGAAAATGCTCCCTTTGATTTCAAGGAGAGCAATTTCCTGCCAGTGATTGGATATTTAAAGTAACCAAAACTGGTGCGAACCAATCAGACAATGTAGGCAGGTGATGTGCTACAGTTTTTAGCAAAGATTAGTTTTTTTTCCCCTTTTTCCTTCATTGGGGGTGGCTGTATTGGGCACTCAAATGTCCTTTTTAAGAACCAGTATTGTTTTTTTTATTTTAGCAAGACATTTGACCATGTGGTTAGCTTCACCTTCTCTAAGTAATGGTTGGGGGTCCCTTTATCTTTACTACATCTAAGCAACAACAGTGTAATATTTTGCTATCTATTCAATTGTACACATACTAGAGAGTATTTGTAAATATATCAGGAATCTGTGCTTAATAAACTAATCTATGAAATATATCATGTTATTACTAATCTGATATAATTTAAATTATAAGCATATTTTTATTATTTTCTGTCCTCATATAGTATATAAGGAATACTTTCTATGGCATTGATCAATGTAAAGATTCATGCTTTGCAGGTAACAATCCAAACTGCCTAGTATGAAAATGAAACAGCACAATTCAAACTCAATGATATTAATTTCATTACTTTCATATCCTATCTATTTTAAGTATAATCTGCACTGACAATTATAATATTTGGATATCGGAATAGTCATTCGATTTGGCTTTACAGTATAAGGCCAATTATGATCATAATATGAAAAGTACTGGGAAAATTGAAAAAAAAGATCCATATAGCATATTCTGATCTATTTTAACAATTGTAGCAGTAGATAGGGGTTTTAATTGCTAAGTAGAAAATGTATTTTATTTTGAGTTGTGATAGATATAGATACATCTTATTCTGACTCAAAAGATTAAAATAGTAGACTCAAACCAACTGCTGTTTTAGAACAAAATACATTGATGCCTCCGTTTGTTTGTGGTTTGTCCCTTACCTCTGAATAATTGCTTTGACGCCACAAATACATTGAAAGTAACATTGCAAAATATATATTTTCTCCCTACAATAACTAAGATTTGTTGACATGTAGCCTTAGGCACAATCCAAACACCTCAACTCTAATACACATTAATCATTTGTTAATAAAACCACCAAACCTTGACAAGTACACATATAATTGCAATAATGATTATACATTTTTTTTAGTTTAATTTAAATAAATCACGGTGGCAAGATCATACTGCAATGAAATAAAAAAATGGGGATCTCTGTCAAGAATCTAATTGTGTTAATGGCTCAAACTGTGAGCATTGTTTTTTGCTTAATCCCACCATCTTTTGTAAACCCATGTTAAAGTTAATGACTTCTTAAAAGGTCACTCACTGCACCTCAAATGACAATAAAAGTATGGACAATTAACAATTAATATAAACAAGTCATATCATGGTAAGTCGGAATGAAAATCATCTGAACCATCAGAATAAAGATTTTTTAGTTACTAACTACAAATAGGCAAACATCCTTTAGCTATAAAAAGACATATTTTAACAAAGTGCAGAAAGAAAACATGCAAAACAGCAATTAGAATATATATACCTGGTATATAGATATAGATATTTATGTTCTAATAAGAAATATATATCCTGCTCAGGGCCGGCCCTATAATGGGGCAGACTGGGGCAATTGCCCCAGGCGGCACTTTAGAAGGGGCGGCACTTTGCCGCCCCAAGCGCTTTTTTTTTGTTTGTTTTTTTGAAGCGGAGGAGAGAGAGGGGCACCGAGTGGTTTTCGCTTACCCGCTTGGCGCCCCTCTCTCTCTCCTCTGCGGCGAGTCTCCCTGTTCGGTCCCGGTGCCGGCTTGTAATGCAGAGCGCCGGAAGTGACGTCAATTTCCGGCGCTCAGCATTACAAGCCGGCACCATGGCAGAGCAGGGAGACTCGCCGCAGGACTGTTTAAAGGTGAGTACCGGGGGGGATCGTAGATTATGGCATCGGCGAAGTTTAAAATGACGCCACCCCCCGGCGTCGGCGGGGGGGGGCGGCGTTTTAAACTTCGCCCCAGGCGGCGTTAAGTCTTCGGCCGGCCCTGATCCTGCTTCCCAACTCAGAAGGATGGCTACAGTGGAAGGCTGTAGTACAGATACTACAGTAGTGACAGACTTCCGAAACATAAATGGGATGGGTTACAAGGGAGATCTGCCTCTGTTAATGCCCCCAGACCTGCCAGCCAACATCAGAACATCAAAGATCTAACTGCTATTGTCCCCTTTTTACGTATTTATTTCACTGAGAAACAGTGTAGTAAAAGTAAGTTATGAAACAGGGGCATTGCTAGAGGATCCTGATTCGGCCAGCAATATGAAGATCCATAGGCCTAAGGCTCAGTTAGTTCCAGTCAAAGCTCATCTTTGTAGCATTGAATGTGATTACTGAATTCAACATATATCCCATGATGTTTTTGCACAGTCTAGTTTCGGATCTTTTTTTGCAACCTAGGAATGCCACAATGTGTTAAACTTAATGTGTATTTCTGGTGCCATGAAGTATTTACTTTTATGTAAAGTGTCCTTTAGAAAATGTTTAGTAAATGTATGTTAACCATAATTTCACAAAATGGCAAGGTATAACAGATTATTTCCTTGGTGTGTGTGTGTGTGATGGGACGCCCTGTACCCCGACTGGGTACTCCTGCCAAACGTTAATTCCTCCTGCCGGGACACCAGCAATTAACCCCTTCAGGGCCAGACAGAACCAGCGTTGTAGAGAAAAGGGGGGACGTCGCTGCCCCGGAGCTGCGTTGGCGCTTTGGCTAGCCGAAGCTTAGCTACACAGTGTGGCTGAAAAGGACAATCCAGTATCATAGCAGCCTACCCCAAGCATCACACAGCACTCATGTTGAGGTGAAAACAGGACTCAGTTTATTTGGAAACGCAGTACAAGGGGTAACTTACATAGCAAGCCACACAAAGTTCTCCATCAGGTCCTCTTTTGCACACTGTTCAGTATTTGCACTCAGCCCACCTCAGCCCATTAGAGGGTCGCTATTGTAGTCTGTGGGGAGGATGGTAAACACGGGCGGCTCCCTGGCTTCTCTTTGAAACCTGCTGGATATCAGATCCAGGTGCAAATACTGACCATAGAGGTCTCTGTCCTGTAAGTCCTAACCCGATGGAGCATAACACCACACATAAACCCCCTCCCAGAATGCAGGCACCCCAAATCTGTTTCCAAACTCCAGTCTTTAGAGGCCCATAGTCTGTAGGAAGGAGGCTGGCACACAGTCCCCTCCAGGAGCCCATGGCACAGAGGCTTCATTGACAGTGTGCATTCCTGCATAATCTTGACAGCTGTCAATGTAAGAAGAAAAATAGAAAGGCGTTTCATTCAGCTTTGATTAGAACATTTAGTCCTTAAAGTCCACTAGCAGGAAAGAAATCTAGCAGTATCCTAAACGTTACATGTAATGTTGTAAAGATGTGGGATTAAGAGGCTCTGGAAAAAGTTTATGTGTTATTAAATGAAATCACATCCCAGATGGAATAAACATCAGTGTATGCCAAATCTGCCTAAGCAAAATTGAAACTTACAGCAAAAGCAAAACATTGTTTTGTTAATGCATTTAAATCAGATTCTACTACCTATCCATCTTATATTTGTAAACACAATTTAACGTTTCCATTATCACTAAACATAATGTGTTATAATCCTTTAGGACTGTGCTCCCAACAAAGCGCTCCATGGATTTTTTTTTAAAACCGCCTAGTTTTTTACTTTAGTTTAGGAATTTTGATTTTCAATTTGTGCAAGTAATTTGGAGGTATTTGATTTGACATCTATGGTAAAATGCTGCTTAAAGATTACTTTCCTGCCGTGATATCCTCTATGTTCTTCTCATCTCACCCCATGAGTCAACACAATATCTGCTGAAGGACTCCACAATTACATTAAAGTTTGTTTATAGAGAGACATTTAGTGAGTCAAGTTAGAAGAAAGGGTAAGAAGTCAGAAGCGTATAGGTAAGTTAGTGTGTGATTGTGTAGAGATGGCACTGTAATACTAAAGGAGAGATTTGTTTTCCAAGAGGTGTAGAAAATAGTAGAGGAAACAGAACCTGAGAAGGAGATACTAAAGGGATAATCCCGGAGGTAAGATTAGAAATGAGAGAGCTATATAACAAACGCCTTAAAAATGAAGGGTTTGCCAGCGAAGAAGGTCACCAACAGTGTCAAAGGCTACAGAGAGGTCCAATAGAAGTAAGGAGAAATTATCTTTTATTTTAGCAGTGAGGTGTGTCTTAGCAACGTGTTGTGAAAGGAAACCGGATTTAAAAAATACGGTCAATGAGTGACCAAACTTCACAAAATCATCACCCATTCCTGTTATCCTAACAGAATTAGATTATTTCTGAGCTTCTACTAAAAATTTGATGTGGTACAGAGACTAAAAGAAATAATGAGGTTTTCGAGCCATAGCCATTTCTGTAGGTAAAGCACTTGTTAGAAAAGTAATTAATACAGAAATAGGATACAGTAAAAAAAAAACTTTAAACATGGATAGTATAGACATATGGCTTTTCTGAATTTAAGAAGCAGATCAAGGACTGATTGGTGTTTGAGCCAATACAGAAAACAAGCAGATTAAATGGACCGAAGCTACTTTTAATTGCTGTGTTTCTATGTCTTTTAATTAAATATTACATCTTTAATGTAAACAAACCTCCCCCAACACATTAATAAGGTTTTGGTAGCAGTATAAACTGCTTTGTGTGCCCACTATGTAGGAGGTGAGAGTAGGTTCTCACCCTATTGAGAGTGTGCCTTGACGTGGCGGGTGAGCTTAATTATGCTTTGGCCAATTCATATAACCAAAACCTCTCATTTATATTATGTTTATATATTTGTTGCCAACTTTATTAGGGTAAGAAGCACAGACAGTTTTTGTTTTTTGTATACATTTCACAGCCAATTCACTGTTTTTGCAGCATGCTTACACCTGTTTGGTAGGCCTCGTATTATACATTTGCATTTGAGCCTGTGACTAGCTTAGCGCACCGACATTTTTTCTTTTCCATCTTTAATGTAAGCCAAACATTTTGCATACTTATCCTGCTTCAGCCTTATTGTACTATTAAAAATGCAATCAAGATGTCTGTTTTTTTAAGTATTCTGATTAAAAATCAGAAAATCAAACTCCGCTCCATGATTTAAAAACATACAGCTTTTTTTTCTACCAAAACTCAATAAACATACTTCTGCTATCTTTTTCAGTCAAATATGCATTAAGTCTTCAAAATAAATGGCTTGTCTTGTCTCCTTTATAAAATATGCCAGATGCGTTGTTCTGGGGTAAATCTAAAGTCGCAGTCTTACAAATATTACATTTAGCAGACAGATGGCAGTTTACATTTTGAGACATGAATTAACCTTTGCAAGAGCAACATAATTTACAAAATGCATGGCATGGAACACAGCTTGAAACTCAACACTTGTCATGAACTCAAAAATATGAAATGTATAGTAGTCTTGATTGTAAAGTAGTCTATGCATATTAGTTATCTCATGCCTGTTTCTAACGCATGCTCAATATTAAAAATACATGAGCTGTGTATACATTTTATAATTAGAGTAAAAATATAAATAGTTGCATGTGTTTATTTCAGTTTGAGTTTTGTGCTCAGTTTAATGAATCACATATATTGACAAATGATTCAATCTTTTATAATGATAAATGTTAATTTAATGTGAATGATGGTTCTACGTTCATAGACAAAAGAGCCCCCAAAATAGACCAGAAAGTCCATGATTGTTTTCATTCAGACCTAATCCACACCCACGTGGATAACTTTATATGGTACCTTCAAATGTTGAACTGGCCCATGTGTCACTTATGATCATATTCTGATTGTGATACATTTACTAGCTCTTTGACGAGTAAAACTTGACAATGTTGTATATTAATTTGCCTGTAGTAATTGTCACATACAATATATAGGCAAAACTGCAGAAATGCCTGCAGCCAAGGATTCTACTTTATTCTACTAATGAATCTACAATTCATTATTTGTGATGAATTGGTAGACACTTCCTAACATGAAAGGTAGGGTTAAGTGTAAGGGTTTCCACCTCTCCTATTAGCTGCTTACCCGTGTCAGGGTTTAGCCTACCTGCATGGTTTTCCTCATGGTTTTCTGTTGCTAGGCCACACCTACTTCCTCTGAACCCTGTTAAACCTTCCTCTTGTGTCTATAAATGCTGTGCTGCTTCAGTAGCTGATTGCCCTTTCATTGTTTCAGACCTGATTAGAGCACTCATGTTTTTTTTTACTACTGATTCCTGTGTATGAGGGCCTTTCGGAGGAGGGAAGGGCTGTGCCTATACTGTGGACTGAGTGGGCATTTGCTGCACTCTTGCACAACTCATCTGGGAAATGCTTGCACCTAGGTTCCTGTCAGGGACAAACCCTAAGTGGGCTTTTCCACCCCCTAATATACCTAAGAATTAATTTTATTGATTCCAGATTTGTGGCCAAGAACAACATCCTGTCTAGGTCACATAACACCCCATTGTTTATACAAGGCATGGATGGCAGACCCCTACAACCCGCTTCACCACGAGGAGATTCAGTTTCAAGTACTTTCTGCTCTACAGTTTCCAGTTGTTCTGGGCTATCCTTTGCTCCATAGACACAACCCTACTGTTGATTGGCATCAGTCTGAGATACTTTCATGGTCCCCTGCCTGTGATCATGGTTGCCTACACAAACCAGTGAAGGTCCTGTGTGCTGCCTCATCCCCTCTGTTGCCTAAGGAGTACAGGGACTTCGTGGATGTCTTTGTCAAAGCTTGTACAAGCTCTTTACCATCACATTAGGCATATGGGTTTACTTGCAATTTTTCATCTTTGGTTAATCCTATCACCGATCTCACTAAAATGGACAGTGACCCACTTCAATGTGACCTGCTGCTAACCAGGCATTTGAAACTTTGAAAAAAGCCTTTGCTGATGCTCCGGTTCTAGCGCGTCCTATCCCTCCACCACCCTTCCTGCTAGAGCTTGATGCATCTGAGACAAGAGTAGGTGCCCTCCTGTCCCAACGTCCTACACCTGAGAGGTCCCTGCATCTTTGTGGCTTTTTTATAAAAAACTGTCCCTGGCCAAAAGCAACTATGATATAGGTGATAGAGAATTGCTGGCTATAATTTTGGCTCTCAAGGAATGGCGTAATCTCCTTGAGGGGACCATTTTACCTGCATTAATACTCACGGATCATAATAATCTGAGAATAACTCTCTGAGGCCAAGAGACTATATCCATGACAGGCTAGGTGGCCGTTATCTTTATCTTGATTCAATTTTGTGATGTCTTACCTTCCCATGTTTTGACCATATTCTGTGGCATCCAGGGAAGAGATAGTTGTCCTTTCCAATCATACCTCCAAATCAGATACTGGCATGCATTTGCACCATCCTGACTTCTCCGCTTGGAGAGGAGATATTGTCAGCCCAGCCTCTCTCTCCTCCGACCACCCTTTGGCTCCTGTGCACATACCATGAATCCAAAGCAGCTGGTTATCCAGGCAATAATCAATTAATCTGGTCCCTCACTCAATTATTCTGGTAGCCTAGCATCCGTGCTACATTACTGCCTTCATTGCAGCCTGCCAAGTATGTGCGCAGATTAAGATACCTTCCAGTGTGACTCCTTTCATGCCTCAGCACAGCGGTATAAGCTCCAGGCTGATTATAAACATCTACCTGCTCCGTCCTATCAGGTCAGGGAGAGGGTTTGGCTGTCCTCACGAAATTTGTATCTCCGTGTGTCCTCTCGCAAACTGCAGGCAAAGAGGGCAGACCCAACAACGAAGGTTCCTTAATGCACGAGCAGGACTCCACCAGATCCCCACAAACGTTTAAACAAATTCAAGAGATGCTCAGCAATAGAGTGCAATTTTATTCCAAACGTGTGGCGACATTTCATCCCATTTAGAGGTTTTTATCAAGTCTGGTATATGCACTTACCCATATTGTTAGGACTTCCCGCATGGCCGTCTCACGCCGCTCAGGTCCCAATGTCCTCCGATGACTACTGCAGCGGAACCTGCTCCAGAAAAGTGAATCTTCGGAGGTAGTGGGTACCAGCTCCCAACCGCTACCTTGCAGACCACGAGATAGACCACAAGGTTAGGGGCGCGCGGTCATGGGATCGCTACTCGCGCATACATGAATGGCATACATATATGACCTCTGTTGACCTCAATTACCTTGTTTTCACTCCAGGCTGCCTATATTAGCTCTGTACCATCATTCTCTCACTACTATTGGTTGGTGTAAGTTCATCCTATTGCTTCTGCTTGATTTTGATGCAGCATTAACTGGTTCAGCAATTTGAGCTACAGTAGCTTGTCTGTTGGGTTTGACCTCAGGGGCCAGCCTTCGCCCCCCCAAATGCATCAGTGAGCCTGGCCGTCCATGACCCTGCTGCCGGTTCACTTCTTTTCCTTCCTTGGACTACTAGGTAATGAACACTGCAGCCCGAGGTCACCCCGCAAGAGCTGCAGTTTTGGAGATGCTCTGACACAGTCTTCTAGCCATTACAATTTGCCCCAAAGTTGCTCAGATCCTCAGATATTTACACTTGCCCATTTTCCCTGCTTCTAACACATCAACTTTAAAGACAAAATGTTCACTTGCTGCCTAATACATCCCACCCGCTGACAGGTGCCACGATAACAAGATTATCAGTGTTATTCACTTCACCTGTCAATGGTCAGTGATATTAGAAACTATGTATTCACATGTATCTTATTTAAGACTAATGTGTTTTTCAAATATACTTAAAAATACAGGGTTTGTCTCTATTTTAAACAAAAAATGTTGGAGTCAGGGCCAGACCTAGACATGTGTAGTATACCCAGAATCTGAATCATGAAGTATGGGGCTCGAATTCTATGATTTCCAGAGCTGGTTTTCATTCCCAGTCTGGCCCTGGAAATAGGTGCTGTATATCTACTGAATTCCGCTATTGTGTGTTAATGGAGTTTTAGCCTACTGTACTGGCAGGACCAGTAATCTGAAATTCTATACGCACATTATAATGTCATGATATCCCAGTGTTTTTAAATATATTTAATAGTTAGGATATGTAGTATATACAGGACTTCACTTGTAGATTAAAATGTAAAAGTATAGTTGAATAGAACCCAAGGTATAACCAGTTTGAGAATGTCATGGAGCTGGATAGTCCGACCGACTACCTCCATTGACTTGTGCTCCCTTTACTTTTTTTACATGTTCATTTTTTACAAAGATGTGAAGGCAAGCAACCAAGGAGGACCCTTCTGCTGAAAGTAAAACATAAAAAGGCACGAGTAATCTTTGTCAAAACTCACCTATTGAAACCACAGTCATTCTGTGAAAATCCTTTGTACATAGCATTCATTGAATATAATGTCAGCTATGTCTCTTTGGATCTCATCTTTAAAGAAACTTAGGCAAGACAGTTTTGTTTTTTCGAAAATTATTTTTGGTTACACGGTCAGGTGTACATAGTAGCAGATTAACTTGTGATATAAGATAGTGTGTAACCGTGTACTTTGATGATTTCTACAATTAATAACTTCTGAGGTAAAGGGAGGTTTAAGGTGCAGTGTGGTAGGAGAGAGTAGAGGGGATGGGGTGCAGAGAGACAAGACAGTTTTGATTACTCTGGTGGGACTCTGAAGATTAAGCAGCTGGTGGGAGGAGGAAAGACGGCTTGTAAACTTGTTATGGTTGTCCCAAATCAAGTCTTTGCTGACCATGGTGACAGGGTCGACTTCTATCCAGTGGAGTACCAAGGACAAGTAGAGACAGGAACTGGTGTTCCTGAGCAGTCCACGTCGTTCTTCCAATAGACCTGGAAGGTATTATGTTACTTTGTTATACTTTATCTCATACATATTACACATAACCCACATCATTGTGTCCAGTAGTAGTAAGGGAAGCAAGATACATCTTCTATGTATCTTAGATAATTGAGCAAAAGTATTTTTATTCCCATAGGAATGAGGAAAATCCCAGAGGATTTTGTCAGGTCACTTATCCTGTGTTAGTTGGCCATCTGAAGGTGGTCTGGATGAGGAAGTGATTTTGTACGTTTTGGGGAGGTGGGAATCAGATTTGAAATATACTGATATTTGATTAGAAATATCCACTAAGAGGCAATGAAGAAATAAATAGAAGAAGAAGAAAATGTCATGGTTTAAGTAAAAGTAAAAAGGGAAAATTGTTAAAGTTAGTATGGTGGGTGATGCTGACTGGGACCGCTGATGGTTGTCCCAACACAGATAAGCCACCCTGTATTACAACCAGAACCAATCGTCATATATCCCTCACTCCCAAATGAAGGTTTAAGAACCTCTGGTTGCCTCTGAACCTCAACTAGATTACAATGAGTCTGCTGGAGTTCACCCCGAGAATTATTAAGTCCTCAAAATAAGACCAGAAGTATGTCAAGAGCAGAAAAACAAGCACATACATTTCTCCTTAGGGAGACATTGGTGGCAGGGAACAATGGTGTAAGAAGGCGATTTGCCTACGTACTCTACTCCACTGTATACCTGATGAATTGGATCATTCCTATTTTCTGAACATCCAGGAAAAATAGTGCCTCTATACCAACCATTGTTTTGGTCACAAATCCCAATTTGGGAAGATATAGATATGCTGTTAAAAACACTATTCACAAGTATATTAGAAAATAATATTGTAGGCTATCAAAGCCTGTGGAAAAGTTCCACTGGATCTTTTTCAAGTACATGAATACAGGAAAGAGATGAGTCTCCATCAGTGATTTTACAGAAGCTGTAAGAACAAATGGAGGATTAGATTCAACAGCCCCAGAATATCAGAGAACTTTGCTTACTCTGTATATTACCTAAAGCTATTCAGATATATAGCAGAAGTTAAACAAAACAGAAGTGTTGTGAAGAAATGTAAGTGAAATTTTAGAAATAAGTCAAAAAGTATACTTGTAGAGAGATCAGGAAAGGGAGAAGCATGATGATAAAAAACACAAAGGGAAATAAGGAACAAGCTAAAATGATAGTAGTAGCAGTAAAAGGACAATAGATGATAGAAAAAAGGGTCCCAAAAAACTCATTCTGCAATAAAAGAGTACATAAAAATGTATTTATTCTAAGCAAGCAAGACATTGAAAGAGGTTCAATGCCTTAGACAGGAAAGAAAAAGATCAATCCGATTGAGAATGATCTGGTCAAAAAAGGTAAGGGGAGGATCCATCCCCTTTTTAATCGACACATGCACTACTTACTCAATATTGCCCAATATTGGGGACTAATGCCTAATCAAACCACCAGGATTATTGATGGGATTTATTCTATGTTAGCTATTACCCAACCCATGAAGCTGGAGGTAGAAGCAACGACAATCACACACAGTTTTCTGTCATATAAAATTCCAGTTTCATGAATAAAGCCTTCCTACATCCATTCTCCTGTCTTGTCTAACTTTCTTTACAGATAAGAGCCAGATACATAGCCGACAAGTGAATTCTCCTTAATCGTTCATAAAAGTTATTTTTTGCACCCTCTCTAGCTGTGTTGCATAGTACCTAGAACTATAGTAAACATTAATATTAGAAATTCCAAATATAAAGAAGAAAAATCAAGAAGGATTAATTATCTTATTAAGCAGTATATTTATATGAAGATCTCATAGAAAAATAAAAACAAATATAATATATAAATATTTATACCTCACCTGTAGTTAAGGCTATTGGCATAATTATGTAAACCAAATTAATTTTTTTTATCATTTTCTACTCTGCTTAATTATGGCTATATAGAAGCCTTGCTATTGTATTGTATTTTTTTATTAGAGAGAATAATTAGGTCCCAGTTTAGATGTCTTTATTAACATCTTTAAGCAGGTGTTGCCTCTTTAAGTTTGGCTCTGAGACGCTTTTGTTTTAACCAAGATGACAGGCCCTGTTTAACTATTCCCTTTTAAACATCCAACCATCTGGAGTGATATGGAATGAAGAGTCATTGTTTCTGATTTGTCCTGAAATTTATGGAATTTGGCATAGATATTACTCGGTTATTTTGGTTAAGGGAGCACAAATAGCATGTTAAGAAAATAAATCTTAACAAATTAATGAAAGGTAATTTGTGGCAACCAGATCAAAGAATACAGAGGAAACTGCATGCTTAAAAATATAAATCTGTCCAATTATTATTCAAACAAACATGAAAAAGAAATAGTGTCCTGTTGAGGCATGATTGGCCAAGCATCTGGGCTGTCATTCATGTAAAATTATGTTTTAGACAGCTGCAGGCTTTTCCAGGGCAGCAATGCATAGAAAACCATAAGCTTTAGAGTTCATATTAAGGAAGCTTCTGTAGAATACATTTGAAAAATGTATATAAATAAAATATAACATTACTCAATACAAAATTATATTATTAACTACAAACTTTTATAACAAAAAAAAACAAAATATGCTAAATATCAGAGATGTTTTATTGATGCAGATCAAAATGATTAATTTATTATTATCTAATTTTAAGGTACGGTAATTAATATTTTATTATATGTATATAATTACATAGCCATGTTAATGGCCAGACTGTTACATAAAAGCATCTGTAATCTATTAAAATCAGTAAGAAATAATAATAATAATAATAATAATTTGAATACCTATTATATAAATATATATATATATATATATATATATATATATATATAATTTCACTTCTTTATTATGAAGGAGAAATAAGAAATATATCACTCTTTCAATTAAGTTTTCCTATCACACTTTAGTGAAACGTTAATCACGTTAATTTGAAAAGTTTTTTGTGCAGAATACAATATTTTATTGTTAGAATGGAAAGCTATCAACAAGAAGCAGTAATTGCTGTGAATGAATGAGCATCATTGTGTTAGTTTTCTATAGCAATCCATCTTGTTCCATATCAGTTATAACCAGCAATGTCTTGCAATATCAAGTCAAGAAATAACTTATGTTTTTTGTGTAAAGCTAAAAAGACAATAACAGAATCCTGAAAATGTGTTGCGTACTAATGAGGAATAACTCAACAAAGGCATTTTTATGTGCCCTTAAACGTTTGAGGTCTAATTGTAGAGTTTCTTAGGAATGCACTCATTGGTGTTTTGATTGAAATTGTTTTTTTATCTTGAAAAAATGTGGATTTGTGGTCATTGGAGGGGGAGGCATCAAAACAAAACAACGAACTGCAATTGTGTTTGGGACTAATTAACTTAAATTGATGGGTTTTCCAGTTCAAAGGGCTAGTGAGGGATTCAAAATGTCTAGAACATAAGATGAATATACTTATTTTGAGGATCAGTGAAAGGCTACAAAGAGGAAATTTGTACAAAATATTTATAAAAGAAAACCCCCCAATAATTAATGTATGGCAAAAAAGAGCATTGAACACTTAGTTCATTTTAAGGTGTATTCTAACGACTCTATCGGAGCTGCAATTTCAATTCATACCTGAAGAACAACGAAAAGTAACACTTTCTACTCATTAGGAAACCTGTCAAAAAATGCCTGTCTCCTGGCAAAATTATCCATATGTAACCCCTTCTTATTTGTTGAAATTAGGGTGAGCTCCACATACCATACCACCTATATCTAGGGAAAAGGCATCCACACACATCTTTTTATTTAATCAAATATTAAATACCGTATTTGCTCCATTATGACGACCCTGATTATAAGACGACCCCCCAAAATCTCAATATTAATTTAGGGGGAAAAAACCTGAATATAAGATGACCCTATAGGAAAAATTTTTTACTAGTAAATATGAATTCATGTAAAAGCTAATAAAAGCTATGATTGAGAAAAATATTTTTTTGTTTATATTTCCTTTTATTTGCCAACCAGCCCCCCAATTATGCACATCTGCCCCCAGAAATGCCTTATACCCGATATATGCCACTCTGCCTTCCTGACATGCCTTATACCCTTCTATATGCCAATAAAATAGATAGACCAAAATACTCTCCTTAAAGTGGATATCTGCAAGGACTCCTCAAATTCCAAGAAATACAGCCAGTAAAAAACAGAATATCTCAGCAAAAATAGCTCTCTTAGTAAAGCCAGACTGGATGACCCCCTCAGGGACATGGGTGGACATATGCAAGAAAGGACAAAAAAGGACAAAAATAGTGTAATACTGTCTCTTTAAAAATTCTCTCTATATAATTTATCTTTTTAAAGAGACAGTATTACACTATTTTTGATCCAGGTCCCCTGCAGCGCTCCGGGGGATCTGGATCTTAGTCTCATAGTCATAGTCTATTTGAGGTCTGATTATAAGATGACCTCGATTATAAGATGAGTGGTATTTGTCAGAGCATTTGCTCTGAAAAAAACCTTGTCTTATAATCAAGCAAATACGGTATATTATGGGCTGATCAGTGTTATTGTGAGGGTCTTGTTATTTGTGTTTGTGCGCATGTGTTAGTGTGAGGGTCTGGTTGTGTGAGTGTATGATTGTGTCTGGTAGTATGAGTATCTGGGTATGTTAGTGTGAATGTCAGTGTGTGTCTTGGTGTATGTGTTAGTGCGAGTGTCTGAATGTGTGTGTGTTAGTGAGAGTGCTCCTCCTGAGGTAAGGCTTTGGATCCACCCCTGCTTGACACCACTGTGTAACCTAAAAATCTATTTTAATTAAGCATTTTATAGACTCTTAATCTGGAACTGACAACAGTATGTGCTATAGCCCTGTAGTTTGCAATAAGTGGTACAAGATTTATTTTCAAGAATACATTCATAACTATCTTTACTATTAGGCATGCACAACAAAATGCAAAAGATTTATGCTTTTTTAGTCACACTTGTGTTTTTGTTGCTATCAGTGTGATGCTTCAGTATTTTTTAATGCCGCACTCTGTATAGGATTGTATGATTGGTTAAATTTGGTCACATCACTTAAAATAAGTAGCACATTTATGATGTTGTGTGTGTTTAAAAAAATGTAATGTAATAGAACTATTGCTATGAATCTCTTGTGTATCTTTGGGATATGCAGCCAATGTATTTTATTTTCACTGTAGCCCTAAAGAGTGGCTGTGGCCATACATGAAATCAATTGAATCTGCTCCAGAGGAACCTGGAATTATACATGTTTCTATACACTATGAGAATTTCAATTTGTAGGACTGTGATTGCTATTGATTTGGTGGGAACAAGAAAAAAGCAAGTAACCGGTGAATATACACATCAGCTATTGCAATTTTAGTTTAAAGTATACACCTGATGGTAGAGTTGAATAAATACTCTGTTTTGGAAAAAGTGCAGAAAATGTTACTTTCCACCCTGCTGAAGGTTACACAGACAAAGATATATTTCTGCTCAGATTAATATCATCAATTGTGTTCTATAGAGCTCGGGGAAAAATCTTCTAAGATATTATTTCCTTGTTAGAGAACATGTTCCCTATATATCGGAATTTTTCATAAATTCAATTTCTGCACAACATCTGTAGGTGCCCTCATTCCTATGAAAGGTTTTGCGAGTGAAAAAGTCATAGACATAGCCATAGACATAGATACACCACAAAACACATTACAAAAATAGATTTTTTAATTATTATTTTTAACAAAAACCCATAACATAAAATCACCCTGTTAAAACTGTATTACAATTATGACAAATCTCTTTTCATGATTAATATTGGAACATATAGAGACATCCCTTCAAAACCTACTGTGTCATTTATAACATCCTAAAATGTCAATTTCTTTCTACACACACGAAAATAACTATGTATTTACACAAAAGTAATAGCAAATTTAAGGTAACAAAGCTTTGTCACAGCCACAAATAATATAGCTGCTAGGAGCGTTCTGTTGGAGTTTTTTTATGAGGTTGACTGTGTATAGCTTTTTTCCTCATTTTTAAAATGTTTAAAATATATTTCACTAATCACATTGTGATTAGAAAGCTGAGCTCCATTGACTTGCATGGTTGAATGCTGTACTTGTAGAGACACCCTTGGAAACTTTTTTATTTTAAGGCACTGCCATCATGTGAGAGGCAAAAACTCTCACAATGGTACTTGTAACTGCTCTCTGGAGCTCCCTGGCCCAGGGGGAACTGCATTTAAAAGAAAAAAAATCATCACGTCACAGGGTCATACCTAGAGTGTTTGGCAGAGTGGATCCTATATGTTAAAAAATGTTAAAAAAATAATTTACTGGACAGATAATACTGCTTTTTATAATAAGAAAACCCAACAAAACACAAACGCAAAGGTAAATAATTTTAAATTCTCTGTCTTGGAGCCTCTGCAAATCGATAAATGATTCAAGTTATAGTCATGTTCACTATATACTGAGCGTGACATGGGCAGTGGTACATAATGACTCCCATCACTATATACTGAGCCAGACATTGACGGTGATACAGCAATCCACCATCACTAGAGCTAGACATTGATGGTCATACAGCATAATGCCCATCACTATATACTAAGCCTGGCACTGATTATGGTACGCCATAACTCCCATTACTCTATACTGAGTTAGGCACCGTTTGTGGTACACTTTAACTCCCATTACTATATACTGAACCAGACATTGATGGTGGTAAATCATAACTCCCATCATTATATATTGAGCCAGACATTGACGTTGGTACAGAAGAACTCCCATCATTATATACGGAGCCATAGATTTACAAAGGTACGTCATAATTCCCATCAGTGCCACTGTCACTGCCAGCCAATGACAGTGGCACAGCATAACTCCTATCACTATATACTAAGCTAGGCACTGATGTTTGTACACCCCGACTCCCATAACACTTTCACTCACACTGTCTCACACACTTACTCATCTCTTTCTCTGCAGCTCCTCTTCCTGCCGGTATTAGTAATTAACAGATGAAACATATTGCAGGTACAGAGCAACTAAACAACACTCAAACCCTGACTTGCAGGTATAAGTCAACTGAAAAATCACAAGTAAACTCAGCATTGAAGGTATATATCAAATAAATAATGCCTACACTGCAGACACAGGTCACACATCCCAAAGGCCCGCCCTGGCACCCAGAATACACACATAGGACCTGCCCAGCACCCAGATTGAACGCATAGGACTTGCCACCTTTGTCCCCGAACAGCCTCCCTGTGCCATGGTTTGCAACAAACAGCTGTCCAGTGCGATCTTTGCCCCAAACAGCATACCTGTGTCATCTTTGCCCCAAACAGTGTCCCTGTGCTTTCATTTCCCCAAATAGCTTCCCTAAGCCATACTTGCCCCAAACAGCCTCCCTGTGTCATCTTTGCACCCACTTACACATCCATGCTATCACATACTCATTATTTACTCATTCTCACAGATACTCATGCACAGATATTCATTCACTTATTCACAAATACTTATCCATGTACTCATTCACACATACTCATTCATACATTGACTCCATGGCATACACGCAAAAAGCATATGTGAAATGCCTCATGTGTAAAACATTTGGACACCACTTATGGAAAAGACTACTTGTGGAAAAGATTTTTAACTTGCAGTAAGCTGTTTTCACGTTGATATTTATTAAAAACAGGAAATTATTTTTATAATAATAAAAAGGTTGCCAACATGGATATCGTCTGGGTTTCAAGCCAGAACAAACCCTGTTTCAATAACTTTTCAGGCCACAAACATAACCCATATACACACTTGAAATTGATGGAAGGTTCTGTAAGTTTGCTACCATCACTTTATTGTGAATGTGAGGGAATTGATGGTAGGCTCCTGAAACACATTGAAACACTGTTGACACAGACTCCGTTGAAAGAGTTATGATTGCCTCAACTGACATTGGCCACTGCACTAAAAGGTAGAAAACCTGTTGAGCAATTTTAGGGTTGCTCCTCTTGATGAAAAAATTATACAAAATGCCGGACTATTTATTGCAAAAGTACTTGGTTCCTCAAAAGCAACTGTGATGTGATATGATTTGAGCAGTACCACAAAGCAAAAACTATATATTTTTTTTTTGCTGTGTCCACTTTCCTCCACAGTGTTCTTTCACATAAAGCATGCATACCCTCCATGCTATGGATGAACATGCTTGAGGGAAAACCATCATTATACCCACTTCAATATGGTTACGCAGAGGAAGCTTTTAAGCCCATCGTAATGATGGAATATTTCAGACCTCCTGAATTTGCGTTTCCTGCCAGAAATATTTGTCCTTGGAGAGTTGAAAAGATATCTTGCTGTCCATTTTGCAAATGTAAGGAATACAATCTGTTTAAATGTTTAAATAAAAGTGCAATTAAAAGAATGTGTTATACAGTTTTGTGTTTTATTTTTCTGTTGTCACATTTGGAGCACAGTAATTGCTTTTTTAAACTTTGTTTTTAGCTTTTTTGGATTTAAAAAAAAAAAAATTTCAATGTTACACAAAACACCCTACATTGTGTATCAATTATTTGTTTTAACAAAAATGACCACCATTCAGATTGTATAGAAATAGCCACAACAAAACAAACTCCTGGCTCTTACAATTCCAACAGAAATCTCCTAGATTTAAATGAAAATTTCTTTCATCCTTATTTTCGTGCTCCATCTAACTGAATAGATGATGTGTCTACATATACAGATAATTCTAAACGCTTGTAAAGCTCAAAAACCGTGGCATATACAGCACATGGAGTATGTTGTCATCCAAAATGTTTTGGGTCACCTTATTAGTGGGTCACTTGGATAGACAAAATTTTGGCAGTCATTCCCTGTTCAGCAGAATACTGGGTGTTGTGCAACCAATACTTAAGGGTTCTGAGAGTTTACATGTCAGCAGCACCTGAGAAATACCACTTTCATTAATGTTAACATGCTCTGTTAACTTCCTACCCCAATTCTTTGTATAATTATTAAATTATCACATGTTAGCATAGTTTACTTCTTAATAAAAATGTATAATTCACTTCTGTAGCTTGCGGTGCCAGAGTCCTGTCTTGTAATAAATTACATTAGTTGTATACTTTTGATTGATTGGAATCGTAATTAAAATTATTAGACGTTATACAATACCACTGAACACAGTTTAAGGTTGACTTAGTTCAATATAAGGAGCCATTGTCCAAATCAAGGTAGTCTTACATTAAGCTATGGATTTGTGGAGCTGCCTTTTTTTTAACTCTAAAAACTTTAGGTGTGTTGGACATTTCTGTTGAGGTTCCCTTATGTGTCATTAACCTAAGGATGTTTGCTGACTGCATATATGTATGTTTTATGTTTCTCTTGATACTTCTGCCTCCACTGAGAAGCTATAAATACATTTTTATATTTTATGCTTATTTATTTTTCACAGGCGATCATGATTGTATGTCCATGGTCTACTAATCTATGTCTACAGATAATGACAACAATTATCAAAGGTGACCTCTCAACGTGTTTTTATTACTAGTAACATATTAAAAAATGGTACCACTTTCTTTTTTTTAACAAACAAAAAGTCTAGTTTATGCATAGTCTTTTTTTCTGGGTGTTGCATATAAGCCATTAAGCTCTGATATCTTAGCCCAAATCAACTAGACAAACGCTCTAACTCCTTATCTTACTGTGGTAAACAATACATTGGCTCACTGCTAATTACCCAAAATATCACAACACATTATATGTGAACTGTCTGGTACTAAAATTGAGAACATGTTTGCACCGCGCCAACACATCTGCATAGAGTTAGAACAAAAAAGGACTATGAAATATTAATATTCTGATCATCCCTTTTCTACTAAATGTTCTGAATTCTGGAAACATCACAGTTCTCTTTGTTCTTTTACCCTATTTTTTCTGCATTGCTTTGCTTAGACAAGACTTGCATTAATTCAGTCTCTCGAGGCCTTACTGAGCACAAAGAACTCTTCACTCCCACATTAGAGTTAATATATGTCCGCATTAGTTATGAGACATAATATTTAAAAATTAATAAAGTGCGGTGATTATTATTTAACAATTGCATACATACAATACAAGCTCATCAAAAATAGGAAAAATATATTGTCAACCAAGTGTAAAATCAAACCTGAAATGACCACCTGAGCTGGTACAAGCTCTAGAACTACAGACGTGGTTCCTAACACTTTTAGTTGCATTTATATGAAACACAAATAGGATTCTTATTGTTTTTGCAAACTTATATTTAAAATTTAGACACTGGAGAGATGTTAAAACAAATTGTATAAGAATTGGACTATTATATTATAATTATATTATATTATAATATAATTATATATTATATTATTATCTTTTGTATCATTCACACACTTTGCTGTTTATTCGCCAACCTAGTTTAGTTTATGCTACACGTGGCATTCACATGACACTCATTGAGACTGTTCTTGAAGTTTCAGTATGTTCAATACCACATATATTTCAATAGGGAACTAACTTAGGAGCACAACCCATGTCTTGATTCCATAGATTACTCCACTTTTGGAACTTCTTTATCTATTTAAAATGAAGTGAGATTGCATTTGTGGTAAGGGTAAATGAGTAGGAATGGAGAGGAGGAGGACAAGGGGGTAAAGAAAATTCTGGTCTTAAATGTGCCACCAGGTAGGCCTAGAAAAGTGCCCCCTATTAAAGAACGAAAGGAGACAAATGTTATTTCAGTATCTTTTTCTTCTTATTCATATCAACAATCCCTTCTACAGCTGTTGATTGTGCCTAACATTTTTAATAGATTGTAAACTCGTTTGAGCAGGGCCCTCCTCACCTCTTGTCTCTGTAAGTCAATTTGTTATGTTGCATACTACTTGTTATGTCCTGTCTACCCATTGTAGAGCGCTACGGAATTTGATGGCGCTATATAAAACAATAAATAATAATAATAGGGCTTAGCAAAATAAAACAAAGAAATACAAATTACATTTTCATCTCACCAGAGCTGCAGTGAAACCTGCTCAATTGTGCACATATATGCTATAACTCCAAATTAGCTGCAGGAATAATTGTATCGAGGAAATTACCCCCTTGAACCTACACTTCAACTAGACAGAGCTTTTTACTATAGGATATCTATCAGCTAGTTGACCACAAAATAATTAATAGCCTGTTGTCACACAGCTATTTCATCTGTTTGCACCTAGGGACTCATTTTTGTCGAGACTCAATACCAGGCAGTGGACACTAAGCAGGTATGTTGATATGAGAAAAATGACAGCCTGTTGACAAAACAAGTTTTAAGACCCAACAGATAAGAGTAGATGTAATTAGGATAGTCTGTACTGCCCTGGGGCTAGGAGGCTTTATGTTCACTTTTATTTTGCTAATTACACTGCACCAAACAGAGAAGGGGCCACATGTAACATGAAGATGTGTTGAAACACTCATATAGTGTGTTATCTCATCTGTTACACTGTCAATGAAAAGGCTATTTTATGAATGTATCTTTTTTCTTATTTGTAACAGACTGCTATATTTTGCTGTTTGCTTTAAGTTGGTGATTTTGAACTTTGCCCTTTTAACATGTCATGTAAGGAGGAGGGGCTAGAGTGGCAAGAAGAAGAGGACAGGGGTGAAGCCATGTTCTCTGGCTCTGCAGAAAGAAAGTGTATTCCTACTGTTTTTTTTCCCCTGATTATCCACTTCTGCTGGGACATTGAAAGAAAAGCAAGGGAGGTCTAATGCACTGCAAGTACAAGAGTTAGAAGACTGTCATTTTATGTTCAGCTCCCTGCAGACATCTGGAACTTTCTGCAGTTTTCACAGTCTGTCAGCAAAAGGAAGAGAAAGGATTGCTATCCTGCTCCTGCCCTCCATTTTGCTGGACTTCTGGATATTTCTGGTAAGGTGCACTCACAGCCTTGTCAAGGACCAGGGGAATCTGCACCTAGCCAGTTTTCCTTGTTTGTTAGAACTGGAGATATCTACAGTTACAGGTGTCATTTAAAGGTACTATCTTCAGAGATTACTTCAGACTTTTTCCTCATTGTATCTGGGTAGCGCTACCAACATCTAAGGGCCCCAACGTTGTGCACATAAATTACCTGCAGGTACCCATGAGTTTATAACTGTTTAAACATAGTTTTTTTCCATGTTATTAAGGGAAGTTTATTGGCTGCATTCCTGCTGCTAAAGACTCTTGTGACTGTATTATTCCTATACCAGGGACTTATTATCATTGCACATTAGCCAGGAACTGCATGTTTATTTCTGCTGTTATATGTGTATCTCTTTAACCACAATACAGCCTGTATTTCCATGTCTGTACTTATTTCATGTCTTTGAGGTTTTATTAAGTGGAGGGTACTCATCTACTCAGTGGGGTGGGTTTCCTATAAATAGAAGTTGCACTGAGTGGAGGCACTGTGTTAGAAGAAGATGTCCCGTTCTCCCAACTATGGCGGAGGCTCAGTATCCCTGTCAGCGTCAGAAGAAGATGTAACTTCTGCCAACTACCGTTTGTCGCCAGGAGTAGGGCAGAAAGGGGTTACAGATGGAGGCACTGCTGAGATGAGTCGGGACTGCAAAATTGTTAAAAAAAAAATCCAATGTCTCAGCCCCAAAGAAGTCAGGGACTGGGCCAGGAAGAAATCAATTCCCCCTAACCAAGTTGTAGCTGTGTGTAACATGCCTCTCAATCTGGAGAGAAAATGTTTTGATGATGCCATTCGACAGATACAAGGGTTGGAGAAATTCCGTCTTATACAGACACAGAAGGATGAGAAGTCGGGACTTGCTGTTGCTCTAGTAAAGGGTCATAGGCCACTAAATAAAGAAGATTGTCCTAAGTATTTACAGTTGCCAAAGACTCAGCTCCCCGGAAGTCCTTTGATTTTTGCTCAAGATGAGTCAGAAGATGAAAGTGACCCCAATGATGGGGACAGTGATCACATATTTTGTATTCCACCTAGGAGAGTAATTATGACTGACACTGAAACAGAAGACAGTGATGAACATGCACAACAGTGTTTGGAACTGCCCAGAAGGAGCAGGACCCATAGGAGGCTTCCTAATGTTCCCACAAGTCAGAAGACAGAGAGCCTCTCCCTAACTGAAGTCTTAACCCAGTTATCTAAAAGTGTGGTCCAAGCATCTAATGAGCATAACTACAAAAGACTTAAAACTTTCTCTGGAATTATGCCGGTGCCAGCTGGGGAAGAAGGATTTGTCCTGTGGAAGAGTAATGTAACCCAAGCACTAAAGGAGTGGACTTGTACTGAAGAGTCCAAACGACTGAGGTTGATCGAAGGCCTGAGATCTTCTGCATTAGAATTAATAAAGTATCACCTACTACGCTTCCCAAATTCTCCTGCTGATGATCTTTTAAAGGTGTTAGACCATACTTATGGTGAGGAGAGTGAAGAGGAGGAGCTCCGTTTACAATATGCTGCCACAGTTCAACAGGAGAAGGAAACCCTCACTTCCTATCTCATACGATTAGAATTAATGCTAGGGAAGTTGTTTGAGAAGGCTGTTATCACATCAGATCAGTTTGATGAATACAGGAGGAGGCAAATCCTAAGAGGGACTTTACCAAATGATCCTATAGCTACAGCTTTGGTCAGCCTTCTACGCGCTAAGGGATTGTTGGATTATGCTGAAACAATGAAAGAAGCCAAAATAATACATAAACAATTTGACCATATCCTAAAACATCAGGAAGGCATAGCGAAATCATCATCACATGAAACCCAGAAAACACCTAAGACAAAATTACCAACAGGTGTATTAAACAAGGAAGAAACCATAGTTCAACGCTCTAAAAAGAGTTCTCAAATCTCTCCTCAGCCAGGGAAGAAAGGAGAATTTAAATGTTTTAGCTGTGGGCAAGTGGGACATATCTCTACCAAATGTCCCTTGAAGGATTCTCTTTTTGCTGAGGGCCTAGTTGTTGACCCAGGCCCGGCATGTGGCAGACGCTTGAAGAATAGATGGTTTGGAAGGAAGAAGTTCTCTGGTAACCACTTGGTTGAGAATCCTAGAGTAGGGCCAAAATCCCTTGTATCTCTTGTGATTGAAGGCATCCCTTCTTTTGCCCTCCTCGACACTGGATCTCAAGTAACAATAGTCTTCCGGTCCTTTTATGAGGAGCATCTAAGCCATTTACCAATATCACCAGCTAATGATGTGAAATTGTGGGGGCTGGGTTCTCAAGCTTACCCCGTCGAGGGCGTAATTAAAGTACAGATTGTGATCCCTCAATTGGACACTGGGAAAGAATGCCCTATGCTAGTGGAGGCTTTGGTGTGCCCAAATCGAAGTCGTCCTGGGGTTCCCATCATATTGGGGACTAATACTCAGATGGTGAGAGATGTGTTTCGAGTTTACTTGAAGGAAATGGGAAATTCCTGCTTAAACAAATTGAATGAACTAGAACCAGCTCTGAGGCAAGAGTGTCACCGACTAGCCCTTGAAGCCGGAACAGGTCAGTTCCATTATTGGGGACCAACGCCTGTTGACCTTCAACCAGGGGAAATGAAATCCATTACTGCTGTTGCAGTTTTACGGGAAGGAATGCTATCTGGGGAGTGTCAGTTTTGTCTAGAGTCTCTTCCTGAAGAGGATTCAACTAAAGGCTGGACTATCATGCCCGAGGTAAAAGACTGGAGAAGAAAAAAATTGATGTGTTTGCAGTAACCATTCACAATCGGTCACCAACTGGTGTACGCATAGAACATTGCCAGAAGCTGGGAGTTATCCATCTTTTGGAAGAAGTAAGGCCCATTTCATCTCTGACAGTTGGATTGAGCCAAGATTCTCTTCCAGAGTTGAAATTTGATTTAGAAGGTACCAGTCTACCTGCAGAATGGAAAGATAGACTACAAAGGGCCCTTCAGGCTAGGGAAGAAGTTTTCTCTAAAGGGGATATGGATGTAGGATGTGCCATGAGTGCCCAGCACGCCATTCGGCTAAATGATTCTACCCCATTTAGAGAGAGATCTCGAAGGATAGCTCCTCGAGACATTGAGGATGTAAGAGATATCCTTCATGAGATGGAGGAAGCAGGAATCATCCAAGAATCAAGAAGCCCATATGCATCACCTATAGTAGTGGTCAGAAAGAAAAATGGGTCAGTACGTCTTTGTATTGATTACCGTACACTGAACAAGAGAACTATTCCTGATCAATATACCTTGCCAAGAATAGAAGATCTTTTGAATGCCTTGAATGGCAGCCGGTGGTTCAGTGTCTTAGACCTACGCTCTGGATACTATCAGGTTCCTATGAAGGTGGAGGATCAAGAAAAAACAGCTTTTATTTGCCCTTTAGGATTCTTCCAATTTACTCGCATGCCTCAAGGCGTTACCGGAGCGCCTGCAACTTTTCAGCGATTGATGGAGAGAACTCTAGGAGATATGAGCCCTAGGGAATGTCTAGTTTATCTGGACGATATAATTGTGTTTGGAAGAACCCCTGAAGAGCATGAGAAACGACTATTAAAAGTATTGGATCGTCTACAAAGAGAAGGCCTGAAGTTGTCTCTTGATAAGTGTAAATTTGCCCAGACTTCTGTGACATATGTTGGGCACATTGTATCAGCAGATGGTGTTGCCACAGACCCAGCCAAAGTAGAAGCTGTTGTCAACTGGCCTAGGCCCAACAACATTGAAGAATTGCGTTCCTTTTTGGGATTTTGTGGCTACTACCGCCGTTTTGTAGAAGGCTATTCAAAGATAGCCCGAAGCCTCCATGACCTCCTGAAAGGGGACTCTAGGAAGGGAGCGCAAAGGACTGCTCACTCCAAGGAACCTATCGGAGTGAAATGGACTCCGGATTGTGAAGAGGCTTTCCAACTGCTCAAGAGAAAGATGACTGAAGCACCTGTATTAGCTTATGCTGATCCCAATATGTCATATATTCTCCATGTAGATGCAAGTTTTGAAGGACTAGGAGGGGTTCTCCATCAGGCGTACCCTGAAGGCCTAAGGCCAGTAGCATATATTAGTCGGAGTCTTACTGGAAGTGAAAAGAACTACCCAGTACACAAGTTGGAGTTTCTTGCTCTGAAATGGGCTATTGTGGACAAATTGCATGACTATTTGTATGGTGCCCAGTTTGAAGTGAGGACAGACAATAACCCTCTCACCTACATCTTAACCACAGCTAAGTTGGATGCCACAGGACACCGGTGGCTAGCAGCCCTATCTAACTATGATTTCTCTTTAAAATACAAGCCAGGTCCTAAAAATGTGGGAGCAGATGCTCTATCTAGGAGGCCTGGATTACCTGTTACCAAAGAAGATGAGGAGTGGGTTGAGATTCCAGGCCCAGGAGTCAGAGCCCTATGTCAGACCTCTATTGTGGAAGATGGATGGGTCAATTTTTCTGAGTTAAGATGTATTGATTCTCTTAGTTACACACCCAAGGCAATTCCTGAAGCCATGTGCCTTCCAATTACTATCCCTGAATGGTCTGTTATCAGCTTAGATGAGAAAAAACAAGCTCAAGCTCAAGACCCAGTAATCGGCCATCTCATAAAAGCTGTGGAAAAGCAGGATTTCAAGTATGTAAAGAAATTGCCTGTCGAACTACAAACCCATTTTAAAAGGGAGTGGAGTCGATTCTGTATTGAGAATGGAATCCTATTCAGAGTCATACAATACCATGATCACCCTGGTCGAAAACAGTTGGTTCTTCCCCAAAAGTTCAGAGGAATGGTGCTCAGATCCCTACATGACCTCCATGGCCATTTAGGAATTGATAAGACTTTCGGCATAATCCAGGATCGATTCTACTGGCCTTACATGAGAGAGTCTGTGGAGATGTATTGCCGAAGGTGTAGAAGATGCATCCAGCGGAAGACTTTGCCTACTCGTGCTGCCCCCATGGGTCACCTAACAAGTTCTGGCCCTATGGACTTAGTATGTATGGACTTCCTATGCATCGAACCTGACTCTACTGGTAAGAGCAACGTGTTAGTGATTACAGATCATTTTACTCGATATGCTCAAGCTTACCCCACCAAGGATCAGAAGGCAGCCACCGTCGCTAAAGTGTTATGGCAGAAATTCTTTACCCATTATGGTTTTCCTAAACGATTGCATTCAGACCAAGGTCGAGATTTTGAAAGCCGAATAATTAAAGAAACGCTGAGATTGTTACAGATTGAGAAAAGTAGAACGACTCCATATCACCCTGAAGGAGATGCTCTTCCAGAGAGATTCAATCGAACTCTATTGGACATGCTGGGCACTCTCAAGGATGTGGAGAAGAGGAATTGGAGTCAACATGTAGAAACTCTCGTCCACGCTTATAATTGTACCAGACATGAATCCACTGGGTTTTCTCCTTACTTTCTGATGTTTGGCCGGGAGGCAAGGTTGCCCATTGATATCCGTTTAGGAGTGTCTTCTGATGGTATGAGCCATACTTCTCATAATCAATATGTTAGGAATCTGAAAGAGAGTTTACAGAGGGCCTATGAGTTGGCTGAGCGAGCTACCGACAAGATTAATGAAAATAACAAGCGGAGATATGACTTCAAAGTACGTTACAAAGACATCCAACCTGGAGATAAAGTACTCTTGAGAAACCTGGGAGTTCCAGGGAAACATAAATTAGCAGATCGCTGGAGAGATACTCTCTTTGAGGTTATTTCCAAAGTTCCCGGAATTCCTGTGTATCGAATCAAAGGGCCTGAGGGTAGGATCAAAGCTTGGCATAGAAATCACCTATTACCTATTGCCTTCTCTGATGAAAATTCTAGTTCTGAGGAAGACACTGGTGAAGCCAATACAAATTCTAGCATACAGCCTCTTTCAGAAACTGACTCAGACAACCCTGGAGAAGGTCCCAGTGGGACATCGCAAACTACTGATAAAAAAGAAGCTACTGCTTCCAGCCCTGAAAGAGATTGGTGGACAGTGCCAGAAACACAGTCGGTGCCTCCTACCTCTACTCCCTCTCCTTCTTCCTCCTCATCCGGATTGAATGCTGAGAGTCCCAGCTTTGTTCCCCATCCACCAGTCAGGGACTCTAACTCTATGGAAGGATCTGGGCAACCACAGAGCAACCTGGGGAGATGCAGAAGAAATAGGAGACCCCCAAGATTCTTGACCTATGATACCATTGGGCAACCCACCTATTCTCAGGACCCCCACACTTGCACTAAATTAATCAATGTATTGCATGTTTTGACTGAAATATTGAATGATAGAACTTCCTTGTATTAGATTTTGTTGTACCATCTTGTAAAACCGTATGATAGATTGCTCTTGCCAGTGGAAGGCAAGAATTTTACAGAGGGGAGGATGTAACAGACTGCTATATTTTGCTGTTTGCTTTAAGTTGGTGATTTTGAACTTTGCCCTTTTAACATGTCATGTAAGGAGGAGGGGCTAGAGTGGCAAGAAGAAGAGGACAGGGGTGAAGCCATGTTCTCTGGCTCTGCAGAAAGAAAGTGTATTCCTACTGTTTTTTTTCCCCTGATTATCCACTTCTGCTGGGACATTGAAAGAAAAGCAAGGGAGGTCTAATGCACTGCAAGTACAAGAGTTAGAAGACTGTCATTTTATGTTCAGCTCCCTGCAGACATCTGGAACTTTCTGCAGTTTTCACAGTCTGTCAGCAAAAGGAAGAGAAAGGATTGCTATCCTGCTCCTGCCCTCCATTTTGCTGGACTTCTGGATATTTCTGGTAAGGTGCACTCACAGCCTTGTCAAGGACCAGGGGAATCTGCACCTAGCCAGTTTTCCTTGTTTGTTAGAACTGGAGATATCTACAGTTACAGGTGTCATTTAAAGGTACTATCTTCAGAGATTACTTCAGACTTTTTCCTCATTGTATCTGGGTAGCGCTACCAACATCTAAGGGCCCCAACGTTGTGCACATAAATTACCTGCAGGTACCCATGAGTTTATAACTGTTTAAACATAGTTTTTTTCCATGTTATTAAGGGAAGTTTATTGGCTGCATTCCTGCTGCTAAAGACTCTTGTGACTGTATTATTCCTATACCAGGGACTTATTATCATTGCACATTAGCCAGGAACTGCATGTTTATTTCTGCTGTTATATGTGTATCTCTTTAACCACAATACAGCCTGTATTTCCATGTCTGTACTTATTTCATGTCTTTGAGGTTTTATTAAGTGGAGGGTACTCATCTACTCAGTGGGGTGGGTTTCCTATAAATAGAAGTTGCACTGAGTGGAGGCACTGTGTTAGAAGAAGATGTCCCGTTCTCCCAACTATGGCGGAGGCTCAGTATCCCTGTCAGCGTCAGAAGAAGATGTAACTTCTGCCAACTACCGTTTGTCGCCAGGAGTAGGGCAGAAAGGGGTTACATATTCATGTGCAATAAACAGAAGAAAAAATGACAAATGATCATATGAGCCATATTGTTTGCCCACTACATCAACCACTTAAATATATTGTATATTAACCACACTGGGTTCCTCACTCCCAAGCCCCCTCCTAAAAAGCATGCAGGTGCCAGACCAGTCTTGTGACGGTAGCAATTAAATATGGTAGCATGACCTATGTGCATGTATTAATGAAACCTTCTTAAAGGCTCCACTCCCTGTTGACGTGCATAGTGGGTTAGTTAAGCCTATGGGTTCTTAGTTGTTTAAGGTGGTCTGAACCTCAACTCACCATATCTGATTTCTCATGCACCCATATTTCTTGCCCAATGTTCCTTTGACCGGTATCTGCTCCTGCTGCTCTATTGCATTTGCTCTGAACTCTCTCTTCACTTATATTGGTTACTTTGGCTCTGGATCACTAGCAAATAATTTTTGGACTTTGGCTTCCCACTCATTTATTTACTAATTTTGTGGATTTGGCCTAGCCTTTGACTTGATCTGTTCTAAGTCTCACCCCTTGTGTATGCACAACACACCTTTTACCTAGATTCCAGTTGTACATCCTTAGGGTGATATGCCTGTTTCCCTTTTCCCTGAGTTGAAATCTCTGTACCCCAACTCTTTCAGTCCAGTACATGGGCCTGTTCCAGCTCCCACTTCTGCCACCAGTCTTCAACATGTTTACTTGCTGTCTTTATGTTTCCATGTGTGGTACTAGACAGTAGTACTTGTACCACTAACAGTGGTATAGCTACTATAAAAAAAACACCAACCCTAACCTAAGTATTTAATTATGTTAACTGTTAATTATCTGAACTGTGCTAACAGTGAAATGATTGTGATTACCTGCTTCTCCTGATTGGTTGTTTTGTGGATATCCATGTGTCATTTATTTGTTCTAATGTCTAGTTTAAATAGTAATCTACTGTTTTATTACCTTCTGTTGGTCTGTAGTATATTTAAACACTCACTTTTATCCCTAATAAATCAGTGTTTTTTTACGTGCACTCGGTAGTAGTTGTCTATTTTATTTGGTTTGAAAAGCTTATAACAAGTTCCTACAGAGAAGTTATATTCCTTTCTCTACAACCTCCCATAAGACGGTTTCTATTCCTGAATATTTTGTTTTTCTGCCTGTGTGCTTCACAGGATCATTCCTGGAAGACATATGAACTCTAATCATTAATTTCGAGTAGTGGAATTATGCCATTGAGTATGGCAATACCCTGACTTGAGGCTTGTCTCTTCATATTTGACTGTTTTATCTGCATAAACCTTTATCTGGAGCCACAATTTCTATCTAGAATTTCCACAGCAGACAGAAGTTGGTACTCTTCCCATGTGGTTGAAAGTTTTTGCACATCTCTTACTTTACTGTTACTTAATTGTAGCACAGCCAATAACATCGACCGTATACTCTCATGAACATTTGAGTATAGCCACTGGGAAGAAATATCTTGTAGACCTTCATCAGTTATTGAACAGGGCTTTTTTTTTTTAAGACCAGCGGCATGGCAAAATGGTAGCCTATCCCATTTCTATTCATGCTTCTTTCTGAACATGCATAAACTGTTATGGCATAATGCCAAAAATATGTTTAGAATATTTCAGGTGTATGCAGAGACCTACAACATTATTTTATGATTCATATTAATTAAGGAAGTGCGTTGTTCTTTGTATAAGTCAAAACCATTACATCAACAACACAGTGAGTCACAGAGTGTCTACATGTGTGATGCAATGCAGTGATACCAACTAGCCAAACCAAAGTGCCCACTCCATTTAATGGAGTAATTAATAAAAGTGTCGCATACCAGAATTTGTCAAATTGGCAACTTCTGGTTGCGACGAGTTATAGAACTTGTTTGTAAAGTCTAATAAATGTCAATGCATCAAAGGCCACCAATTTCCATCTTGCAGTATTGCAACGCACACTGAAATATATAAAGGCACCTTGACTGCCCTAAAATATTTGAACCTATTGGTTGCACTAATGTGCAGCTTTACTTTTTATGTGTCTCCCCCCAATGTCTTAGTTCATTTTTTTTCTCTTCACCTCATGTTCCAGCTGCAGTCCTATCCATTTTCATATTTAGGACTTAACTCCCATTGACTACCTCTCCACGTTCAGCTTCCCCCAGTACTTCCACTAATTACATCTTCAAACCACCTCATTGATCAAGTTAATGTTATTTCTGTCTCCTCTCAGTAATGAGTGGATGGATGGTTGCACACAAATAAAATCAGACAGTGTTGTCTGTGTCAGTACATTTTGAATTACATCATAAAAACAGCCTTCTTCTTGTTGCACACCACTACTGTGATATACACAGGATTTTATTCCCTGCAACCAGATAACAGCTGGCCTGCAATATACATTCGATAAGCTTATTTTATTTGTGGGGCATATGAGTCAGCCTTTTAATGTAACCAATAAATTATTTAAGAACACTAAGGTTAAACTACAGGTTCTTCTGGATGTGTCGACAAATTTATCAAGACTGCAGTCTTAACAAACAATATGGAAGCTAAACTCATTATTTTCTTCTTTATCTCTTGATATCTTCCCAGAAACCCAATCTAAGATTTATCTTTGTTATTTTTTTATTGTAGTTGAATTGCAGCTTAAAAAAAATAAAAAGGCAATGAGGATTTCAGTGTTCTTCAAGCTGTTTTATGAATTCTGAGCAATACAAAAAAATCTCTGACCCTTTTGTTTGTTGATATTGGATGTGTCGTGTCATTCAAGATCTGCTGAGCACACACTGAGCTTCAGCTAAAATTGATTTCCTTTTTTTTCTTAGAGAAAATAAAAAAGCAGCTGGCATTAAAATGAATAGCCTTCTTTAGATTTTTTTTCTACTTCCACTGGAGCATTCAGCGACTGTAGCAAGCATAATAGGTTGGAATAAACAGTGTCAGGTTCTGTTACATCAAGAGGTCTTTTAAACCAAGCAGACAGTATCTGAAAATCCTGCAAATAATTGAGGCAGATAGAGAAAATGAGTTTGTTTCCTAACAAGTGTTTTGACAATGTCAGGGAAAAGTAGAATGAAATGGTTTGCTAATTATTGCCTCTTCTGCTTGTACTATTCTGATTTTATTCCATTAAAAAGGAAAATAACAGTTACTGTGTGGCAAGAATAATGTTATGTTATTCAAATAGCAAGTTTTACAGCATAAGATATGGCAGCTATGGGTAAATAGAGACACTAAATTCTGGATTTTAGTATAAGGGGGAAATAGCTGAGAAGAATGTCATATGCATTTAAAATGTGTATAGTTAAAGAATACATTATTTGAAAACATTAAATCAACATGTGCACATATGTATGGAATTACATGTTGTATCACGGTTGCTTGGACCTCCCAACCTGGGAATGTACCACTTTCCCTCACGCTTGTCGTTTCTCCAAGCGTTTTCTCCAAGAGTAAAGAAAAGGGAGTTTGGGAGGGAGGAGTATGGATGTTTGTATGTGTGTGTGTTAGCATGAGTGTGTGTATATGTATGTGTCTACATTAGGGTGAAAGTAAGTATGTGTAAGTATGTGTGAGTGTAAGTGTGTGTGTGTGTGAGTGCGTGTGTTAGATACCAGGAGGCAATGGGCTGATGAGGCCACTTGGCTTTACCTGCCCCCTGAGCCAGTAGGTGCCAACCCTCCCCTGCTGTTATATCCCAGCACTCTTCTTCTCCCAGAACTACAGAGACCAACAGCATCATGGACAGTGGACCCCATTTGTCCTTTTATTAAGGAAAATGGGCCCTGTAAATTCTTCTTGCCACAGGCTGTGCAAGTCATGAGGGACTTGTATTTTAACCCCTTAATGTCCATTGACGGGTCACGCAAAAACAGTCAGGTGATGACCAATGACGTGCCTGGCACGTCATTTCATTAAACAAGCTTTCAAAAGTGATCCATGATCACCACTTAAACGGTGTTGTTGTAATGCCTCGATGTCGAGGCATTCAGCAACACCGAGATCGACATCAGGGATCATGTCTTGCCCCTCCCTGGGGCGTCAACATCCGCCATACACTGTATGGCGGCAGACGCCCGTTCAAAAAGTTTAGGAGGCGATCAACTTCAATGGTGTTGCTGAAATGCCTTGATCACGAGGCATTCAGCAACACCGAACACTCACCCCAGGACTGGGAGTGATTTTGCCACTTGCAAGATAGCGATACGTCCTTTAACAAAATAACAAAGTTGGAAAAGTTCGCAAGAGGGTCTCCACGTGCAGGTTGAATACAGATACTGCATTCAACCATGCAAGTCAATGGAACACAGCTTTCTAATCACAATGTGATTACTAAAATATTTTAAAAAATAATTTAAAAAAAGTGGTCACATCTAAAAATAATTATGCATCAGAGGAACTATCCAGTTCCAGCAAAATGTAAAAAAGTCCAAAAAGAATTAAAAAAAAATAAAAAAGAATACATTTTATTATTATGAACAAGTTCTAAAATTAGCGCTGTATCTTCCCAAAAATCTTGACATGGAAGGAGTAAAAGTAAAAGCATTTCAAATACTGAAGGGGTGTCTAATTTAAAAAAAATGAATGATTTGATGGGGTAAATTGGAGTGGCCGGGCTCAAAGATAGGCCATAGGCACAGACTGACCAAAATGGGGAAAAAAGGCGCACTTCCCAAATGTGACCTTTTAGCGCCCAAACACCAGACAAATCCATGCATGGGTGGTATCACTGTACTGGGGAGATGTTGCTGAACACATATCGGGGTGTTGTTTGATAGCTGGAGCTATAAATTTATGCCTGAAGTTCAATTTGCGTGAAAAAAAAATAAAAATATTACTACCAAAAACATTGGCAAAGGCTGGTGGTAGAATCTCATGCATGGAAAGGGTTAAAATACTAGCATTTGAAATACCTTGGGGTGTGTAGTTTTCAAAAATACATGGTTTGATGGGGTAAATTGAGTTACTGACTTCAAAGATGGCCCTATTAACACATCAACTTTGAGGGAGAAATGTTCACTTGCTGCCTAATATATGCCACCTACTGACAGGTGCCATGATAACAAGATTATCAGTGTTTTTCATGACGTCACCTGATGGTCATAATGTTATGGCTGATTGGTGTATTAATATTATTATTTATTGTTTTATATAGTTCTATCTTATTCCACAGCGCAGTACAATGGGATACAGCATATAAATGTGACTAATGAGGAGAGTATTTATAAAAATAGGTTGATAAATAATATTTTATGCATTTTGCATCAGATAAAAATGTGCAAGATAGTAGTTCATTGGTCATTGCAGCAAAAAGTCTGTTTTATTTATAAAATATTTAAAAAAAAATGAGCAGGACAGAAAATAAAGAATATGCAATTTAAACTTCTTTTAATTAATCTTTTTTTTAAAAAAAATTATTTTATTTAATATAACTTACAGTTGTGCTAGTTATGTAGAAGAAAGAAAATTAAACGCAAACAGTCGCATACTCCAGACTGAAATGTTGAGTTCTTTGTGCTGTATATTTTAGTATATTCTCCATTATTTTGTTCTCCATTATTTTGTATTTTTCTAATTTATATTCTAGACTAAATTAATATTTATTACAGAATAATTACTTGATATTGTAGTATCATATTTTCATGTGTAGGCTGGTCTCCACTTAATATGTATGTTTCCCTCATTCTTCAAGTGCAGTCTGGGTTTGTTGAAAAAAGGTTAATTGCATTCTAACCCATAAGATAAAATCACAGATCAAAGCCTGGATTCTTTGCCATTAACCTAAAGGGAGAGTTTGAGCTTCTAAAGGAAGATAATGTAGCAGCCTTGTGTGTCTGCAGTGTAAAGTACTACATCCTAATTTCCGCAGCTCCTAGTAACATAGGAACCATAACACTGAGGCAACACATAGAAGTACTTCCGTTCATATTGCTTAGTTTCAGTGTAATCCTTAAAAATCTTAGTAGAAAAGAACTAATGCCTCTAAAAGAGATTAATGAAAAAGCAAATTAATGTAAGAGCAGTATTAAGCCTTATCCTTATCTATTCATTAAAAACGATGCAACAAAGTATATATATATATATATATATATATCTATATATATATATATATCTATATATATATATATATGTTCCATGCATTTAAATACTTTGAATCCCAAAACCTTGTGTGTTCTATGGCCCATATTTATTTACTTCATGATTAAAATGTATTTGAATCATTTAGTTTCACAAACTAATGTTTCTAGTTGGGATACAGATTTCTGTGCCCACTTAACTTGTGAAATGAAAATAACAACTTTTATTATAACAAATGTACCATTCCAATAGGCAACATGTGTTTGTGTTTTTAACAGTTTTAACAATAAACATCTGATTGTAGCTTAGCTTGTTATGTCTGAATCCCTGCCATCCACTACCCCCCCCAGCCCCCATCCTTTTTCGTCCCTATTCTTTGTTTGGTGGTTTTCTTTTTTTTCTTCTTTTTTTTCTGTGTGTGTGAAATGTAATACCATTTCAAACAGTAAAAATGTTAATAAAATTTATGACTGAACAAAAGAAAGGAAATTCAAGACAGCGAGACACAGAAGGCTTATCTGCTTTACCCCTTTGCTTGGTGAGTTGTTATAGGATTGAGACCAAGACATGATGTGGAAGCCTTAGCCAAGCTTCTAAAAGTTGCCTCCTTGGGGTTTTATGTGTGTACCCACTCAGTGTATTAGTTGAGTATCTTGGTTGGGCCTGTCATAGGCCAGCACTTACCTTTTACCACTTACGTTTATGGCCAGTGTCCAGGTAGGCACAGGCTTTCTAGGGACAGACCTAGATTGTGCTGATAACATAAGAGATCAAAGATCTCCCCAAGCAGCCAATTTTAAGGCAAGACAGGAGGCTCCTATTCTGCATATCTCTCTTTACTCTCACCATAGCAGCAAACAGTGATTTTGGAAAACAACCAATAAGAACACATTAAACATCATGCAGCCTGCTCACCGTGGCTGCCAGTCAGATTCATTTTATTTTTCCTATTAGGATATATTCTTAGTCTTATTTCTATATTGGAATACATTTGTATATATATATTTTATATATATAATTATTAATATAGTTATCTACATATATTTTATATACATATATACCTTTTCTTTTTTGGTCATATGTTTCCCAGTTCTTCTGGAGATGTCTTACCAAGATCCCCTAGCCCTCCTCATGTTCCTGACTCTCCTGGCGGGTCCAGAGGGTCTGACGCACCCTCTTATTATAGAGGGGCACTTGTCCTTGGTGGTTTGGACAATCACGGGGAGGGAGGAGCAGTTCAGGAGCTATCGGTGCAAGCTCAGGATCTGCTCAGGGAATCTTGGGCATCTGGTACCCGAAAGTCAGCTTGGAGAACTTGGCGGTCTTGGTGTGTGGGACAGGTCTGCTTAGTTCCTTCTGGTTCTTCAAGTTCCTCGTTGTTGGAAGAAGAGTTCTCGTGCGTAGATGGCACGGGCTTCGCATCACCTGAAAGAGGAAGTGGCCTAGGGGTGCTAGGGTTTTATACTATGTTTAACGTGTTCTTATTGATTGTTTTCCAAATTCGCTGTTAACTCTTCCTTTGCTGCTATGGTGAGAGTAGAGGAGAGGTATGCAAAATACTCGCCTCCTGTCTTTATTAAAAATGAATTATTCGGTCACCAAGGCTAGAATAATTTTTAATTGTGCAGTGGTACACTGGGGAGCCTGATTGCCTATAGGACCCAGACAGGCTAAACCATCATGTGTAGGGATAGAGGTAAGGTTCTGGCTGGCCCTAGCTTGCTTGTGCTCTGCCATGGCCAGTTGAGGCACCTCTACTTTTGCATTGTGTGGATAATAGCAGAAAATGGACGGAGTGTGCCTGGCAGCCACATACTCTGCCTCCACCTGCAGGAGGTGATTGAAGTCAAGTCCACTGTCTACTTTATGGAGATTGTGTCTCATATATGTGGGAAAAACTTGGCATTACTGGAGAATGAGACATCTTTTTGATTTAAGCAGTGTTTCTGAAGGATTACTAAAATATTCTGAAGGAAAGTGGGTATTAAATATAGCGCAACTAACAACTGTATACACAAGAGCATTTACCCGAGGTGTTCTCATAACAAAGTAATTGAAAAGCTATTTTTCATGTCTGGTGGAAACAAATTTGAGCAGTATTTGCTTTGTTAGAGTAGATGCTATTAATGCCCGTTCAGCATCTATTTAAATGGAAATCTTCTTGCAAATAACCATTTGTAAATGGAAAGGCGGTTTGTGTTCAATATGTAAAAATAATGGGAGCCATGGATATGGTAATAAACTGAGGGTTTTTCATAGAAAAATATGCTTTAAGCTAATCATTTGCAATACTTATAAGTGGCTATAGCATGTAAACATAAGAATGTAAATGTTATGATGCATGTAAATGGTATTTTAGCCAGGTGTCAACATGCTAGAAATACTTGTTCTAATAGGCTTATGTAAAAATGTTCACTATGTAGTACTCTACATAAATTATGAGTACCAAATAATTGATATTAATAATAATTGTTGACGACATTATTAAGCAGTAATGTGCAATGTCGGAAAAACGTCTTAGTTCTATTCAACATTTGACCCATCTGTAAAAGGAAAGTATCAAAGAGCTTATGGGAATCAATTTGTGTGATAATATAGCCAATCAAACCAAACAAACAAGTAGTAATTACTGGGGTGGGAATGAAAATCTTTAAATGTATAAACACAGCAGTGTGATTCAAAATAGTTATATTTTCTATCATGGCCTTGCCAATGTGGAACATTACATCTGTAGAAATAAGGGTATAATCTGACTTAAAAGATATGGCTAGTGCCCTAGATAAGTGTATAAAGGTCATTTATGGTTAACTGATGTACCTTGATGGAAAAGTGAGATGTAATATATGTTTGAGCAGTCAAGTTTTGGACATGATGTATTATTATAACCATACCTGGTTGCCGGGTGAGCGCTGCTACTTCGGTTCCCTGGGTCAAGACCTGAATCCTCCGGGTCACGGGAGCAGGGTCTTGACATGCCCCGCTCCCCACCCATTTTTTCCTTTAAATGCGGTTGTTTCCCGCTGCCCTCAGCGGGAATGCCCCCAACGTCAGCGGGAACTCCCCGACGTCAGTGGGAACGCTGCCAATGTCAGCAGGACCGCCCACCGATGTAAGCGGGGCCACCCACCAACCCGCTGATGTCAGTATGCAGTCCTGACCACGTCCTGACAGGGAAGGCTCCAGGTAGCCGGAGCCGAGAAGTTCCCAGGTATGATTATATCTGTAACCTCAAATGATTTATGAAGAATATAAATTGGTATAAAAACACTGTCAATAATCCCCCAATGCCAAGGGCAAAGGAGAAACTCGCTATCCACTTGATCTTAGACCATCTCAGAGCAAACAGAACACCACCATGCTCCGTTCTATTACAGTTAACCAACTCACAGATGGAAAATGTATAACCGAGCAGTCTTTAGCTCAATAACCCCACTGGTAACCATTTAATAACTATCTCACCTAATATCTTAACATACTCCTGTTTTAAAATTGTATCCTTTTTCAATTGAGCACCCAGGGATCCTTATAAACTGACTCCCTGTGCCCCCTTAGCATTAGCCGCTACAGAACCCTCCCTAAACTCTGCTGTGAACCCACTAAAGAAGTTGGGCTTGACGCTACCTCAGATGCTGCTGCCTTGGAAAACATAGCTATAAGAACTGTGGTAGGACTGCGTCCCTGCACCATGAGAAACCCTATAATGAGCCCACACTTGTGAAGGCTGCAAAGTTGTAGCCACTGCACCCAAGACAGAGCTGAAGATGTTGCTGCAATTTGGGGCTTGAAATCAGACGCGGAAACGTCTGTGGGCAACAACCAGTGGCGTCGCTACAGGGGGGGCAATTGGCCCCCCTAGGTTAATCCTTGCCCCCCCCTGTTGCACCCCTGCTGAATTTGGAATAAAGTCGCAATGCGACTTTAAATCCCGTCTTTTTTTTTATTATTATTATTTTTTTTTAATGCGGAGGAGAGAGAGGGTGTGGCCCGCGTAAGATCGGCAGCCAGGGCAACCGATCTTACGTGGGCCGCACCTCGAGCCCTGCTACTTACCTGTGGGAGGGTCTTCTGTACTGCATAGAGGAAACAGAACCAAGCAGAGTTCACGTAACATCACATGACTCTGCTCCAGTCCTGCTTTCTCTGTGCAGTACCAGAGAAAGCAGAGGGAGGCCTCGCCCTCTGCTGAAGTCTGTGAGCGGCATCGAGGAGCTGCAGTGCAGGTAAGGGGGTGGGGAGGGTGTTTGAATGAGTATGCGTGATTGAGGGAATTAATCTGTGAATGAATGAGTATATGAATGAATGAGTGTGTGTGTGATAGCATGGATGTGTAAGTGCTGGAAACTAGGCATGATGGGACTGTGATTGCTAACATGCCAAGTCAGCCAGTAAATTCTGAAACCTAGCTAGCTGCCCCCCTTGTGTATTGATGCTGCCAGCAGTATGGGGTCTACAGATCACTTACAGCCACCCTGTACCAGCATGTACTGGCTGACCTGGCATGATAGGAGTGTGATTGCTAACAGCAATCACAGCAAGCACAGTCCCATCATGCCTGGGTACCAGCATTTACTGGTTGCCTGGGTAGGATAGGAGTGTGATTGCTGTGTGGGCAGTGTGGACGCCAGGGCTGGCTTTGGGGTGTGCAACCTGTGATCTATGCCTGTAATTTAGGGGGTTTTAAATATACGTTTTAATGACGTGTTTTTATGTGAATTCCAATTGATCTATACCTGCAAAGCTGGGTTTTTGCTTTATTCTGTAGATCCAGATCTATATATGTCCATACATTATTTATGTATACCTGCAAATACAGTGTTTGTATGTCTTATTCAGTTGATTAATACCTGCAATCAGGGCCGGCCGAAGACTTAACGCCGCCTGGGGCGAAGTTTAAAACGCCGCCCCCCACCCCGCCGACGCCGGGGGGGGCGAAGTTTAAAACACCGCCCCCGCCGACGCCGTGGGGGGGCATTTTAAACTTTGCCAACGCCATAATCTACGATCCCCCCCCCGGTACTTACCTTTAAACAGTCCTGCGGCGAGTCTCCCTGCTCTGCCACGGTGCCGGCTTGTAATGCTGAGCGCCGGAAATTGACGTCACTTCCGGCGCTCTGCATTACAAGCCGGCACCGGGACCGAACAGGGAGACTCGCCGCAGAGGAGAGAGAGAGAGGGGCGCCGAGCGGGTAAGCGAAAACCACTCGGTGCCCCTCTCGCTCTCTCTCCTCCGCTTCAAAAAAAAACTTTAAAAAAAAACAAAAAACGATTGGGGCGGCAAAGTGCCGCCCCTTCTAAAGTGCCGCCTGGGGCAATTGCCCCAGTCTGCCCCATTATAGGGCCGGCCCTGCCTGCAATGCTGTTTCCATGTATTTATTTGATCTATACCTGCATTGCTACGTTTCATATACTATTGTTTACCTGCAAATACAGGATTTGTATGTCTGATTCTGTTTATTTGATATATACCTTCAGTGCTGAGATCACAAGTGAATTTCAGTTGATCTATACATGCAAAGCTTGCTTTGTGTGTTAATGTGCTATCGTGCTAATGTGCTTGCTTTGTGTATACCTGCTATCGGCAACTGGGGCTCATATTAATATATATGGGCAGCAGGGGCATCAATACACAAGGGGCAAAAACACTAAGGGGGGTATAAACGACAATGCAGTGTGAAAAATCCATCCTGATGTAGACGTCTGTGACGTAGATTGTGTCCTGCTGTTTGTGTGTTTTTGGTTATCAGTGTAGCAGAGCCTGTCCTCGGGTGTATGTGTATAGGTGTTGGTGTGGCAGAGCCTGTCCTGGTGTGTGTGTTCGGTTGTCAGTGTGGCAGAGCCTGTCCTGGTGTGTGTGTGTGTTTGGTTGTCGGTGTGGCAGAGCCTGTCCTGGTGTGTGTGTCTGGGTGTCGGTGTGACAGAGCCTGTGTTGGTGTGTGTGTTTGGTCATCTGTTTCCTGGCACTTAACTTACAGTAGGAATTATTTAATTTATATTTATCCAGAGATAAAATGCCCTCCTGAAGTTGTAGTGACTTCAGGGGACAAAACATTCAAGGCCCTGAAATCATTTAGTGGAAAAGTTATTTATTGTGTTATAATATTTATTTCAAGGATTAGTCGCACTCAATTGTGGCTTCAGGCTTCCCATGTTGAATGATCGAGTATTATTTTAGCCCAATAACAAAAGTATAATTCCATAGCACATTACTTTTGGAAATTATGAATGCCCCCCCCAGTTTGACTGTGGGCTGCTGATCCCCTGTGTGCAGAAGTACCACCTTGAGAACAGCCTGACCCGCAGCCTGAAATGGCAATGTGAGAAAACAACAGAGAATACCAAAACCCACAGAAGCAGGCATAGGATGAAAACCAGAAAACCATAGGCTATAATGTACCCAAAACATGGCATGCCTGGGTATGTGGGGCATTACTTTACTTGGGGAATGTTTCTGATTACAAATTATTAAGAGTTGTTCCTTTACTTGCACATTTCCTGGAGAAGAAATCTACTAAAATACGGCAATGTGCTTGTTAAAAATTGAAGAAAAAAAAATGACTGCAGTGTTTCATAAAGCTTGGCAGTAAAATTGCTGAATAAAAACTGTTACAATGCCCCCAGTGAAATACCCTGGGTTATGAACTTTCAAAAACTACAAAGCTTATTGAGCTGGTACTAGCTCAACTTTTTAAAGTATGTAGTGATGCTCATCGTTCACATTTTTCCCTGTAACTACCAAAACTCATAATCATACGCATATGAGGTGTTTACAAAATTAGAGCACATACTTGAATTTCAGGGGTGGGCTGGTCCAGGGTGCAAGAGGGCAATTGCTCTCGGGCTGGTCCTAAATTCCTTAAACAGAGCCACTTGTCAAGATAAGAATGTCATGAGTTCTGTTTTGCAACCACTCAGTAGACGTGCAGCTACACGCACAGTGTGTGACCATAGATGAAAAAGTCTCTAGAAAACTTAATGATATTATAGTGCGAGGTGTGATAGAGTGAGGGTGTTTTAGTGTAATAGTAAGTATGAATGTGTGAGGATGTATGTATGTGTATATATATATATTTTTTTTTAACTAAATGAGAGATCGAGAAAGTGATAGCAAAATTGCTGGAAACCCTTCGGTCCTTAATTGTTAAAAAGGGAATACAATTCTTTAAAGGGTTAAACAGTGTAGGAGGTAAGGATTACCACAATTTGGGATTTTTAAAAAAAAATACTTGAGACATTGAGAAGTGGTGTAAAATGTTTCTGTCCCATATAACTCAATCCCCCGAATTTGTATTTAATTCAGATTAAGCTCTTTAGCTATTTTTGGAAATTATAATTTGGTTATGAAATATATACTTGCAAGGATTGTTTTACTGTTTTCCTCATGATGCCACTTTATAATCCACCTGTCATAGTATTGTGAATTTTCAATCTAAAAATTGTTGAAAAGTCACAAAATTTATCACTCATTGTAAACTGATAAATTGAATCCAGCTAGACATGAAGTAAAAATCTAACTTTATCTAAAATTGAAAACACTCATTTATTAAGCAGTAGTTAACCTTTATGTGAGTAAGGGTCTAATGCAACACCTTCAGCTAATCACTTGCAGGGTAATTTGGGTAATTAATTGGACTTGCCACCATAATAGAGATGTGCTTAGTTTGTGTATTATTTCATCAAATAATGTATGTGATGTAAATCAAAATTAAAATGCATAGACATTAACCTTGTACTTTCTTAATATTGTAAATTGAGTCAATAACAATAACAAATTAACAATCAAAATAGCTCTTTGGATCGCCAAAAACCTCTTTTTTGTTCAATCAATCCTGACGATGCTCCCTCATACCTGTTATATTTTGATTCATTGAAGCCTTGTATACACCTCTTTGTGTATAGTTTATTTTATTATCTCAGTTTATTTTCCATCATTATCATCAGATATTCGAGTATTTTGTTCTTCTCAATATGGGGCCTAAAGTTAAAAATTTGAGTTTGATACAAAAACCAAAAACAAACTAGTTCTTATATTGTTTTGTCAAAAAAACGTATAAATAGAGGGTTTAATAAGGCGATTTTCCTTGACTCATTATGTTCTGATCATTTTACATAGGATCTGACTTGTTTTACTCTTTTTTGTTTTCATTTTCAATTAAGTGAAATAATAAAATACAGACATACATGATATGCATAAGTAAAAATGAATTAAAATAATGATACCACAAAAAGAGATGGTAAAGTTGATAATTGATTCAAGTTTTAATTATGCTATTTGCACCCAAAGTGTCTATGCCTTACGAGAAATTGGTACATTACCATCATCATCACATATGCACTGCCAATAGGGCCTATTAACTAAAGATAGAGTTGGCCGGAGAGTTTGCATAAAAGTGTTTTTTTAACTCTCTCACTTCGCTATGCACTACAAAACACTAACACTAGCAGGTTCCTCTAGTAAGAAGTGCTAAGCTGGCCTGCATATATAATTTAAAGGGAGACTTTGGCGACATCTCCAACACATTATACAGGCCCAGTAAAGCTCTTCCTGCTGCAAAGTCTTATTTTGGGATGGTCTTTCATAAGGGATTTAAACCACAACTCTCCCTTCAGTGAATAAACCCAAATGTTTTATACTTTAGCATAGCTCCTGAGGAATATCAACAGACTATTTTTATCTCTCCCAACTGATATAGCTTAGCGTGTTTCTTAACATTACAAGTGAATAAGTCTATTCAGATAATAGCAGACTGACAGAAAAAAACAACATCTGACAGCTAAAGAAGCTGACAAAATACAAACAGACACTGCTTCTCACTATAATGATCCAAGTCTGTCATTCAAAGGGCACATCAAGGCTACGCATGGAACCATGGAAATTTTATCTTGATTGACATTAAATTCCAAAGATACCAAGTTCTCAGAGGTTTTTTGCTTAGAGATGTTTACATACATTAAATATGGAGCTGAAGCTTAAATCAACATGGGAAAATAGGTCAAATAGATGTTGAGAAAAAAGATTAAGCATAAGGACACTAGCTTACTACTAACATACTACACAAGATCAGAATAATGCAGACACATCCATGGAGACAAAGAGGAGCAAAATGGAACAGCCACAGCAGGCCCCGACAGGGATGTACTTCTCCCCTATTCCTTCAATTTGGAGAAGTGCTCCAGGAGGCCAGGTTAATAGAGCAGAGACAGGGGACAACCAGTCTAAGAAAGAAGATAGAAGAAAGAAGACAGGCGGACAAAGAGAGAGACAAGACAAGAAGTAAAGCTGCATAGAAGGAGACAAGAACACAGAAGCGATTGGCGGAGAAGGTACAGAGACATTGAGAGAGTGTGAGAGAGCACGAAAAAAGCATGAGAGAGTGTGATAAAGTGTAAGTGAGAGAGATTAAAAAGACAAACAAAATGCAAACAAAAATGGGTTTCCATGATGGGCACCAAGGCCCTCTCCATCTGTGTTCCCTCAGTCCCAACACACTGATCGAGTTTGAGCACTGGAATATGCAGGGCCGGCCCAAGGCATAATGCCGCCTGGGGCGAAGTTTAAAGTGCAGCCCCCCCATTATCTACCCTCCCTCTCCCTCCCTCCCTATTATCTACCCTTCCTCTCCGTCCTTCCCTATTATCTACCCTTCCTCTCCCTCCCTATTATCAACCCCATCCCCCCTTTGTACTTACCTTTCAGCAGTCCTGCTGCGAGTCTCCCTGCTCGGTCTCGGTGCCGGCTTGTAATGTTGAGCGCTGGAAATGATGTCATCTTCCGGCACTCAGCATTACAAGCCGGCACCAAGACCGAGCTAGAGGGCTCGCAGAGGAGAGAGACAGCGGCAAAGTGCCCCCCTTCAAAAGTGCCGCCTGGAGCAATTGCCCCACTCTGCTCCATGGTAGGGCCGGCCCTGGGAATATGACGTCATTTCCCAGAGTTCAGACACAGGCAATGTGCAAGGACTGCAAGAGAACAGACCATTCACCAGCCACTGAGCTTGCTGAATCTACAAAGTGAGCTGGGAGGGGGAATGAGTTTGTACATGTCTAAGTGTCGGGATATGTAAATGAGACTATATCCAAAGAGTTGCAAATGTTGCAACATTTTTTTCCAGTGCTATATTTAGCTATTACTACATCTTAAAAAATATGGATTTGATTATTCATGCACATGCTAGACATAATCTTGGCTGAAGGTTGTAAACATGAAAAAGGATCCTTTCTGTGAAAAACTATTAAAAATGCGTATGTTAACTCACATTATACCAATACTAGAATACTTTATCCAAATGGCTAATAAATAAATGACAGAACTAACTCGCATTTTAAGAAGCTTCTACTTGTTGGAAAGTACTTGGATAATCTGTACGTTGTCTTACATAGGTGATATTTGACACATTATCACTAAGATTCCATGATAATTGACATTATCCACCATGGAACAGAATGAATAAATTTGCCTTTTCTTAGGGAATAAGTTATTAGTTAAGCACATCTCTTTCCATGTGGAAATCTATTGCTTTGACAGCAAGCTAATAAAGGTCATAACTGATTTTGACACACCATTACAATTTTCATTTTGCTGCCTGCCCCGGCACACTGTAAAAAGGTGAAAAAATATATGTCAGCAGCACATATAGTTCATATTGGGGAAGGCTATGATCCGTTATTTTAGCTTTCCAGTTGTTTTTCTTTTGTACTTCCTTTAAAATAGATGAAAGACAACTCAAAAAAGTGTAACCATAGTTGTTTGCCCAGCTGTTCATTGAAACAATTTTAATTTGATGGTCCAAAAAAACGTGTTTTTTTAAAAAAACCTAAATACAGTACATTTTCCAAACTAGTATTTGTAACAGGAAAAGAAACAGAACAATGTAAAGATTTTTTAAAGAAATGCTAACATCTCCCTTTAACCATTTCCAGCAACTAAGTTGTATTCACTTTTCTCCCTATTTAATTTAGCCCGCAGAGTATGTTTGTGTATTGTTTGAAGAAAAGATGAAAATGTTAAACAATAAAGGTAATTTTTCACAGCATTCTTCGCTCATATTTACCAAGGGTGCCAATATTTGTGCAGGGCACTGTATATGCAAACAAATGCACACACATACACTTTTTAATGGAATATCTTCATAGGCCCTTTATCAGTAACATCACTCCTGTGTTCCAATGGCATGTTGCGTTCACTCATTTTAAAAGGCTTATTGATCATTAGAAAACCCTTTTACAATTATGTTATACGACTAAAATTACCTTGTTTTTCATAAAAACAGCTAAATGACCCCAGACTTTTGAACAATAGTAATCCTCCATCACTGCCACTGCATGCCAAGAAGTGATTTTCGGACCTGCAGTGTCATTGACGGAGGCTGATCACCTCTTTGTGGTACAGATGAGGCGTTAATCGGGCCCTGGGTGTGATAATAAGTAAGGGTGTTTGCCTAATCATTTTGAGCTAAGATGCATAAATTAACTAATATGCAAAACATTACATTAAGCAAAAACATTTGGGTGGGAGTTCTGATTTAAAAAAAAAAAGTTTGTGAATTAGACTCAAAAACCTGTATTTTATGGATGTTCTAAGAAAACAATCCTGTCCAAAATTTGCTCCTCACTACTCCTAACCTTACTTTTGCTATCAACAAGAAACAAAACAATAAAATATTATTTATGAAAAATAAATATATCTCCCACCTAATGATTACCTTCTCATATAAAAATGATGTTTCCAATGTTTCAGTGGGGACAATGTTCTGTGTAATACGTGAGAATGATAGCATAGGCCTTCAGGGTAAATGTAACAATTTATCGTGTGCAGAGGTCTAATGTTAGGACAAGAATTACTTTGCACTGACAGTTCTAAAAATGTGATGAATGTTATTGCAATGCCATTTAAAAAAAAAAATGAAACACCTTTTATACCGCGTGAGGTTGAAAAACAAACTTCTTTTGAAAAAGAAGTTTGTTTTTCAACCTCACGCGGTATAAAAGGTGTTTCATTTTTTTTTTTTACTATAATAAAATGTGTCAAGTCCTAAAAGGATAATTTAATAAAAAGAGATTACATAATGTGTCCTACCTGGCTTTTGTTCTTTCAACAAAATTGGAATCTAGAACAGATTCTTAAATCCACTGAGTACTGGTCTGGTATATAGCGATACATCACAGCGTGTCATTAATCATTTCAGCAGGCACTTCATCTCAAAGGAGATGCGGGGAAATGATAATGTTTTATATGAGTAATTAATCCTGAGGCAGATGTGGTTTATAAGATGAACCTTTGGAGAATTGACAAGTTTTAGAACACACACTTAAAATTAGGTGAGTACTGACTATTGATTAAAAAAGTCAATTACTCTAGAACCTATGTAAAATTGCTAAGGTCTATGCATTTTTAACATATCTCTGTGACCAAACTATTCTATTAAAATGCTGAAAATGTTATAGTGTACTAAAATGATCAAACAATCCACATGTAGGAATGGAAGCTTTATTGATTTTTCTTATAAAATGTAACAAAGTAATGAAATGTATGAAAATATTTATAGTATACAAGTAATCAAGTGTATAAAATATATTGACTTCTTGCCTCAAAGCTTTATATACAAAGCATAAACATCAACTTATATACAACAAAAATAAATGATTAATTGTACAGAAAATGTGATCTGCTCTACATCTAAGTCAAAAGTATAGACAACACAATGTGTTTAAGCTAATAACACACAAACAATCTCAGTGCTCGTGGAAAAAGTTAGTAAACCCTTGGATCTAATTACTCTTCAAACTTCCTTTGGCAGCAATAACCTCAAACAAGCACTTCGGGTAGCTGCAGATCAGACCTGCACAACGTTCAGGAGGAAGTTTAGACCATTCTCCTTACAGAACTGCTTAAGATCAGCCATATTCTTAGGATGGATGCAGGGGATATCTATCCTCCATTTAAGCTCTGCAATAAACAAGTGTTGAAAGCAGCCTAGTCCTGTATGCATTTCATGATATGGTTTCCGAAGTACTCACTTAAGCACTTGTTAGGATAGCTAAGTTCACTCCACCTGAGCCATTTGACTCCCAGCCTGCACCATGGCCTACCTGGAGACAGCGGTTTGCACGCTTCAGGATTGCATCCAAGCTGGACAAGGAGAGTGATGAAGTACAAGTTAATTCCCTTTTATATGCTATGGGGAAAGATGTGGAGCCAGTGTATAATAATTTTACATTCAGGGAGGGGGAAGAATATGACTTTGATATAGTCATGTATAAGTTCAGCGCCCATTTTGTGCCTAGGAGGAATATGATTCATGAAATGGCCTGTTTCCACAAGCGCACTCAGCATGTGGGTGAATCTGTGGAATCATTTGTGCACAGCCTTTACGAATTGGCAGAGTCCTGTGAGTTTGGAGCTGCCAAGGAGGAGCAAATTAGAGACAGAATTGTCATAGGACTTGCAGACTCAGAAGTCTCCTTAAAGTTGCAGCTGGAGTCTGAATTGACACTTGATGAGGCCATACGGATGGCCCGCTAAAACGAACTGGTAAAGCAGAGTGCTGATATGAGATCTGAAAGCATGGTAGAAGAAGTGCTGCAGTCCAGGAGAGTTACAAATGACATACAGGGTGTGGGTAGCAGACCGCAGGCAGCAGACAGGCTCAGAAGCAGTGGGGTGCAACAAACTCGTTGTATGCACTGTAATCGAACTCATGGAACAAGAATGCTATGTCCTGCTAAAGACAAGAGATGTAGGAAGTGCAACCGTGTTGGCCATTTTGAGGTAGTTCACAAATCACAGTGCGTTAAGGAAATGCACCTAGACAGTGACCAGGAGACACATGAGATATACTTTGTAGGGTCAGTGATTAAACAGTCTTGTTTGGCAATGATTGCTGAATTACACTCACAGTGATGGGTGCAAGGATTGCCTTCAAGATTGATACGGGGGTGGACATTACTGTTATTTCTCTGGCAACATTCAAGGAACTGCCACAAAGACCACAGATTGAGAAGGTTGTAACAAAACTTTACAGCCCTGGATGCTGCATTAATTGTATCGGGCGATTTCCTGAGGTCAATGTGCTTATAACCTTTTGAGCCGAAATGCAGCCTGCAGTCTGGGCCATGTTGCGAGAGTGCAAGAGGTCACAGAAGTCATGTTTGGAGATTTTGGCCTGTTGAATACAGCTTAAGTCTGAAGTTGTGTCACTACACCTCGTAGAATTCCATTCTCACTTGTGCCACAGGTTGAAGCAGAACTTGTGAGGATGAAGAGTATGGGTGTTATTCAGGAAGTCACAGAAGCAACTGACTGGTGTGCTTCTATAGTGTCTGTTGCTAAGAAAAACAGGAAAGTTCGCATTTGTGTGGTTTTAAAAAGGCTGAATGAGGCTGTGAAGAGGGAGAGATATGTGATGCCAACATTGGAAGATATATATAAGAGATTGTCAGGAGCTATTTTCCAAGCTTGATGCTTCCACCGTATTCTGGCAAATACCCCTTGACCCAGGGAGCTGCAAGCTGACTACCTTTATCACACGGTAGGTCGGTTTTGTTTCCGCAGACTCCCCTTCGGTATATAATCAGCACCAGAGATTTTCCAAAGGCAGATGAGCTCGCTCCTGAGAGACCATGAGGGCACAGTGGTGGTCATGGATGACATCCTCGTGCATGGGTCCACTCGAGAAGAGCATGATCAACGACTGCATCGTGTACTACAGACAGTAAGAGAGTCTGGGCTGAAGCTGAATAAAGATAAAAGTCACTTTGGGAAAACAGAACCAACAGAAAATGCCACACCATCTAAAGCACAAGCCTCTCTATTTGGCATTTCCAATGATGGGGAATATGTTGCATTATGTTCCATTTTTAACAGGACGCCACAATGATACCAGCATTACAAGAGATAATGTACTCAGCTTTAGTCTTTACATTGATTATGAATACTTGGATATTTGTGGTTATATTTTCAAACAAGCAATTCATTTATAATAAACACTGACATATATGCCTAAGACATACCTCCCACCAGTCCCAAATCTAGCGGGGCAGCTACCTTGTACTGTTTGGGAACAGTACCAGGTAGCTGCCCCACTGTCAGGCTTTTGCAGGCAGTGGGGATTATGGTTGGGGTCTCCCTTGGCTGGCCCAAGTAGCTGTAAAATCCATTTCATCTCAATTTCAAGCTCTGCAGCTTGGCACCTCAATGTGGCTTTTCCTGTATCTCGGATGAGTGGCCATGCCTTCACCCCACCCACTTCCAGGACCAACTCAGCCTTTCCCAGCCATTTGTAATGCCTCCCCTAACACATATGTCCTGACCTGAAAGGTAAAGGGTATGCTGAGGTAAAATATATTTTCACTAAACAATCTTCTTTGAAAAATCTATATGTACAGCAAAATAAAAGATAATGGTGTAGTACGTCATATAAAGTCCATCATACATATCATCAAGTCATGCATATTTAGCCAATCACTTCATTGTACTTGCACTTCAAAAAATGTCTGCTGACAACATTCCCAAAGCTCATGTGATGAGTCATCATCTATCATGATATAATTCTGCTATCATAACAGCCAAGGGAAAAACAGAATTGCTTTAGTGCCTAGAAAGCCCTGAGAGCAGGCTTCCTTTTGTCCATATTTCTTGGAAAAGCATATATCCTGACTAAAAGACTATAACAGAACGACTCTTCTTCTATAGAATCCCCAAATTACCATGGACAACCACATCCAAGTCAACAACATAGGATTTGCATTCTCCTAAAAATGCTACCGCAGCGGCAGTTAACATTTTATTTTACTGTGGCAGATGTAAATGGCAAGGGCACTTCCCAGGAAGGCAAGTCTGGTTGGGTACAGCCCCTGTGCTGCATTATCTGGGCAGATTGCCCAGTTGGTGTGGCACTATTTAATGTGATGCAGTCACCCATTGAACTGTTTTGTTCAATGGGTGTCTGCACCTTGCTTTCACGACCTTTGTAATAATGTAACTGTATTTTTTTGCTTTTCAACCATATGGGGCTTGACTGAAGGGACCTAACTAAATCCAGTCAAAGTTACAAAATACAGAATGGTCGTTCTGTACACGGTACAGGTCAATTCTCAGACACACCGTGCACTTCATTGAATTCCTTTAGGGGGGAAGGGTTTTTCTATGGCGTCTGCTCATAATTACCATCAAACATACAATCATTCTATGAGGTGTAGTCAAGCCTTCAAATGCTTATTGGGTCTCTGTTTTCACAGTTGAGGTCAATTAAAGTTAGTCAGGTCATTGACTTGAGCCCCTGGTTTTTAAATATGTGTTTATATCCATATATGACAGAAACATTTATTTCACAAAAGCTAAGGAAAAAACCTACTAAGTAGATTCTATTATTTATCCTGAGTGTAGAAATGCCCATTGTTTTTATGTTTTTTGCTTTTTTGCAAGTTGTAGGGCAATAAGTAGCATTTTGCAATTTCAAAACTGTTTTCCCAAATCCAGTCAACTGGCCCCCATGTCCTATTTGGGAAATCTTTGAAGCCGGCCAATTCAATTTACCCCATCAATCCATATATGTTTGAAAACTAGACACTCAAGGGCATTTCAAATGGTGGTATTTTAACTCTTTCCAAGCACTAATTCTACCACCAGCCTTTGTCAAAATTTGTGGTATATTTTTTTTAAAAACCCCACATTGTACTTTAGGTATACATTTACAGCCCTTGATATATGTCACTGACAAAGAACACCCCAATATGTGTGTCATAAATCTACTCACCCTCTCCCCGGCTCCAGCGTCGTCAGAACTCGGCGTCGGGTTTCCTCTCTGCCTCTGCTCGCCGACACAGACACAAGCAGAGGCTGCGTGCAGGCACGCCCCCTCCACTGCCAGCAGAGACCAGCAGGGAGGAGGACGCGTTCTCAGGTTACTATGGAGACGCGTCTACTCCCTGCTGCTGCCGATAGACGCCGGCTACGTAGGAGTTGCGTACGTGTTGCCATGGCAACGTGTCTCTTATTATGATGTCATTTTGGCGCCAATTTCAAACCATAAAAGCCCCTTCCACTTTGAAATCAGTGCTCAAGTATAAGCTGATTTATTGCCTCTATACCTAAGCGTTTGTTTCTACCTGTGTACCAGACCTTCCTTTGTGATTTTTGACCAGGGTTCATTGCAGCCTGCCCCGACCATTGCGTGTGACCTGACCTTGATTTTTGTATTTTCCCTTTTGTACCTCGCCTCGGACTTTGTGTTTGCCATCTGCTATTAGAAACCATCTACCTTTTTGGCTCACGGGTCAGCTGTGATAATGTGTTCAACAACATCTGCTAAGTACCGTGATACCACCCTGTGATACCAGGTTTGTCGGATTGTTTTGCACATTTTTTTCTTCTTTTCATTTTGAATTCTGGTTAGTCTGCGCCCATGTCCTATTTGGGACATCTGTGAACCAGGTCAATTTAAGTTACTCATTCAAACCACACATTTTTTAAACTAGACACCACATGGGTATTTCAAATGCTAGTATTTTCCATGCTAGGATTTTTGGGAAGATACAGTGCTAATTTTAGCTCTTGCTCATAAAAATGGAACTGGATGGTAACATCACTACATAATTTTTTTTCAATGTTACCACATTTTTTTTTATTTTTTTAGCTATTGTTGTTTTTTTTTCTATTTATTTTTTAATAGTTTACTAATCACATTGACTTGCATAGTTGAATGCAATACTTGTATGGTTGACACCAGAGTTCTGGAGGAGGGTCTGGAGAAACTCTCTTGGAAACTTGTTTATTTTTGAATGGGCACGGCTAGCTAGAGGCAAGTTTTCTCACAATGGTATCCTGGAGTGGATTTTCGGTGTCGCTGAATGCCTTGCTTTGAAGACATTTCAGCGACATCATTTAAGCTAAGCTCTTTTAAATCAGTTGATGCCCCAAGGAAGGGCCACATAGGGCTCCTGCAGTAGATTTCACTGTTTCTGAAAGCCTCAACATCGAGGCATTACAGCAACAATGGTTAAGCAAAGAAATAAATCATATTCTAAGCTGATTTAATGTCATGATTTACATGTTTTTTATTGAAAAAGTAGATTTGTCTCTTTTGCCAAATCCTACATTCTATAATTCTACACAATGCATGTGTAATTCTTTTATGGATCAACATAAGCACTAGGAATTTGAACCAAAAAAGATTTGGCTGATTTTTTTGTTTTTGGTTCATTCTCTACAGACCACAAATCTTGTTTCCTGCCCTTTTCAGTTCCCATGAAATTGTTGGCTTTGTGTAACGTACCTGGCCGGGAGATCCTCTGGGTCCCCCGCTCAGCAGCCACAACCACCGTGAAAAAGGGTGAGACCCCCCGCCTCTGCACGGCAACCACAGCAGCCACAAGGAAGAGGGAGACCTCCTGCCTCTGCACAGCAGCCACATCCGCCGCAAAGAAGAGGGAGATGCCCCACCTCTGCCCAGAAGTCGCAGCCGCCACGAAGAAGGGGGAGACCCCCCCGCCTCTGCATAGCAGTGGCAGCCGCCCCGAAGGCAAGGGAGACCTCCCACCTCCACGCTCCAAACCCGGCAGCTACAGACAGGATACAAAAAACAAAAAACAAAATACTGTCTGCGCTTCTCACCCTAATAAAGTTGGCAACAAATATATAAACATGATATAAATGAGAGGTTTTGGTTATATGAATTGGCCAAAGCATAATTAAGCTCACCCGCCACGTCAAGGCACACTCTCAATAGGGTGAGAACCTACTCTCACCTCCTACATAGTGGGCACACAAAGCAGTTTATACTGCTACCAAAACCAGATAAATGTGTTGGGGGAGGTGCAATTAAACCTCCTCCCATTTAACCCCTGGACAGCAAGCTGCAACCAGACTGATGAGGAGCCAACAACCTCAAATATGTGCAAACAGGGAAAAGAAAAAATGTCGGTGCGCTAAGCTAGTCTCAGGCTCAAATAATACAAATGTTTGTTGGCTGTACAATGTATACAAAAACAAAATACTGTCTGCGGTTCTCACCCTAATAAAATTGGCAACAAATATATAAACATAATATATATTGTTTTTTGTATACATTGTACAGCCAACACACTGTATTTGCAGCATGCTCACACTGTTTGGTAGGCCTCATATTATACATTTGTATTATTTGAGCCTGAGACTAGCTTAGCGCACCGACATTTTTTCTTTTCCCTAGCTACAGACAGGAGACAGGTCCAGCTCCAGTGTCTGGACTTGTTCCTCTTCACGCCACCTAGTGGCACCGGCGGAGATTGCATCGCCTTATACAGGGAGGTTACGTATACGCCACACGCAAGATGGCCGCAGAGGAAGTGATGTAACGGCACTTTGAATATTTGGCGGGAAAACACTAATTGGTGCCTAAACTCCTCTGCCTATTTAAGAGACTCTAATACACTTAGTCTTCGCCTTCTGATGGTCGTGCCTATCTCGGTAGTGCCTATTCCTCAGTACGCGTTCCGTTTGCCTTCCTGTTGCTTACCTGGCTTGTTCCCGTTTACTCTGTCTTCTGGTATCCTGACCTCGGCTTATCCCACGACGTTCCTGTTCTCCGGTATCCTGACCTCGGCTTGCATTTCAACGTTCCTGATCTCTGGCTCCCTGACCTCGGCTTCCTGGACTATCCCTTACCAGTCCTACCTGACTTCGGTGTCCCCTTCCTACGCTGTGTCGTGACACTTTGTTGTTGTTTTTTTCCTATTCTGGCTCACTTACTTGCTCTCTCCCTATCTTCTCCAACAACCACTTCCCTGTGTCTGCTTTCCTGTGTCCACCTCTCAATCACATAAGAGGAAGGGGGGTAGAGGTTGCACAGGGACCCCATCCACTCTTCGGGGTAGTTCCACAACCTGAAGGAGGCTCGGCACATACCGCATGGACAACCTCTTTTCCATTTCTCCTATGTGATTGGAGGAAAGGGCAAAGAGGTGGTTATCGTGGCGTGCACGGATGCTACACCCTTTTGCGGAAGTACTTTGAACAATGTTCAGAGGAGAGCGGAATGCTGACAGGGAAACAGCTGACAGAAAAGTCAGGAAGAGATGTGGATAAAAACAAAAAAATTCAAGTGAGAATTTTCCTTGTTTTCACTTGTTTCCTTGGTCCCTCTTCGTTTTCATAAGGTCGTACGAAAGAACAAATTGTATATGCCATTGAAACTCCAGTTTTAACTTCACTTTCTCTGGATCTGCACGATTATAACCGTATTAGATTATAGCTCTATTTTTAAATTGCTGATATTTGTTGGTTGGTTGGTTAGGGCAGCCTCAGGTGGAGTGAGGAGAACAGAGATATGGTCATGAAATTGATTAGATGCTACTTATGTTAGATTCTGCCAACATACTGAATAATATACAAAATGTGCAAGTTATAAATAAATGAATTAAATGGATGTAGTTACGGTAAAATATATGAAGGCTACAATACTATTTTAGATTATGATAGCATTTAACTGACCTTAAAAGCAATACATCATTTTGAAGTCACTTTGTTTTTGTCTTCCATAAATATCAGATAATGATGGTGGCCCACATTAAAAATACATTGTTATTTATTATTATGTATTGTTTTATATAGCTCCATCATATTCTGTAGAGATGTACATTACAAGTTTTACACAAACAAGCTGGTAATTAGGCCTAACTTTACCTTTTTATTCTTTAACGTTAATCTTTTTATACGTTATAAACAATAATTGAGCTGAGACCTCTATAAAATATCAGGATGTACTTTTCATTCATTAGTCTTTGTCACCATAAGTCAAGTAGGTCTGAGGTATTGCTAGTGTATCTGGCTGACAGATCTGGGTCACACTTCACTTAACAACTTACTATTGGCACCAGGACAAGTGGAAAAGATTATACAATTTCCGTTTCATTACAGCAACGGTATTAAAAGCCAATGTTGAAGTAGGCCAGTAGCTTTAGAGCTGGTCAAATCATTTCTGTACCTAAGATGTCAATTACTTGATTAATGAGCTAAATCTACAAATCAATTTTAGATGGCTGTACAGAAAATATTGCTAAAATGAACACAATGCAATTTATGGCAAAGATGAATTTCTATTTTTACATATACATTATGTGTGTAATAACAACGGCTATATTGCATAATAGCAAAATGATGACGCAGAATATGGTGAAATTACCATAGCAACCAATAAATTGTTCTTGCTGGCCGGACTATTTTTATATATATAACTCCTATTATACAAGTCCACTATCATACTATGACAGTTAAGTGTTACTGCTTTTGAGTTACAGTATGCCTTAGCCTAATGGATTTTCTAAATGTTTACAATAAAGCTATTTTTAATATAATTATAAGAGAACAATTATTTTTTTTATCATTCCCAGAGGAAGACTAGTAAGAGGAAGAAGTAATTTAAATTTTTTTTTAAGTTTCCTTGTTCCTATAAATATACTTTTAGCCAATACTGAAACTTGCTTTACTAACCAAAGTAAAAATTAAAATAAGATGAAAAATATATTTTAGACAAATGTAAGCAACGAAAATCATAGTTAAAATGACTTCTGTTTCTACTGGTCTGCAGAGAAATGCACAAACAAGTAACGTTATCACACTTAGGTTATGGATGTTCTTGCATGGATGTATAATAACGGACATTAATAACAGACATAATGGCTTCTGTTAGACTACAACCTTGGAAGCACTGGTGTACATGTGCTGTTAAATTAGCTTCATTTTTCCATTGTCCTAGTGGAAATGTAGACATGGTATGTTATGTTGGTTTTTTATACGTTTACTTTAAGTGAAAAGGTTGATTCATGTACACATCTGACAAATAGAAATTTTAAATTATTTAAATCATCTCAAATTCTTTATTTTAACTGCATAAAATGTTGCACTATATATACGCTTGTATTAAGAACTATATTAAACATTTCAGTTTGGAATGGCATGTCACACATTAGTTATAATTCAGTTTTACCTAATCATCCATCTAATCTCCCACTCTAGGGAATGTATAAATCATAAGATGAAAAGTGCAGTAGTTGTGTGAAATCTTGCATTCATCAGACTCACTTTTTATGGGCATTTAATCAATGCAGGACAAAAAGTTGGTAGAATTTTAAATAAATGTGTCACTTTAGGTTAAGCCAACACACATTTGAATGCGTTTCTTTATGCTATTTACCAGTTGTGTGCTGTTGGTGCTCGGTACAATTGATAATCTGTAAATCAAAAACATGAGAACAAGCAGTTTGAAAGTACTTGAGAGAAACTTTTCAGACATTGATGCATTTTACATATCATGAAAGTACAATTCAAGGGTATTTGAATAGATTGCCAAAAGAAGGTAGAACAAGGACTGAATATTTATCAGATTTTTGACAGGCACCCCTTTATAAACTCTCAGTAAAAGAAAGAAGCTCAGTATGTGAACATTTACTCCCAGGGAAGTTAAAATAAAAAAAAATATCATCTTAGTTTGTTTAATTTTTTTTTTTTATATATATAATATTTTTATTAACATCATTACAAGTATTACATCTTGCATATTATACTTTATCCATATTTCCATATATCGATTTAAGACATGTAACAATTTATACATTTTTCTAAAGTATCACATATTTAAAATAATCTTTATATGAAACTGTCAGAAGCCATATTCACCAGGCTACTGCAATCTAAACATATCATTCATCTCATTCATCCACATGACTTATCTCCGGGAGAGGCATTTACACAGGGTATAGGTATTCTTAATAAAGAAAGCAAACTTTTCTATTGTTATTGTTACGTACAGGGTATTTAGAAGTATTTGGAAAGAGAGAAAAAAAAAAAAAAAGGAAATTACTCAAAATTATTACTCTTCCCCTTCCTCTAGATTTCTCCTAGCACCTAAATAGGATATCCATGGGTCCCAAGTTTTAAAAAACTTAATGAGGTTCTTCTGTTTATAATAATATCCTTTTTCCATTCTATACTGATATTGAATTTGGTCAATAACTTTCTTCCAATTGCTCGGGCCATGTTTTTTCCAGTCCCTAGCTAAACAAATTTTCACAGCTAATAATACATGAGTAGCTAGGTTCCTTTGAGAGATTTGCAAATCCTGGAAGCCCAAATGAAAAAGGAACATCCAGGATTCCAATTTTCTCTGGGAAAAAAGTTTGTTTAAATTTAAAAGTTTTAAAAGATTATAAGTTTTACTTAAAATAAAGTTGTAGTGTCAGATTTGTAACCAAAATCTTGATTGTATTCAAAGGAGACACTGATATATATTTTGTTAGATAACAAAAATGGAAACTTTTAGACACCTCTATGCCAAAACTGTTTATAATCGACATATGGTACAAAACTGAAGCACAACATTTAACATTTTGATGACCATTTCCCCCAATAGATTAATAATTTCCTAAAAATCGAATCTCATACCTTAGTTTTTATAAGTAAATACCATTATTGTTTAACTTTTTTGTATGTTTGCCCAATATTGGCTCCAGATCCAAAAATGTCTTGCAGTGTAGCCTTTATTAACATTATTTTACTATTAGCACTATAACTTGTTTAATTAAAATACTAATGGTCACTGTGGTTAGCAGCATGTGGTTTTTATATTGGATAAAAGTTTTGTCCACATTTAAATATGACTCGACATAAAATAACTCTGCTTAGCCTTATTCTCTTTAGAGTCAAGTAATCATTTTTGGTGGTTCACATTTCGAAAAAATATAATAAAACAATGCCATACTTACAAACCTTTTGTCAAAAAAAATAATAAAATAACTAAAACAAAGGCAAATTAAATTTACTTCTGATTTTTGCATTACAAAAATTGCAAAGTAACAAAGATTTTAAGAGATAAGTAACCAACCAGGAAGATGAATCCTGGTGAATGTATATTTAATTATAATTATAGAAATCTATCAGCTGGGTGGGGCTTAAAGTTAGGTCCAATTAGAACATCTATGTCACATTGAATTTGACAGTGCTCTAACTGAGTGCTGTTAAATTCAATGGAGATTTAAATGCCAGAACAAATGTTCGGGCATCTCCTGCTCCCTTTGCTGAGGGTGTTGGCAATCCCTTCCTGCACCAATGACATGTGGGGTATGTATACACCAATGACATGTGGGGTATGTATACACCATGATCTGGTCTGCTGCCATAATACGTTGCTGACTTATCACACAATGTTTTGTGCATATTCCTTCTACAGTCCTAAAAGTCACAATAATGTTAGATAAAACAACAACGTAAAGCAGTAAACATGTATATAATAGAGAGAAAGATTAAGAACCGGTTTATCTTCTGGATTTTGGGTGCTTTTGTATGTAAAACTCCAGTAGAATATCCTGGATCAGTCATGACCATCGGTTGCACAATGAAAGATGGCATAGTTTAATGGAAATCTGTCATCTATAACAGATAAAAGGATTGATAATATATAGTTGTTATGACTCTTTTGTTTTGTTGACTGACATGATATCTTGATTGCTTTCTCTTCTTTTCCTAAAATTATAGACAATTTGCTTTACGTTTGTGTTTAGCTTGCGTGCTCATGTGAGTTTAAATACATTTGCAAATCTTTTGTTTTTGAAAGTTATGGTCCTGTTCCATATTTGTAAAATAAACTGGACGATCAATTAAAGTGTTAAGTAAAATACATATACAAAAAGGTTTGACCTCTGTCAAGGAGAAAAACAAATTGCTCATGTTATGAAGGTAGTGAATAAACGCACAGCTTGTTAAGCAACAGAACAAATATAGACCCTATCATTTACTATTGCCTCCTCTTGACCATATTCCATTGCTTAATTGATTTTTTACAGCGCACACCCAGTAAATAATATTTAAAATCACCTGTCCGAGGCATAAATATTGGGGAATACATTACACTATATGGGTCATATACTACTTAGCCATCTACTTCGTCAAAGTATCCCAATTTTAGGGAGTCTTGTGTAACTTTACATGGCTATATTGCTTACCAAGATGCTAAATCAGTGAGACTGCACTGTCTTTCAACCCACAAGACCCTCATGCAATTTAAAGCCCTCTCTGGACGCCATTCATGTGACACATATGTGGCAAATGTGGTGGTCAACCCTAAGGTTTTGCCAGAACCTGCAAATGTAATGTATAATTTTTCTTTGGATGAGACACAGAGAATAAGACTGTACTCACCTTGTTTTTTTATTATAATAAAAATATAGCCCAAGCTAAAATTTAGTTTGAATGTAAAGCTATGTTCTCAACCATTTGTTTTTGGATACCTTGGAATTCAATATATAATTAGTGTTTTGCCTGAGAAACCCAAAGTTTTGAGAGTCAAATAAACTTTATCATAGGTTAGAAATGTGTATATATATATATTGGGCTCATCTATATGAAAGGATCTTTTTAGCTATCATGTTATACATGTAGAAAGGGAGACAATAACCGAGCCATGCACTTATATGTGCATTATAGGACCAGAGCAATTTTAGTGTTTTGACATGTCCACACAAAGAATATATTATTTTTTTCACAACAAGTAGGGCTTTTGGTGGAAACATTTTTGATACACATAGCACAATATTTTTTAGGACTAAGATATAAAAAAACACTGGGACCAAAATAGATATCCCTGGAAGCTCCACCATTTTGGCAGAAATTCTCTGGGTAGTTATGTCTGCTGGGATGCGGATGAAGAAAGAAGTGAAAAAAAGGGAAGATAGAAGAGAGGAGAACAAGAAGATGCAGGACAAGAAGATGCTAGACAATGAAGCGGCAGTGAAAGGCAAGAAGACATTTATGAATGGACTTCTTTTTCCCATTATTAAAACCTTTTGGTTTCCATCATAAGTGATTAATGGGAACATGGTTCCCATGGCTATAAAAGTGACCAGCCCTTGCCCAACATGAGCCAAGTGGGAGAAACCAGTCCACAGCTTTAATTCTTTATGCTGCTCTTGCCTGCTCGCCTACTTGCCTGCCGTATTACCAAGGAAGAAGACGAGTCTTAATTAACTTTGCTCCAACTCATACTTCTCACCTTTTCATGAGCCACACTGAGATGAGCATAGGGCCCGAGTGCAAAGAAGAGTGATAACTGAACTGGTGATTAGACATTCAAATGAGAACTGAAGATGCTCTAGATCACACCCAAGGTATGATCATAGCACATGTTAGAAACATTAATTTTGATTATTTTGATGTTACTGATTATAGATCATTACACTACTCTCCCAAACACATAACTGTAATTTACTTTATCATTTTTCATTTCCAAAATTATCACTATCATTTGTTTATTGTTTTTTTTCATTAGTACATTTAGTTGTTTGTGCACACTTTGCAAAGTTGTCAATTCTTGATCTTTTATTTAACATTGTTAAAATCTCAAAGGAGCACGTGAGCCAGGTAACCTTATCATAGCAGGACACAAAATAAGTTTGATTGGTTTGACAGCAAACTGCAGAGGTTTTCTGCTTCTCCATGAATCACAGACCCAAAGATTTTAATCAGCTCACACAGGGAAAACAAAGAAGATGATCTCAGTTAAAATGCCCTTAGTGGTTTGAGGATTTATTTCCTGTGTAGATTCATACTAAAAACTGAAAATATTCAGCAACAACTGAAACATGTAATATCTTATGTATTATAAAATAAGGATTGGACATTTTGGTAATAGAAAATTGACATTTGAATAGTTGCAAGGGTTGAAAAAAAGAATCTTCTTCAACATTAAATTCATCAGCGTCCGTTTAGCTTTGGAGACAGGGTTGAGAAAGTATTTAGCATGCAATAAATAATAGCTCTAATAAATGTAGAGCTAAAAGAAGACTAGTGTTATCTTCATAGTCTATTGATTAATAGGAGTGATGAACCAATATAACCTTTTATTGATCTGCCTTCTTCCCTAACTCATTTCTTTTGCAGCATAAATAAAATATATAAAGATATATATATATACATATATATGTATATATATATATCCTGTACATGTCGTCATTCTTTTAGATCTTAACAATTCTGTTTAACTTTCTGTTTTTAGTTAAAAGGATATATGAAGTATTCATCCATTATTCAAATATTGTGTTGTCCAAAATTTTAGTTTAGAAACATTAACATTTGTCCATAAATTGATTAGAACATAGGACGAGCACTTTACAAACAAGTATGAGGATCAAATGAGAGTTTCTCTCCCGGCAAATGGCAATCAATACTTTCTACAAGAGAGTCAATTAACAAGGGAAGCCAGGGGATCAGAACAAAATACTCAAGGTAAGAATGAGCAATGCAACAGCAATTTGCAATAATGGTGCGATTGTCAATAAAGACAAAACATTGAGTTCTTGTCAACGAAACTTGACAATACAATTAAAATCCTAATTATTTTAAAAGCATTGTAGGCTGGTGAGAAAAAGCTGCATTGACGTGGAAATGTTATTGTTTGAAATATAATGTACTTCAATTACAAAGAATTCACAATGGGGATACAATATGTATCACAGAGACATGCTACACAAAGCACATGATACAACTGTGCTTTTAAAAAAATCAGAGAGTGTTTTTTAACATTGATATTCTTTGCTTTATGTATTCTGCATTATGTTATTTAAATTTTAATCGTGTTAAATAATTAAAATTATGTAGTTCTTCACTGTTTAAGGCCTTCTGAATCTAATTTTTAATGTTAATTAAAAAATGCCTATGTAGCATTAATACCAAGCAACATGCCCCCATCCTGCCCCACAAACATCTTGCCTATGCCTTCTTTGCCCTCAGATTGTCTGTCCCCCAAAACAGTTTATCTGTGCCATCATTGCCCTCCAAAAGCTTGTCTGTGCCTTCTTTGCCCCTTGCCACAACATACACTCTGACACACATATGTAAACACACTTACACATGCTAACACACACACACTCATATTCAAACACACACGCACACACTCATCCTAACACACACAAACTCCATTGTCTCCTTCAGCTCACACACACTTATTCATAGACATCCATGCTTACATATACTTTGTGAGGTTAGAATGAGGAGGAGTCCGGAATGTAGGATAGCAACAACTAGGAATGATTAGCAGAGAAGAGCCTAGAACCACTCCAGGGATAACACTAATTAGCAAGATCAAAATGAATAGCCAGGGCCAGGATTACAGATGCCAGCGAGGTTAAACAAGGATAACCAGGGTCAGGTTCACGTCAGCACGGTCAATAGGGAGTCCAAGGTCAGCAACAATAATCATGAAACAAACTGCACAATAACTAGGCACTGAGTAAAACTCAGTGCTGGGTTTTAAACTCGCCTTGTGGCAGCCCCGCTCCTGTACTCGTCACCTCAACCCGGGAATGAATAAAGTTGTTTGAGAGCGTGCGCACACGTGCTCAGGAGCGGCTGTTGGTTGATGGCAGAGGATCTCTCTGCCAGCGACCAATAGAGTCGCTCGTACAGACCTTTAACTCTTAGAGTGGGGAGACCAATGGTCTCCCCAGACCAAGTCCTACATCAGGAGTTAAAGGCGTTAATGGTCCCTTTCCTATCTAGCCTTATCTACGCAGCATCGTAGGGGTTAACGGGAGCATAAATCCATAGGCTCGCCTTCAGGAGTTAAAGGGCCATAACAAGACTTTACTGGTTGCCGGCAGGGGCCTCCTCTAGCATCACCCAATTGGTTGATGCCAGAGCAGGCCCCTGCAGGCTACCAATAGAGTCGCTCACACGGCCCTTTAACTTGACGGCGAACCTATGGATTTTCGCTCCTATTAACTCCTGCGATGCTGCGTAGATAAGGTAGGCATCATGGGGAAGGGACCAGGGAGATTAGTAAATGAAGACAAACACAAAGATTCCTCATGTTGTTAGTCTTCGTATACGTTTTGCCGCCGCCACGTTTGTTTGTTAGGTATTCGGGCTGAACAACAAAAACGCACCCTTCGTGTTCGTTTTCATGTTCGCCCAAATACGAAAGCACAAGTCTACTAACCACTCCTTCCACTGTAGTAATACCCCTGAATTTACATTGAAAAAATCCCTTTTTGTTTCCCCAAGGTGAAATGTGTAACCCCTTTGTCTGTCAGTCTAGCAATCTTTCTCTCTATCTATCTATTCATCATACCAGTCATCGATGAACATGTTTATTTATCATTAATATATAGCTGTCCAATGAGCACCTTATAATATTATAACAAATATAGGTTTTAAAAACAAATTCATAAAATCACAAGGGTTCCTTCTAGCATTAGCCATTGTATGTGGTGGTTAAAAAGTATGATGTACTTAAAATCCCCATGGTGCTGCATACATTCCTTGAAACCAGATGATTATGCAGTGGGCCTGTTTAAGGGATATGCAAGCTGTATAGTCACAAAGGATGCCATAAAGTGAAAGCACCATGTCGTGCCCCTAACAAGTAAGATATACCGTATATAAGGAATAAAACATGCTGAATGCATTCTTTGAAATTAGATGATTATGCATTGGGTCTGTTTTGGGGATAAGGATCTTGCATGGTACAATGGGATGCCATGTAGTGGAAGCACCATGTGGTGCCCCAAGAGGTAAGATATGTGTAAGGAATAAAACATGTATGTAATATGCCAAGTAAAGTTAAATATAGCGTAGAAAACGTGAAAACATGGTTTTGTGTTTGTTTTTGGTATTATTCTTCATTATTTCTCAGGCTTTATGACCGTGTAAAGTATCAGGGACCTCACTTATTCCAGATTCTATATATTTTGCTTGCTTTTCTTGAGGAACCAACATCTTTGACCTTTTGTTCCCTAAACATTCTCAAAGGACGCCATAATATGTTAATTTTTTTATTTTACACTAGATTTTATAATATTTCAGATTGATTCTCCTCAGAGTGTACTTTTATACTGATGTATTTTTCAAATACATTTTAGTATTTAAATAATGGCAAGAAAAGTATGCATTACCTTTCACAAATGATTTCATGAAATGGATGGTTCTGTAAACAATAACACCATGGGACATTGCTCTGGAATTGAAATCTAATTAACATTCTTTCCTAGAACATGAACATCTTGATGTTTTTGTCTTCCTCCATCAAAGAAACACATTTGTCATGTGTATAGATGTTGGTAGAACATTTCATTAAACAAGTAATAAGTCATTATTAGAGAACATAAAGCTTAATAAATGAAATAATTATATAAGACATTAACATTGCCCTAATGCATGGAAGATATGTAAGCCCATTAAATCAAGTGCTATCCATTCATGTGAATTTATAATAATTTTTGTGACCTAAATAAATCAGATTTTTATTCCATTCTGCTAGCTTTCTGTTCTGCTATCACATGCTGTATTTGTTATTGCCACTACTCTAAATGTATAGCAGTCTCATTTTAATTACAGTTGTCATGAAAGAAAAATAATATATATATATATATATATATATATAAATATATATTCTGTTATCTGATGCTATACATACAGTGGCGGAACTACCGGGGTCGCGACTGCGACCGGGCCCTGGAGTTCTGCCAGCCAGGGAGCCCAAGGGGTGCCGAGCGGTCGTTTTCAGCAACCGCTCGACGCCCTTCTGTCTCCTCTGCTCCTTGCTGCCGCCGCCTGCCTCAGCGCTGCCCCGATGACAGTCATGAGAGTGTGAGGTGTCTGTCTCGGGGTCCGGCGTGTCATATGCTGGCGCTCAGCAGTGAAGCCGTGTGCACCGCGGCAGAGCAGCAAGACAGAGTCCTTGCACCCCCACCACAGGACTGCCCGGTAAGTGACCTACAAAGGGGGGTAGGGAGAGGGTAGATAGTGAGAAGGGGGTAGGGATAGGGTAGATAGTGAGAAGGGGGTGTAAGGAGAGGGTAGATAGTGAGAAGGGGGGGTAGGGATAGGGTGGATAGTGAGAAGGGGGTAGGGAGAGGGTAGATAGCGAGAAGGAGGGGTAGGGAGAGGGTAGATGGTGAGAAGGGAGTGAGAGAAGGTAGATAGCCTGAGAAGGGGGGAGAGGGGGTAGATCGGGTTGGGGTGGGGTGGGTCGGGGGCCCCTTAACAGATTCTTGCACCTGGGCCCTGAGGCTTCTAGTTTAAAATAATTAAACAAAGTGTCACATTTATATTGTGATTATTTATTATTATTATTGGGAAATTTTTGCCTGCACTTCAAGATTGTTGTGAAAAGTACAATCACAATGACATTTATATATACAAATTCAAACAGCACATTTGTAAGTCTTTACTTTTCACTCTTTGGCTCTTACTGTGATAGAAACATTGTGTGCTTTTAGTTTTTCCTGGCAAAAGCAGATCTTATTAATTATTTGAGATGTGCTGATGGTCTAATGCATGTTTTATTAAATTCTGGATATGCTTTTGTATTATAAGTAATCCTTATAATTATTTCTTGACTCTATTAAGTATTAATTTAAAAAAAAAACCTTCTAAACCAGATGTACGGGAAGTTCAAGATTAAATAAACTAATATATTTCTTTTAAATAAGCTATTATAGGCTTGGATGATAATTTAGAGATCAGCAAAGCACAGTGTCAGCTGAGATCAGTAAGCCTATTTATGTTAAATGTTGCATCATTTAATCTTCTTTGTCAAGGCTGTCAGCTTCTGAATCACTTATTGATATTCTTATATCTATGTATATATATATATATATATATATATATATATATATATATATATATATAGTTATATTCACTTGTGTGGTTATTTAAAACATATTTTCTTATTTGAAATATGACAAATTGTATAGTAGTACTCAGTTTCAAGCAAAACACAAAGTTATATTGTGTCTATGCAATATAAGTATGTAATAAATTTCACATATGTACACTACATGGTCGAAAGTATGTGGACACCTGCTCGTGTAACATTTTATTCTACGCAGGGCATTATATGGAGTTGCATGGGCTCCCTCTTTTACTGGTATAATATCATCTACTCTTCTAGGAAGGCTCTCCAATAGAAACATTGCTAAGGGGATTTACTTACAGCCAGCCACAAGAGCATTAGTGAGTTTGGACACTCATGTTGAGTGATTAGGCCTGGCTCACAGTCAGGGTTTCTATGCATGCCAAAAATGTCCAATGGCTTCAGGTCAAAGCATTGTACAGACTCACAAACACACAGTTCTTCCACCACAATCTCCACAAAACATTTTTCTTTGAACCTTGCTTTTTTGCACAATGGCATCATCTTGTTGAAACAAAAAATAACCTTACTAACCAAACTGTTGCCACAAAGTTGCAAGCACAGAATCATCTTTAATTAATTGAATGCAGGATGATTACAATGTCACCTCACTAGAATTACAGGACCTGATTAATAATATTCAGGGCAATGTGCAGGCATCTCCAAACCCACTTGTCTGTCTGACTGCTATATAGTGAAGAGTGATTTGTGACTAAATAGCGAGCATTACATCACTCCAATCTACCCTTGGCATTGCACGTTGTCTGTGGTTGCTTAGTCATGGGCACCTGTTTTATGAAACACCTGACAAACGGTTCTAGTGCGTTTAGAGGCAGCTTGTAATGCATCAGGAACCAGGGAGTCACAGAAAATGTAAAGTATAAAGACGCCTTTATTAAGGCAAAAGCAAGGTAATAAAATTGTGATCCAAAATACGTCAATCAAAAAACAAGCCGGAATCAGTAACCAAAGCGGGTAATCAGCATAGTCAGGTTACATATGGCAGGTTACAGGAGCCAAGAGGGAAGTCAGACGCAGCACTCTGTGGTAAGAGAGATGGAAAGACCATTAATTAAAGATCAGCTGGGTTAGTCTGTCTTGGAGAAAAAAGCCACCAAAAAGAGATATCCACAGGCAGTCTCCTATCCAAGTACTAACCAGCCCCAACCCTGCTTAGCTTCCAGGATCAGAAAAGAGGAGGCATATTCAGAGTTGTAAGGCCATGGGTGGCAACTGAGTAAGCCTGACACAGTTTCAAATGCAATAGTATGTGTTGTATTTAAACTCCACTCCACTTGTTTAAGTGTAAGCTCGTTTGAGCAGAGCCCTCCTCACCTGTTGTCTCTGTAAGTCAATTTGTTATGTTACATACTACTTGTTATGTCCTGTCTACCCATTGTACAGCGCTACGGAATTTAATGGCGCTATATAAATCAATAAATAATAATAATAAGTGACCTGTAGGAAATGTGACGTTGCCATGCTGAGAGCCACTGAGCTCTGCAGTGCAGGAAAGTACACGGTCAATGTTTGTTTATGCAGATTACATGGCTTTGTTCTAGATTTTATACACTGGTCAGCATGTGTCTGGAATGGCTGAATACACTAATTAGAGTTTGTGTCCACACTTTCGTCCCTATAGTCTATATGGGAATTTTTGCATATCTTAGCCTGCTGATAGAAACATTGTTTTGTAATTGCTTTTAACCACTTGAAAACATCAATAAACAGTAGACTGAAAGTAAGACAACTTCCTTTGGCATGCTGAAAAACAGCTTTATATAATTTTTGTAAAACTCATACATAATCAATGATGCAAAATGCTCTTTCATGCAAAAGGAACTTTTGTTTTAGTGATAATGAGCCTTGAATAATGACCACTATTACTTCCAATAATTTCCATATAAATAGAATTTCCTGTGTTTGAGTATCTCCTGTAACATAGTTATCTGCAAATGCAGTTGTAAACCACAAATCCATAGTCATTAATCAGGTTTTCTGAACCGATCAAGCCTGGGGCTACCTAGCAAATGTAATCACATCAGCCCATGTATACAACATCTCATTTGCCTATGTGATAGGATCTCAAAAGCACGGTTGCCCTGGGCTAGTCAAAGGGTTGTGTTTTCAGACAGATATTTAAATATCTGTGTGTAACAAAGGCTAGTAATAACCTGGTAATGTTTGTGGCTTTTTATAATAATCAGTGAAGGAGGGCTTCTGTTACCATTTTTGCAAAAGTATCATTAAAAAAGCCAGAGGAAAATGTTTTCTCGATACATTTTATAGACATACAATACCTTAATATAATTACCATATGAAAATTGTATACAAAGGGATATATGATTCAAATTCAAGTAATATACTTTGAAATCTAATGCATATTTTTGCAGAACTGTGAACAAAATAATTGGCAAAACAGAGAAGTAACAAAGTTCCAATGTTATTCTATAAAGCCTTGTTGTTTAATAGATCAGCCTTGTTGATTAATAGATTTAATTTAATAACATACTGTTGGAGCTAGCCTGGTGTTTTCACTGTATCCTTGTTCACATGTTGTTAAATGATTAACAAACAAAAAAAAAGAGCAACCATAGAGCTTTGAGGTCCCTACAGGTTATCTCAATACTCCTGTCTGTTCAAAAGGATTTTTTGACCTATCTATGGATCCATCCTTCTTAGCTATTAGGTAAATCTAGATATGCACTGGTTTTGCCAGCTTGAGATAAAGGAATACTAAGAAGATCGGTCAACAGTTTGAGAAGACAATAACAAAATCTGTATGCAACAATTGAAACCAGATATTTTTACAGACTCAAATATAACTGTCTCTATGCACTGTTCTATGGAGTACATTCAACAGACGCCAGGAAAAAAATGCAAAACCTAATAGTGTATAAAAAAAATATGTAAATGATGGAATTATCTAATAATTAAAAGATGTATCATTTTCTCTCTTGATGAAATTTTGAGAACGCACAGACTGTATTAACATAATAAATAGCTAAAATGTTTTTTTAAACTAATTAAACATAGTGGAGTCCTTCCATATCATATAAAATGGGAGAATATATATATATAAATATATATATATATAAAATATATATATGAATTTCATTTTGTCATTGTTTTGGCTCCTGTTGATTTACTTATGACCTTTGCCATTTTTCTTCCTTGCTAAACAAATTCTACATTCCCTGTAGAGTCAAAAATAACATGTGTTAAGAATGTACACATGGTGTGCACACCTATACATTTCTTAAAATAATAACATTGCTGTGACTCCAAAATGTTCAGAAGGGATATAACAAATAGACACATTGCAACATGTCATACAGGGCAAGACTTACATTCCAGGAGTCCACAGAAAGAAGGACTACATGCGTGCTAGAAAACAAAAATGGGAAAAGATTAAAAGGCTTTGTAGGAGGTTATTGGCCAAGCTGGGCATGGGGACAAGAAAGTCATGGAAGAATGTGCTCAAAGGTGGGTGGATCATGATTAAAAGCTGGTGAATCATGTTATAAAAATGGATAATTCTGTAGGCAAATTTACATTCTGCTTTATGGAGTATCTTTCCGGGGAAAGAGTGCTCCGTGGAAACTTTGTCCTGCCTGGAAATGGCCAAAATTGGATGTGTTCATCCAATATAAACAAAACTTCTATGAGTGTAGTGCATTAAGTTTGTATTTGTTAATACGTATAACTGGTAAGTCTAGTAGAAATTAGCTAATCCTTCAGACTCACACAGCTGTATTTTGATAAAGGGCTGGTTCCTGAAAATTGTACTATAATTGTGTATTAGAAATGTCATAGCCAGTTGGTGCAGTACTGTTGTTTTTATTAAACAGGCTGTCAGGATTTATAATTCACACTGCGTCATTTAGACTGCAGAGGCCCTGAGGGCCTTAACCAGTTCTAGAAGACGGCAAAAGGACCTTTGCATGAAATGGGCTTTATGTTCTGAATGAGTTTGTTTATGACAGAATAGTGACATTATTTGACATATTCTAAAAATATATATAATTCAATCCAGCCGTAGGATAAACAGCTTAAACGATTACAAAAAAGATACAACAGTGACAATTGCAGAGTGGAAATCAAATTCCCACTGTAGGCCGGGTTAAAGGTGAATTCTTTCAAATGCAGCTTGGGAACAAAGACAACTTTGAAAAAAAAGTATAACTTGCTTCTCTAAAGCAGTGATTTATATTCTATCCTTTTTATCTATTAAAAGCTATGGTGAGTGCCCAGAATCTTTGTGTTGGTTAACAAAGTATCTTCAGTACAGAGATTGAATCTTTTCCAACTTTTAATGTTTCTAGTGGTGTTGTGTTTGTGCACCAAACAAAATGCATAAAAATGTACTTCTACAGAAAATAGAATTCCAGAGATACTTTCTTGTTTGCCATTGCAGCACTTGTTGCTGAGCTATACTGTACAGTACTGTATAGTTTTTTAATGATTATATGACATTTATAAAAAAAAACTCTGCCACATATCAGCTCAGAAACAAAATAACTAGCAGTCCTCACGCTATTTGAAGGTAACTAACTTGGTTGTATAACTTAAGCACTTTCTATGATCTTTGCAGGTAGAGAACCCTAAACCTCACATAATGGGATAACCATACCATGTTACTTTCAAAGACCCACTGGTCAGTTTTTGCCCCCCTTTAGCTCCTTATAGGAGGCAGGAGAGGAATGTGGCTGGAACATGAGGCAGAGCTGCTCATGAAATAGTAGTAGTAGTTGCTAAATGCTGCACCACCCAGTGGGAAACTATCCCAGGGGCTCATGATAGCTTAGACTTAAATCTACGATTCGGTCCATCTAGAGTGGGATGTCTTACCACCGAACAAAATATGTCCTACCGTGTTATTGTATTTTGATGATGAATAATAGCTATGTTTTATTGATCGCTACATGAGGATTGTGATTGGCTGCAATCAAATTGCCTTTTTCTTTGTATTTTGTTTTGAATGATGCCTAATCCTCCAATTTATATGCTATATATGCTAACATATATCTATGTTAAAACCAGATCAGTATCCTTGTGCTTGTAATTCTTCTTGGTACCACTATATTTTAGCATCTTAAAACACTGGTTGAAGATCATAGAATGTTGCAGCAATGAAAAGCAGCTTACTAAAATGGCTGTATTTACTCTAGAAAATGGGTGTTTTGAGTGCACATCACAATATACAAATATACAAAAGATCTAATTAAAATTCATGGACAGAACAAGACGTGAACAAAAGTCTTTCTGCCACTAATCTCAGGGCAGATTGTTCTATGGAGTGATCGGTTCCCTGGTGAGTCGCTGCTCAATGGACAGGTTTCAAGGAGGAACCTCTGTGCCAGTTAGGCAAAGTCCTCCATAACAAGCTCTTCCAAGGAGCCATGAATCCTTTGTAAGTGCTTGGATATGAAGTTATGTCCTGGCATTGAGAAGTAAGGATGGCAAACACACAGGGAGAGTGCTGTCCTGGGTCTGGCCTAGTGCATTGCCGAAGATAAGTCCATTGCTGAAGGCCATATAAAATTCATATAAAAGGCTGTTTATGTGGTGATTACGTTGAATGCATATTGTAATTATATATATGATATTTAATTTTGTTATTTTTAACACCAGGTTCTGTACTTCAGTACTTCCAACTGTGGGTCTCCCTTTAGATTATAAGGCCCATTTAAAAGGGCTCTCCATACTTTCTGTCTCTGCTTATATTTTTTATTGCCTGGATAATCTATTGCACAATGCTGCAGAATATGTTGAATATAATGAATATAATAAATAATAATAAATAGGGGTTGAAAGGGTCATATACTCTTAACGAGTGCAGGCACATGTCATTACAAAGTGCCTGAAACTTAGACTAAATGATTCTAACAATACGTATATTACAGTAATTACTGTAATAGCAGCAACATTGTAGCTCTAAAGCAGAGCTGTCACATCTCAGCTAATAGAATCACAGTAAGTCATCTATATCTTGTGTTGTTAGGAATTTTAATCAGTGCTATTTTAGGTTACCATGACTCCTTTTGTTTCCAGCTCGGGTGTTCTTCAAAGCTATAGCTAGGACATTTAATGCACAATTTCCTTTATTTCCCAGGATCCTTCAATAAAGATTGCATTAGGATCCTACCACTAGCCAATGTATTTCCTTCACTTTGTCTGTATGTATTGTTGTGGCAGCCTGCAAATACTCCGCTAACAAAAGAGAATGTTTACAGTTTATAAGACCCTTTGTAGCGTAAGGGCTATACAGCCCTTCGTAATGTGATGCTGCAGAAAGATTCCAACCTCATATCCAGCTCAACACACAAAAAGAGAGGTAGTTTTATATTCATGTTTACATGAAAGTCAGGGAGAGTGATTATGGTGTCACATAAATTGTGTACACAAGTCTCAGATTCCTGGTGAAAAGGAACACAGAATTTCAGGACATGAATATGCATACCTGGGATCTTCCCAGGGTAAGCTACCTAGAACTTCATGAAGGAGCAGTGCTAGCTGCATGAAGGGTAAGGCTTGGCCCCAACATAGTTTAGTTGTTAGAGAATGGGTAGAACATGAGAAGAAAGCAGGAACACCACTCTCCTGCTTGGATGGAAACTCTACTGATCTACTGAGCAGGGCTTCCTTCCTCCGGAGACTCTTGGTCAAACCTGGAAAGTTCCCAGATATGCGGCTATACTGTTGTACATTCAAAACAATGCTCTAGGTCTATATGTGATGCTACAGCTTAATCTGCTGAACAAATAAAAACTAAAACCTGTGTTTATTTATTTTTTTCTTATATTACAGAATGTGATATTTTTACCACTGTTATATTTTGACCACTATAGTTCAACATACCATTTGTTAAAATTAACCAAAGAAGCGCATTACAATATATACAATAATATAGTGTTTAAAACCCAGCGGTATGTAACATCTAGTATATGTCAAAAAACCTAACTCTAAGATGTTTCTAAGTTGAAAGTCTCAGAGCTATATCATAAGGGATAGTGGGCTTCCTGTTTTATGGGAAATGGCCTTGGGCAGATTTAAACAAAGCTCCATTGATTTCCTCAGAACAACATCTCCAGAGAATGTAAGATTTACAATCTGCCCATTAAAACATTTGTACATCAGACCCCATCTGTTTCACACATCGCTGTTCACAACCAAAAAAAAATAACTATTACATTGTATACCCATAATTAAAATTCACGATGCTTATTCATTAAAACATATCTGCTTTACTGTCTATTAAGGTTCTTGTATTTTGCTCCCAATCCTATTCATAGCCCTGCATTCATATAGGAAATAAGTATGTAAAGAGGCCATTCTTACCTGATACTGCTACTAATATACATTTTAAATGCCCCTATCCCTGATAATAGCAGTAAATGCAATTAATATATTATCTAATATTTCATATTATGGCCATTTTAACTTTATTAAAAGTCAACATTAATTTTATCACGCTATCGAAGTGGATGCGTAAGTACAATATACAGTGTCACCCTTTTTTATATTATACATCTACCAGTGTCACCCTTTATAAGGAAATGTTTCACTAATAATTATAAGATCCTATGGACATTTTTTTAATTACATAACAGAATAAAAATAATAATGTAATCTACACACTAAAAGTTTGTCACTTATAACCCTAAACTCAACCTGAAATAGCATGACTAAAGTCACATACTTATATATTCACTCATATATTTACTTTGTACTAGTTGTTTGTGAGTTAATTAGCCTGGTTTTGACTTTTGACTCAAATGCAGCCGATGATATCCTTCCCAAACATAAAAGAGGTTCCCAGTGCCTCCTATCACTCTTATTAGTCAAACAAGGGATAGTGAATGCCTCCTTATTGTACCATAATATGTCCTTTGTAGGGCATAGAGCCCAATAAGTGGGGAATTTAATATATTTTTTAAATGCCCTATGAGAGGTCTTCACATCCCATCCCAGATTAACCTTTTTGGTCCCTAATTTTGCTTCCTCTTCCCTTACAGAGGAGATTAAGTAAAGGGATTTAAAAAAATAAATCTAAACTAAAAAAAAAAAAACAATAATATATCCACATTTTAGCTCCAAAAGGGTGCAACCTGGAAAAAACAATTTTTATTTTTCTTAACTTAAATGCCACATTTAAGCAACGCCATTGATCCCATGGAAGAATAACAATTAATAAATAATGTACATATTAAAAAAAACTAAAGCAAAAAAACTATCTCACTCACTACATGCCTGATGGCAGCAGATTCTAAAATGGGCAGTTGTTACGTGGGAGTGTACGTATATACACCAATGTCTAAATCCACCAAGGGGTTAAGGAATGCATTTTATTCTCCGTTGTTTTAACAGAAGTCTATTACTTGTTCCAACACAGGGTTAATAAACCACAAATTACTGTTGTTTTTCAAATCACATAAACTCGGCTTTGCTTGAGTTGAGTTGATGGGAGATCTACTATGTTTCAGGTGAGTGTCAATGCATGTTGGCAATAGTGAATATGCTTGTTGGACAGTTAGTCCATCTCATGCACATTTCTTAATGCAAGCTCGCCTCAACTGCTTACTTTGTGTCTTAAGTAGAGGTCCTCTGACAGGAAGTAACTTTCAAGAGCTTTTTTAAAACTCTTATCCTGCATGGGTGACCCATGGGTTCTGTTTTATTACATCCTTAATTTAACTCTGTGTAGCCCTCTATTCTAAAATGTTGAACAGCTCTGACCTACAGCAAGCTAGTACTTTGACCTTCAAGTTGAGTCTCTAGCCTACTAGATTTTCATAATTTTCTGGTCCATGAAAGTATACTCCCTGTTCATTGCGTCATGATAATATGTTTTTTATGTATATATTTGTTTAACCTTGTTGAGTTGGATTGTTTTGCTAGAAACACATGTGATGAAATTTAACGTTCTCCTGATTCCTGAAATATTTTCACCATGGATGATCAACTGCTTATGAACCTGGTTCTGCGAAATATGCTTTGCAAACACAATTTTAGTCTTATCTGGCAAGAAATCTTCTATACAATGATAGCGCTAGTAACTGGAAAAAATGTTTTATGATTTTTGTGCAGAAGAATTTCCAACTACCATCCTCTCCTTTTCTTTATTCATGCAAGATTGAGTCTAGGATGGAAATAAAATATCCATACTCTGTTCTCCTGTGTTTTCCTCCTCATGAAAATAATACATGCGCTGTAGATATAAAGGATGGCCGTTTTGTTTAGAGAACATTAAAGAAAAACAGCTAAGTGACAAATTTAGACATTCATGCTAAAACATGTCTGTCCTGTTTTCTCAGTGCAATCTATCGGGATAACATTTGCTTCGTTCTCTTGAACAAACACAGACTTCCTTGTTTAAACATTGTAGTTGTTCTAAGAGAACAAACTACTTTTAATCAGTTTCTTTTATGCAGACTGGCAAGTATCTAAGGAAATCGAGAAGACCGTGTGTGCTAAAAATAACACATCAAAAGACAAGATTTCTGTATGTTAAAAAAAAGTAATATGTGATTTGACATCAAGCTTTTCGAGATAAAATGGATGAATTTTAATGTATTCAGATACTATATATTGTATAAAGGTTTGGTTATAACCATCTATGTTTGATGTGTTCCATGTTTCCTGGTCATTAACTATAAGGGCTTTTTGCCATCCATTGTTTTACTACTAGTTTCACAATAAAATACATTTTCAAGATATTGTGTCCTTTCCTGTTTTAAAGCACTTCTACTTTTCACAAAATATGTTTTCTGATGGCTGCATATTAGTTATGTGTATGTGTTTCAGCTCTGTTATCTCAGCCCAAACTACCACTGCTTTATCATGCTAGCATGTGGTAAACAATAGAATGGCTCAGACTTAATTACCCAGGAGACCCTCTGACGCATGAAGGTCTACGGAGGAAAGGAATTCATTAGATAAGCAGGACTTCATTAACACCGCCATAAAAAGCCAGCTCAGCATGGTGTTTGAGCAAGGTAAGCCAACCAATATATCATGTTACTGTCTACAACGCCAACCTTGCAGAAGAAGCAAGTTTATTGAAACAAAATGAAGTTGTCTTCAATGCTAACCTGCATTACTTATTACTTATTATTATGAGGGCAGCAGCAAGCGTCTTCTGTCCTAGAGTTCACGGCCGTTACACTGACGATGGCTGACATTCAGCCATTTGTTTCTTGCAGCATCACAGCTCGCACTAAAACCTCAAACAGCATAAAAGAGAACCTGTAGGGACTGTACTGCCCCTAATAAGGTTTATGGTGACCTAGCTGTCAATGATTGCTCAAGCTGTGATCAGGTACCCAGGGCGGCAGAAAAAGTCAAAAATGATTAAAAAAATAAATAAAATAGTATTAAAAATTTTGTAGAAATCCCTACAAAAACACCAAGCAAATCTTTAGCCATGCTGCATTGCTCTCTGATGAATTAAAATATAAAAAAATTAAAACATTAAAAAACCCTTAATATTCCTTACCCTGCGCAATTGAAGTATAAAATTAACCATGAAAATCCTGTTTCCTACAACAAATGAATAGTTTTCAAAAATAAAAAAACAATGTTGTGTGTAAGGGAGTGGTTTCACCTTCCAATACATTGAAAAACTATATATGTGAGATATTGCTGTACAATTATTATTATTAGTGCTATTATTTTATTTTATTATTAAAAGTTTGGTTCATAAGTCATAAAATGTTTTTAAAAAAAAACAAAACATAAAGCAGCTTTGGTTCTTAAGAAGGTTATTCTCAAAGAAAAATATTTTTTTTTCCATAGGACTTTCCCCTTAAATGATTATGCATTGGTATACTATAAATGCAACCAAAGCCTGCCACCTTTTTCTTGTATTATTAAATGTTGGTTGAGTTCATAAGAGATCCAGTGCATTTTTGATTGGGCACCTTTTCTAGATAAGCTCCCTTAACAATTTATTTCAATTCTAGCAAAATTAAAGTTGGTTAGCCACTCACATATTTCCGTCGCATTACTTATTATTTCTCAGTTAGTGGCTCACTTTTATGTTATTACATGCATCCTTGTACTTTTAAAAGCTGGTGCTAGCTCAGCTTGATCTTGGTACCTTTCTTCTGTTTTATCATATACAGCTGTCTATTCTCCTGTCTCTTTGTTCGTGTTTTTGAAAGAAAATTCTTGTGTTTCACTCCAGCTGCCACTTCCTTGCAGAACAATATTGGCTTCCACTTCATGTACTTTACAAACCTGCCTTTCATAACGATCCGTGACCTTTAAAGTTTCCCATCACTCATGCACACTGGACCACTCCTTTCTGTCAAATACTTCTTTAAATAGTTTTCTATGGCTGGAAAAAATGAACTATTTCAAAACATTGTTTCTTGTGATTTTACCCATTCCTTGTTACCACAGTTAATCATCGGAGATAAGCCCTACCCTATGATGACCTCTTAAGCCCACTCTCCATTTGTCAGAATTAATGGAAATCCATTGCTCTTTTTATCCATTATCAACTGTTCTCGTGGGATGGAGTATTTTGCTACCAGTGTATACCAACAGGACCTTTATTTTAAAAAAAAGGGAGATTTTTCATTATTAGATTTTATTTATATAGCGCCAACAATACATATATTCAAGTGGAATGAAGAGACTAGAATAGACAGCTTAAGGCAAACCTATACATTAGGCAAAGCTCATCATTGTTAATTACTTACAAGTAACAAGTTTGCAGTTAATATACATAATATACTTTTTTTTTTTTTTTAATTTCAAGAGTTTTCCCCTTTAATCATTTTGAAACATCTAGCTTTATATACTTTCCATTGTCCACAGTTAGTAGTCACCATTTTCCAGAAATTTTATTTTATGATGTCATTCGCAAAACTACAAAAAGCAGGCAGCAGGCATTATACATTTTACTAAGACTTTCCACCTGGATCATTCCTTTACAGACTGGGAGCTTTAGTTATCTATATGTACAAAATCCTATTTCATAACATGAATCCGAACATATCAATTCAAGTGACTTATCCTACAATGGGGCGTTGCATTGTAATATTTATATCTTCCTTTACCTTTAACCCCTTTCTTTTATGAGCCGTGTTCAAAGGGCATATCACATAAAGAAAAAAATTAAATGTGACTCATATTCCAAGTTCACACCAAAGGCAGCTAAGCCATTGCGGCATTCCAGTATGCCTTTGAAATCTATATGTGGAACATCTTGAAGGATCCTTGTCTAGTTTGAATTGTGAAATAGATACACGGCAGCCTTGAATCCTTGTGTGAGCATTAGATTATTTACTTTCCCAACTAATCGATGGTTGTTATAATTAAAATTGATAGTTGCAATAACATGACAGAGGACTACTGCCAGAATACTGATTGTGTACTTGGCTGAGAGAGTCAGGCTGCAGAGATGTAGATCACTTATTTTCCAATTTGTATTTAGCCATGTGCAAATTACTTTCGCTGTATCCAGCTGACTTAGACCTTGCCTGGAGGTAGACTAGATTAATTGGGAGCCGCACATTCATTGCATACAGAATGGGTTCTGTAATTGGTGAAATTTGTTAGTGCCAGTTAGAAAATAAGTACATAGTTGTGCTGCTTACTTGTCCTTTCATTACTCTTGCTGTATATATAAAAAAAACATACAATTAGAATTCATGAGAGAATTGCAGTTATGTTTTTGTCTGTTAACATAAACCGTTGTATTGATGTATAAATAAAGAAATAACTTTTTTTATTTTTTTACTTTTTTTTATTTTGTTTAATTTTTTAAACAAGCTAGTTAAAGTAATCTGAAAATATAACAACTTTACAATTATTTGATTCTTGCAGTCATTTTGGACCGATGTATGTGTATCCTCTGGGTAAATATGCATTTCTATGGTTACAAATGGTTTGAGTTGTAATCCACATCATGAAGGGTTCTACAGTACATTTTTTTGTTGTTTTAGTAAATTCTATCAATATCCTTTGTATGGCTATCACAATTGCTTATTATGGTGTGTCTAGGTACTCTACCATCCTAAGCTATAAAGTATCCATTTATTTGTGTATAAGATTGTAATGAGTTTTACATTTACTTAACACTAATGAATTATCTAACTACACTGTGTGACCAAAAATGCATGACATCTCTTTGTCAAACACCTCATTCATGAGCCTTCTGGTTAGTCCTCCTTTGGCTACTATAAGAGCACCCACTCTTTTAGGAAGACTTTTCACTATATTTTTGGACATTACATTGGGGATTTACTTCCATTTAGCCAGAACAACATTAGTAAGGTTGTTCATTGGTGTTACATATTTTTTTCCCAAACACTTGAAAGCACAAACCTGTTGAAAGGGTGGTATCCTATGACAATGGCATATTGGCAGTAACAGTGCGTGGGGATCACATGTCATTGACTTTATATACCTAGCAGCAATCTGTGAGGCTGAACTAGCTGAATCCACTAATTAGCGAGGGGGGTCTCCACATGCTTTTGACCATGTAGTGTAGAACTGACAGCGTAGATGAAAAGGAAGAAATCTAATACCCTATCTAAGGTCAGGAAGAGTGTTTTTCTGCAGGCTCCCAATTGATCACTTTAGCAGACATGCAAGACTAAGCTTAATGGGCTGCGCTAGGCACACATGTTGAGTTTTGTTTTTGAGCCTATAACACAGGACAAGTAAATGGGGGACCACTGAGGTTATTATTATTATTATTATTTATTGTTTATATAGCGCTGTACAATGGGTAAGCAGGACATAGCAAGTAATATATAACATAACAATTTGACTTACAGAAACAACAGGCGAGGAGGGCCCTGCTTAAACCAACCTTACAATCTAGAGGGAGTTAGGCTGTATTACACAAGAGGTAAAAGTGCACTGTTAGGGATGGAGCAGCCATGGGGTGTTTAGGGTTAATTTAGGGGCAGTTGTGGTTGATGGGGTCTTTAGGGTTGATTTAATGCTGAAAGGTTAATTTAATTAATTTAATAAAGTTAACTTAAGGCGCAGTTAGAGGTAAAGGGGGGACAAACTAAGGGGAATCTAAACCCTGGGGGCAGTAAAGATTAATCCTGTATTATTTATAAAAGTATTGTGTCGGTGTGCTGTGAATGAGTCTGTGAATCTATGAGGGCACTATGGCATATCTGGGGGTATAAGGCATATCTGGGGAGGACGGAGTGACATATCTGGGGGTATAAGGCATATCAGGGGGCACAGTGGCATATCAGGAGGTATAAGGCATATAGGGTATATAAGGCATATGTGGGGAGGGTAGAGTGGCATATCTGGGGGGGGGGTGTGGCATATGTGGGATAATAGGGCATATAGGGTATATAAGGCATATGGCTGGGAGGCAATGTGGCATATCAGGGGAGCACAGTGGCATATCAGGGGAGCACAGTGGCATATCAGGGGAGCACAGAGTGACATATCAGGGAGGCAGTGTGGCAAGCCTGGGCTCAAATGTGCATAACGGGGGGGGGGCAGGTTGGGAAATAAAAACAAGAAATACATTCAGTATAAATCTCCAGTTTTACTTGATGAATGGACAGAGTTATGAAATTCTTAGAGTTTTCTTCTCCTTCTGCCCATATAATGAATATGTAATCTATGTAGAGGTGATATTTGAAAGGTTTTTGGTAGTGTCAATGAATCTTGGTGTTGTATGCTGCTGTATAGTGAGGCTACATCCATGGATGCTAAAATTGTATTGGCAGGTAGGTCGTTCATCTCACTCAGTGTGTTGAAAAAGTCAGTGGTATCTGCTTGTTGTGGTATCTGCTGGTATAAAGCTGGGGTTTATGGTGTTTTTTATCATGCCAGAATCTGTTATGTTAGTGTACCCATACCTGTTTTTATTGCCTGGGTTCCTCCTCCATATATTTAAACAAGAATTTACCTTCTTGTTTTTTTAACCAATGTCGAAACGTTCATAATATACAATAATATTGTATATTATGCTGTTGAATTTCAAGTTTCATCTAATAATTTGGACCATCACCTATGTTCCAAAGTAATCATCCATTTTTTAGGTTGAAGTCATTTTGGTTTACTGTCATGCATCTGAGACCAGCTACTGAAGCGGCAGCTAGCCAGAGCGAGGTTTCCGTGCAGCATCTACCTACCTGATGTCAGTCTTCGGAGTTGTTCCATTGGGCTTCCAGAGAATCTGTCCATGACATGCAACGGGGGGCAGAGCAGGCTGACGGATTATAAAACCCGGAACTGCTAAGCACCTTATTGTGGTCCTTTGGTACGTATCTGGTGATCCTGTAGCTTTGTTTTGAGTCCTGGCCTGTTTGTTTAACTACTTTCTGCCTAGCGATTTTGTACCTTACTGACCTGCTCCGTGTACCATACTTGGCTCACCTGATTACCTGCTCTTTGTACCACCTTGACTCCATCTGACTACCCGGTTAGTCTATTGAACCCGGCATCGGCTGTCTACCCGTTCTGTGTAACTGTCCTGGCTTCCTGGTGCTACCTGTCCTGGACAACTACCTGTAGCATCTTCCATATACAAGTATCTGGCCCTCTGGCTAGTCCTCTACAACCTATACTCAGTTCCTGTAGTATTTGCCTCAAACTAAGCCTCCACACATCAAAGTCCCTGGTCTCCTGCAAGCATTAGGGCTCAACCCTTTGGTAGGTTATTCAGGGTGAATAACTCATGTATTCTGCGCTCCTAGTACTGGCATTATGACACTTACTATATGGTAGGACAAACTCTTGTATTAGATGTTTTAAGCATTACTTTCAATCATATTATTCAAGCTGTTATTTAGATGAATACAACTGGTCATAGATTAATAATGCACAGAGAAATCAATACACTTTATTATTAGCCACAGTAGAAACTGCATAGATGTCTATTAAAGAAAATCAGTTTTACTGTTATTAATGGTTGATTTATCATGCTTATGCTTTAGTGCCGATTATGACAACCAGGGATTTTTAATTGACCCTCAGATGATATTGTCTGCTCAGTGTAAGAAACTCTGCTAATTTTAAAAGCAATGCTTGACCTTGGTCAATTAACAGCGTCAGGATCAAATTTAAAGCGTAATCATAATATATGTGTTCTGGAACACTGATTGTTAATAGCTACACATTTGCATAAGTAATGAGTTTAAGTGCATTTAGCTTTGTAACACTAGCTGCTCCCTGTTTTCCTATGTTGAGTATCTCAATTTAATAAACTCATCAACACAAATCATCACAATGCATTTAAATGCAAGGGTTAGTGTAGATATGAGAGCATGTGAACCATGTAGACTCACACAATGGGTTAAAAGTTGACCATTATTGCTGGTAAGGCTTAAGGATTCAGCACCAATTCTCAAATTCCTTCTTAGAAGGTATCTCATACATCCCTCTTAATTATTGTAGGTCAGGTGGAGACACATGAGGACACAAGGTGTAAGTATACTGTCATGCAATGTCCATTATAGAATTTGATAACCCCTGAGTCTCTGGGTCAGGTCAACTAAGGTCTTATCTCTCCATTCCAGGGATTTATTATCCTTCTTATCAGGGATGTTCACTTGGTCTGCAAAGCCAGCATCTCTTTACTTCTTGTCTTGACTTTACAAGGGAGCTTTTGTGCTTCATGTTTAATGTACGTAATTGTAGGTTTGGTTTTCAGCGATTGTAATTGATCTCCTCTGTTAAAATGTAGTACACATGGTTTATTTTTATTTTTTTCCATTTCTCAGGATCTGCATGATTATTTCTTCTAGCGTTATCTATTGTTACATTGATGATTGTTGCTGATTGGTTCAGCCAGCCTTCGCAAAGACAGGAAATTGATCAGCTAAATCTGGCTACCACTCTAAGACACAGCTCTCAACTTCCATGGAGATAACCTTTAAACAAAACATCTCAAAAACAATTACACTGCTTACCAAACAAAAATCGTCACCTATAGGTAGTCTTACATTACATTAAAAGTAATGTTTTGTCCCTTTATTTTTAATTGGATTCCCTTCTAATAAAGTCATGTTTTTTATAAAAATGTCCAAACCCTTTCATAAAAGCATTAAGGTGATGAACCAGTCTACCTTAGCTCATGGCTGATTAAAATGATAAATAGACAAATTCCAGAATTATAATGATCATAATATTTAGGTACTTTAGGTAAAAAGAATTGAGGATTATTGGGATGATGCTCAGTCATGTGGCAAAACTGTAGTTGAAGAATAAGCTAGTTATACGGTACATCTGGATTCTATAATGTTTGGGACCTACTGTATATCAAACTATAATAAGCAGCAATTGTGTACATCAGTTACACTTATAAACAAGCTTTTCAACCATCAGTTTGTGTTTTTTTATTTTACCAAACTCCTAATTATTACCATACCAAACACATTGGGGCCCATGAAATCTTGTAAAGCCTAGAATTAATTTACACTCGCAGAATATTTTCTGTAAACCTCGATAATCTTGGTCCCCACATGATTTCAGCGAGTACCGAATCCAGGAGCTCAGCTCACAGGAAACCTATAGTCAGGGCAGATCTTAGCACCAGTCATCACTAGCTGCGGCACCCAAATCAAGTCACCTAGGGTGACAAGTTACAAAATCTTGATCGTTGCCACTTTTGTAAAATTGTGTGACTTTGACATGTATTATTTTGGGTTAAATGTGAGTATTGGTTGGGTACAGAGTTCAGCTTCTGCTCCATGTGCTCAGTTATCTAATGAGATAGCTTGATAAGAGGATGGATTGAAACTGTAGCCAACACAGCGAGTGGATGGGTGAGGATCATAGTAAAGTAATGATGGTGCCAGAGGTACAGTGTCTGTGTAGCTCCTGTATACAGGTTAGGCTTGTGTTAAAGGAGGTCCACTGCCATATTTAGAGAAACTACTTCCCAAGTTGTCAAATCCATCCCAAAATAACCTGCTATTTTGGTAAGTGTTTTATCTGAGTGTTTTGTTTACGACACCCTTTGTTAACATTTTTTTTATTTCATGATGTTTACGTTTTCAAGTAAAAAGAAGAACAAGACAGTACAAAAAACAATGTATTTTATTCTGATTGCCAAATTATTTAAGGCAGGTATAAAAAAAGAAAGCATTCAATATACATTTTACATAAAATAAACTAGATTACAGCATAAAACAAGTAACCAGGCAATGGCGTTTAAGTCTCTCTTCTAAAACAGTATAATTGTAAACATTAAAAAAACTGCAGGACTATTCAAGTAAGAGAACAATCACAGATGTCTTCTGGTACGCAGAATGCTGGGTTATTGGCCATTCAAGATTAAAAGATATACATTATTCACAGATGTTCATTATTTCTTTTTTTTATTATTTTTTTTTTATCCTTATTTTAATTTATACAGTATGTACAAAAGTATTTTTATAGTACTGGCAACCCCATGCCTTCCATATGTATATTTTCACAATACACTTTTACAATAAAAACAGTTATTACAGTAACATTATACACTGATGTATCTTAAATGGGACCCACCATATAGACATCTACATTGTACCAAAGTGTCTTCATGACAGCCTGCCTCTTTTAGAGCCTACGGCCAGTATGATTATAATTTGCAAGTTTCAGGCACGTGGATACATAACATTATTTACATGTCCAGTAAAATAACAGCCATCTGTAATAAAACACTTTTCCAACATGACAAATACACTTGTACTGTATGGTTTTCAAATTAGCAGCAGACACCTACATGTGTTTGCGAGCCTGGTTACCGATACAAAAAAAGTAAAGAATATATATATATATATTTATTTATATATATTTGTGTGCATGTAAATATACAAACATACTGCTGTGTACATATATATATATATATGTTGTACTCGCACATGGACATCTAATTACAGGGACATGTTTATTCTCTTATAAAATCTGCAAATTTACAAAAAAAAGATGAAATGACGTTTTGCCTGCCATTTAGGCATTTTCAGATAAACACCATGGAACTGATGTCTGTAATAAAGAACTCTCCCATGTGATCCAGTCACATGATTTAATGTACATTTTCTATGTATTCATTCCCTGAAACAGAAAGAAAAAAAGAGAAAAGTCATTAGTTAACATTATTTTTCTCTCCGGCAGGCATATTGATCACATTTAAAAATCTGCAGTTTGCATAGTGTTTTGGTGTTTAAATCTGCATTTTCCAGCTGCGGACGGCATTATTTTCACTTCAGAAAGCCTCTATTGATGTGTGCGTAATTTTTATTGTGTCTCTAATTACTTAGTACACATCTGTAGCCTGGAAATTGCATTCCCAGTAATTCTCACGGGGTCTGCTTACTCTATGGTTATCCCAGGCAGCGTTTAGTGGACTAAATATTTCCAGTCGCAGCTACTTTGCCTAAAACTGCAATTTTGCTACAAAATCTTAATTGCCAGGTTCTCTTGTCTTTCTGTAATTTTTTTTTTTATTTTTGTTTTATTTGAATTTTTTGTAACAAAAACAAGCTGACCTTAAGTGTTTCTTGCAAAACACTTTAAATCAATAAAGCCATTGCATCATCTGAACGTTTTAAACGTCTTGTGAATCTCAGTATCCGAATCTTCATCATAATAATAAACAAGCCGTAACAGTACTCCAGTGAATAGCTGCTTATGCAGTACTAAAAGAATCACATGCAGAGAACTAATGCTTGCGTTGTCATTCTAAAAGTCATACACAATACTCACAAAATCACCAGGGAACTTTTAAGCATTATTTTTTTATTAATATCTATCATAAATTAATATTTCACAACCAACACATTAACGCCTGACCCATTTTTCGTCTCATGGTTGAAGCTGATAAAAAAAATGCAGTGCTTTACAATTACTTTCTCTATGTATCGCTGATAAAGGCTAAATGCTATCCTAAAATAGAAAAATTATCTAAAACAGCAGTTCCCAACCCGGTCCTATAGGAACACCAAAAGTCTGCATTTTTTAATCTAGGTAAATTATTCTGTCCTTTTAGTGTGTGTCTTGGGGACTGGGGTGGGACATACCGGTCTAAAACATTTAGGAGGTTCCAATTGAGCAAATTCTTGAAATATAGTCACATGTTATTTGGAAGCAATGTGAAGGACAGTAGGCTGGAGTCAGAGTTATTACAAAATAATCAAAATTTGGAAAATTGCTAATACTGAAAAGTTCCATCACGTGTGCGTCTGTAAGTGTGCTCATAGGTCCATAAATACATTGCCATTGGACTAATATACACTCTATTTACCTTCTTTGTGTAGGAAACATACCGGAGGAAGATGCCTGAGAAGCCACCTGCTGAGTGGCAACAAGGGTAGCAGAGGTCAACCCTAAAGGAAAAGCCCCATGTGAGTACATTCCATTGAATGCAGTACACATGCATCACAAACTGAGTTTCCTTATGGCTACACAAATAATTATACCCTCACATAACATATAAAACAGTGAATGGTAAAAGGGGCTGCCTACAGAGGACTAGTCTAGCTTCATTTTGTCAGTAATTATTGTTGGATGTTGAGCTCTGCTTACTACACAACCTGTATGGTTGAATATGTTCCAACTTTCTAATGTGAAATGATTCCAGTTGCTCTTATACTGGCAATTAGTTTGAATTTCCTTATTTTGTGTGTTATGAGTGTCGGCCAAATGTAGGAATCTACTATAATGTCCTCAAGTAAAAATCTAAATAGGGAACCAGAAACATCCTTTACGGCAACCAAACCATGACAACATGCTCAAAAATGATATATATATTTAACTAAAAGAAAAAATGTTAGATACAATTCTTAATACCAACCTTGAAAAGGGTCATATTGCCCAGGTATTAAAGGATAGCCCATTCCAACATGGGTATGGTGGTGTGTATGAAGATGACGTTGCCCAAATGGGGAATGTCTGTCTCTTTCAGTTTCTCGCTCACGTTCAGTTGAAGCTTTTTCAGCCAGCTGAAGGGATATTAAATAGAATTATTGTAAATGTGTGAAATTTTTTTAAGGTATTCATGCATAATTTCATATTCATATAGATATATGTATTTATATATATATAAATATATATATATATATATATATATATATATAAACATATATATATAAACACACACACACAACAAAGCTGGTAACCTATTAATTCATAATTACATATAATCCTGCAAATGGACCATTCTGCTTCTTGTAGTATTAGAAGAATGACAAGTAGAAGTTGGATCTTAGAAGACATTGGCTGAATGGCCCAGATAAAGGCAATTTCATGCTTGTAGAGAGAGGTTTCATACTGGTTTGTGGATTTTTCTACATCTCCTAGCCTGTCTGGGGACATTACCCCAGAACACATCACACGTTGCTTGAAAATAATATCCCACCTCTTCAAAATGATGGACACCATTGTGGAACGCATGACAAAGTGCACAGTCTAGGCATCGTTAATATATAGACAAAACAACTATATCTGCTGCACAAAGTACACATAGAGGAAACTTACAGCAGGGGACTTGGTGCGATACTGATTGGCATGCTGCTGGAGTAGGTCTAGGGCTTTTGACTCCGATGCCGTCTTTGAGTTAATGTTGGGACTCGTACTTGCTTTCTCTGCATCATCTCTTCCTGATACCTTTCCGTAAACAGAGTAGTGAGGGTAGCCTGGAGAAAGATAGGCCCCTAGGAAAAAAAATGAAGAAAACATTACAATTTACTCTTCAGATTATTGAAAGCTGCATTTTTTGAACAAATTACAGTGTAAAATGTATTGTATTAAATATATCACTAGCAGCCTCATTACGTTTTTCCCCATTGAATTTGCACAGCAATGCTGAAATATTTATTATCCGTTTTGTTGACATCACTGATATTTCATATTAACATACATATGATGTTAAAACAGTTATTTTGAAAATACAGTATATGCCAGTTTTTGTATGTTTTAACAGTTTTATTTACAAAATCCTTTTTTTTAGACTTAACATAACAAAATAAACTTTAAAATCATTGCAAATGATAATAACCAAATGTCTAATAAAGTTCAACATACCTGGATAACCATGCATTAAAACAGGAGACACAGCCCGGTAAGCTGGGTGGTTTGGATCATACATCTGAGTATAAGGATAGGCATGAAGATACTGTATATATGACTGATGTTGGCTCATGGGTGAAGACACTGCCACTCTAGCATTTCTAGAGTCCTTCCAATTTACTGGAGTTTTCCTGTCCTCGTTCTTGATTTTAGTTTCCTCTGTTAACTGGATATCTGAGCGTTTCACATCTTTGTTTTCTTCCTTCACATTAGGCAATGTAACAGACATAATACTCTCTTTATTTGGTGTTTTTACAGAATTTTCCTCTTTAATTTTTTTCTCACGGTCCATTTCTTCTGGCTTCTGCTGCTCAACGTACTTTGATTGGTAAATGTAATGATGCCATGATCTTGAGTCAGCCTCCTGAAGAACGGAAAGTAGACTATACATTAAAAATGCATTTAGCTTAAATATATTATGTCTATACAACTTGCTATGAAACATATATGTTTCTTGGGACGAAGTTACACATACAGGCTAAAACCTGTGGTTTGTACCATAGACCAGAATTAAAAAAAACATGTTTAACGTGACAAGTGGCTAACATCATAAGTGAGGTATTACAATAGCCTTACCTGTTTAAATCTCATGGTGGGATCCACACCCGTTTGTTTCATGGAATCCATGACAGATTTCATTTCCACTGCTTCTTTTATTAGCTGATGGTTTTCCATTTGCTTTGCCTTGAAACTTTCACACTGAAGTTGCTGATGGTTCGACAGAATTGATGATTTCCCAGAATCCTCTGTTTTATTCGCTACTCCAATTTTTGGATTAACTTTACTTGGCTCTGGAGTTGAAGGGGCTTTGGAAACCGTAGCAGATGGTATGTTTTTTAGCTTGTCCTCTTTTACTAGTTCCTTTGATGAATTTTCCATTTTTCTCTCAGACTCCCTCCCAGCCTGTACCATTTTTTGCTCAGCTATTCTCTGATCTTCATAATATTTTTCATATTGTTGCCTATAAGCCGGGTTTGACGCTATTAAAGACTTTTGATCCATATACAGTCCATATGCATATTGACCATAGTAAAGTGACTGGGCTAGTGCAGGGTGTCTTTGAGTGATAACCGATTGATGTTGAGGTGGTATGTTATTTGGGCTCACTTCATTCTTTTTGCAATCTAAGCTTTCTGTTTTATCTTTTTTCTCTATTTCTTCTTCAATATCTTTTTTAATTTTAATTCCCTGTGTGGGATTACCATGGCCAGGCACAGTATTGTTGATTTGTCCCGAGTGAGCGTAATTTGGTGAATAGTATGGATCATAACCATGGTAATATGGCGAATGAGATTCCTTTACTTGAGATGATTGCTGTATGGGCGTAGAATGTCCCTTGACTATGCTGTCCTTACTACAAATAATTTCTGAGGGAGAGCTAGTCTTGGACCTTGCACCTTCTGATCTGCTATCAGAACCCCCATCATCAGCAGCATCTGAGATATCAGAGTACGCTGGACTGTTTGTTTTGGTAGCTGAACCGTCACCACCATTTGGTGTTAAAACATGCAGTGGAGCAATAGGTGACTGTCCATTGATCACATTGCCGCACTCTATCCTAGAGGCACTTCCGATTGAGGGGCTGGGTGCGTTATCTGTAAAAGTGTAGACCTTATCTGCCTCTGCTTTTATACTAGCCATCCGGCTCTCTTGCATATCTGATAGTCCATTTGCAAGAACTTCACTTTTGCTCAAATGGTCTTTTAAAAAATGCCCAGACATATCTTTTCCAGGTCCCTTTGAATCCTCACATTTACCAACTTTGGAGTCTGTTTTGGGGCTTACGGGCTCCTTGCTTTCTCTTTCTTTAAGTTTCCTTTTCTCCTTTTTCTTTTTGTCCTTCAGCGTTGTGAGAGAAGGATTTACAGTGCTTGGCTCTCCCATAATTGTGGGCTTTGGTTGAATAGGTTTTAACGGTGGGCTCTTTGGTGTTGCCTGGACAACAGTAGTTGTTAGTGAGGGTAATCCAGGTATTGTCCCTGTATTAGAGTTTGCAAATGCAGTACTAGGGATAGCGATTAATTGAGGAGGTGTGGGAGCTGGGGCAGGGGCTATAGGACGAGCGGTTTTGAGCTTGGACAGATTTTTGTCATTTTTGCAGTTATTGGCTTTTTTGCCTTTGTCTTTTTCACCTACAGTTTTCTTGTCAATAACCCCCTCTGCTTCTAGTCTTGGCATTTCCACCGTTAAGCCACCATCAATCACTGAACAACTTTCCAACGTGGTGGTCATATTAGAAATCACTGGAAGGTTATTAAGTTCAACACTTAAACACTTCTTTTTTCCAGAATTTTTTCCAGTTTTGGAATTGGCAATTTGATTGAGTCCATTATTTGCCAATTCTCTTTTGCCCTTTGGGGTGCCAGGGGCACTAAGTGAACTAGGAGAGCTTGGTGCTTTTGCTTGATCCAAACTTGTGCTTGACTCGCTGCATTCAAGTGCTGCATTGCTTAGTGCTTCCTCGCAGTCAGAAACTTTATCCTCACTGTCCTGCTCAAACTCCAGTTTATTTTCGGGATCTAAGTGTGCGTGTGCCTGGTGATAGCGCAGTCCATTGATGTGCTTGTACTTTTTGTTGCAATTTGGATGAGGGCAATCTATTAAAACTGGAGAAGAGCAGCCTTGGTCCAAAAAAGAATTCTCATTTTTACCTTGCGGGGTTGTCGGAGTGCTTCGAGAATTTGTTCTGACCCTTTTCCCTGATTTATTGTCCTCAGAACTGGAATTTAGGTCTAGCTCCATTGGGGGCTTGTTTTTTCTTTTCCCAGCAGGTGAAGGGCTTGTTTTAATATCCTCCATGGCACAATTTGGGGGTGTCCTGCGCCCACTTGTATTAATACTTCCACGTCTCCCTTTGCCATTTGCCCCTCCCCTGTTTTTATTTTGAAGCCCTCGGGATTCTGTAAAAGTTGTATCACTGGCTGGTCCTGGTGCGGCTGCTGTTGACCTTGATCGCTTTCCTCTACCACGTCCCCCACGCATTTCAAGGTCACTTGTAGGCGAGTCACAAAATCTGCAAATCAACAGTTGATTAATAAGGTCCACAAAATCTTAGGTTACATAGTCAAAAAACTGAATCAGACTATGCAAGTTTTACCAGAAAAATGAGTATCAAGGAGAAAAAAATGGAACTTTTTACATGTTCGTAAAAGGATTTCTGCTTAATCTCAATGACATTTAGATTTCTCCAAGAATACAGCATACCTTGGGGGTGCCCAGTCATGTTTCGTGCAATCCAGTAAAGTGCCTACATATGTCTTGTTCCGCCAAGTAACATTAACAACCAGCACACCTACAAATGAAAAGAAAAATGTTGAGTTCATATTTTTTTTTTTTTTGTCATTTAAAAAAAAAAAGTACATTCGGAAATTCAGTTAGGATTGCTTTTAATAGCTGTGGTCGACGTGCTTCCTTTTTTCGGTTTTAACAACCTCAATTTGAAACCCACAGGAAACGGCGTATGTGTATGCACAATCGAGATAGGAATGACAGCAGGAAATACATTTTACTACGTCTTGCTGTAAATCGCCACCTCTAAATGTTGCTATTATTAAACATAATTGCTCTCACTTAACAGGCAGTCGGCAAAAGCCAAGCACCAGTTTGTATGGATTAAATCAGAAAATAACCACAGATAATCTATATTGCTTTTAACAGACAGATGATAAAGATTGTAACATAAAGGGATGTTTAAATCCACACAGAAACAAAGAAAAAAAAAGAGTGACTTCACAATCTAGTCTTCATAACCAAGCTGACATTTTGTTTCTTTTTAATGGCTAAAACCCACAATGTATAACAGAATAAAAATCGCTAGCAGAAAAAGCTTATTTAACCATTTGTTCAAGAAAAATGATATAAGGGAATACATCTACGAAACAACTCAAGGCATGTTCCATGAGCGGCAAATTGTATACCATTCAACAAGGACCTCTGTGTTCGACAACCCTCCTCCAACCTAAAAGATTTAATAAAGCCATGGGATCAGATGCTCTCCAGGCTAGTGTGTGTGTGGTGTCAAATACCCAGCTTCTTAAAGCTCCCTTGTAAATCTTTTGTATATGCTGCAAAGGCATATATTGCTATTGCCTGTAAGTCAACGGAGTATAGCATTTGAACTATAGATGCAGTAAACCGGTTTGCTCTGTTATAAAGTCTCTGATGTAGCACATATGTATAATTAAAAACGCTTGAAAGGAAACATAAAAGAAACAACAAGCCCACATTGGAAGACTCGTAAAATTAAAAACAGGAAAGCCTGCTCAAGTACTTAAAACCTAGCCCCCCTATGAAATCCCTTTATTTCCTTTACCCCTCTCCCAATCTAGGGTTCTCAGTTTGTCGGTAATAACAAACATGAGACTGGTCTGCATTTCATGCCAAACAAGCAGCAGGATTGCTTGGATTGAGATCTTTTACATAAAACTTAAAATAATTAAAAGAAAAAAAAAATACTTCTAATTCTAATTTATTTGCTTTTAACGAAATATGTGTTAGCAACTTAAAAATATACTTACATTTTCTCGAGTTATAAATGTAACATTCTGCATTTAACATTTGTGCTTGGAATTTCAAAAATTTAAATATTGCACATAAACGGCAGAGAAAAGGAATACTGTGTTGACAATGTTTTGTATGTGGAGTATTTTAGTTTTCCTAAAGCACCAGCAAATGGTAGATGGGATCTAGTTAAGATCCACTCTACCAGCTTAGGTATAAGTCACACTGTTCACTAAAAGAGCAGTGAGTCGGCAAACAAGCAGTTCCGCTGCAAGCAAATGGTTCCATCCATCTGAGGAAGCAGCTTGTAACTTAGTATTATCTTTTATTTATCTAGCACCAACAATTTACGCAGCGCTTAATACAATACATATATTCAAGGGGTATGACAAGACGAGAATTGACAGACTAAGACAAACCGATACATTAGGTGGAGAGAGCCATGCTTGCAAGCTTACTTCTTATGTGTTTACGTTTTAGTCTCATATCGCCCAACATTTTTCGTGGTTAACCAAAGGTGCTAATATTAAGAACAGATTTACTTCTTGCATTTGAACCAAAAGTCATGACACAAGCAGAAGAAAGTTTTACCTTCGATCATCATCTGTCAAGAAAAAATTTTGTGCCGTCAAAGGGAGTTAACATTCATTTTACAACAGTATCCATTTAGACAGGGCTAGAATATTCTATTTGTTTTCTTTAGCTTACATACACATTAGTTGAGGAAAGATATCTTTAATGAGTAAATTGTAGATACTTCTTATAGGATCTAGGTAGTAATAGTTACACATATCTGCCAACAGCAAGAAAATAGGTCACGAAAGAGAGAGTTGTGCGGAGAGCTGTGGTTTCAATGCTCTCACTTGACTATTTATTATGAAGCACGTACATTCTCGGGTTCCTTGAAGGGTCAACACCAAAGCAGTACTAGGAACTAGGGTGTGAAAGGCTGGGAGGCGAGATCCTCTGAGGTATCTGTGTCATGTCGCCTGAAGTCCAAACAATGATAATGTCTTGTGTAACACCTCCTGGCTTAGCAAACCAAACATTAAGTTGTTTGCATTAGCAAAGCTTCCCAAAGTACATCTCTGCCCACAAGGTTCCTAACTTCCAATTTAAAAACATATAGACTGCAATAACAAAAAATCACCTAATCATAAATTCACGTAGTTTGATTTCAAGGGATGAAATACGGCTGATAACCAGACTTCCTTATATTTCATGGGTGGCTACCAAAACACCGCTCTCGCTGTCATAATATGCCTATGATAAATTTATACAATATAAAACTACATGATATAAGACATGACACATTCCCTACAGATTTCAATCTTTCTTTGTGTAATTAAGGATAAAAAAAAAAATCTTTAAGTGGCATTAATACAGAAATAAGTACATTGGTTTTTAAATGAAAGATCTCAAGCTGCAAGTGGTGCCTCTAAAACTACAAAAGAGAAAATCAGGCGAAAGGGGGAAAAATGTGCCAGGTGACCAGAAAGAGCCTGATTTTTTTTTTTTAAGAGCTCGACTGCTGAGCCAAATGTTTGAAGAGTCATTTTAACCACATCCTGTAATCAAACCATCTGGAACACAGAGCTGAGATTAGTCACCCTGAACATTGAGCTTTATCTGAACAAATAACGTACTGCAATGGAGCTCAGGAGATAGGGCAGCAGTAACAAAGGCAAAGCCTAATGAAACACTTTATGCCCTAGTGAGCTGCAGCTACTACAGCCATAAACCTTTGAGACACATTGCTCTGGTGTTAATGTACTAAGCACAGATTATATTGCTGAAAGGGCTAAAAATTGCCAGTTTAGATAGCCTCGCTCGGTAGGTGGCTGGAGAGGCTAGACTTTATTTGACATTTATTAATTACAACTCCTCAAGTAAAATGACTATCCCGGGTAATTCCCACAGTACCACTAGCATTATAGCTGCACATTATAGGGAATTTTAGTTTCTTAGCAGGCAGACAATTCACCCTTGAGACACTCTTTCATAAAGGGTGTATGTGATATATATACACACACATATATACATACACCCTTGCCCTGATGTACCATTTTGTCAACATATGTTTTTTGAATACTCCTCGGAAACCAACACAAAGAAGGCAATGAACAGCATAAGGCAGACTTGGCGTTCCCCTGGGTTTTCCCTGCTTTTAAACACAAAAGAACCTATGAGCACCTCAATCCCCGTCGCATCCCCCGCAGCCTTTGTTCTGATGCCTGATGAGCTGTATTGATTTGGGAAAATCGTTCAGCTTCTTGGAAAACTAGACTCAAGCTTATTCGCTGCCATCTATTTCTTTCTCGTGAAAAGACAGTTGGTCAATATTTAGTTGAATGGTCAGCTAAAAGCATCTCTCCGGTCACTTTCTTTCTTTTTTATTTTTTCCTCCTCGTTTCTACAGCAACAGTAACCTTTCACAGATGTAATGCATGACATGATGTCATTGCGCGGTATGGACTGGTGAACAGTTCACTAAGGGTATGTACAAAAATCACAATAACTACAAGCTACGATGCAGGCATTACATTCTTTATGTATACAATGAAACAAATTTCTATTGTTATTAAGACATAACAATGAAATCGTTACATAATGTGGTGGTTCTACAGAGCAAAGCATAGAACCACAGGGTGCCTTAGAACACATGCTTGAGTTTTTCTTCTGCAGAGAAGAAAAACGCGATTTCCTCCAGAGCCCCAATCCCTCAAGCCTGTTAAGACAAGCTATATATATATATATATATAGCAAAGCTATCATGCTTATCTGTCAGACTAGCTTCCTGTACTTTGCATTAATTACTTCACTGCCAGATATCTCTCTCGCTATCCTGAATCGCTCACCTTATTACCAGCACAGAACATGCAAGGAAACTGAAGCAGAATTCAATTTATTTTTCCTGTGTATGAAAATCCATCCAGGGATTGCAGAAGAAGAAAAACATCCTTAGTCTCATTGTAAATTATCTTCGGTTACTCTACAGAACAAAAGACTACTTTAAGGCAGGAGAGATAATAGTGTGGTGTTCAAAATCGTATATTAATGTGTCCCCTAAATTTATCTTATTATTAACAAGCAGGCAATTTTATTGCAAAGGAAATCCTATTAGGCTGTTTGGCACAACAGAACGCCCAGGATTGACTATTAAAACAAATTAATTTTCAGGTAGCAATTAACTGCATGGCATATTTGACACAACAATAAGTAGTAAGATGCAAATATAACACACAATAGACATATAACACAAAAAACTTAGATACGACGGTAATGAAAATGTAAATAAATTTGGGCTAAACTGGGGCCATTCTGGTGCGACATGCCGGTGTTGGAGTGAAGAGCAGAAATATTTCATACACGCATTTTTGCTAATTGTTTTTTACACTAGTAATTGTAGTTTGGTAAATGCCTGGAATAGGCAAGAACTATTGCATCATGAATAATACCAAAAAATGAGGGTTATTGAGTAATGCTTTATAAATTACTTGGAAATCCAGCAGATGGAAAAAGGCTTCTTGTAGGTCCACACAAGGCTAGTATCAGGCATGTCTACAGTTAGAATCCATTTATAAAATGTGGAGTTTTTTTCAACAGGGACATGTCTGATTAATGATCCAGCTCTTTAAGAGAGTGAATACTAGGAACATACAATACAGATGATCTTTCAAACTTCTATGTGTATGTTCGTCTTTTGCCCTTTTTCCATACGAGGTATTTAAGAATCAAACTGTACATAACAAGTCAACGTACAAGACTTACATTTGTACTTAGTCATATATTTTATGCACAGAAACGGCCAGTGAAGCAATGCATTTTTTTATGAAGACAAAGTGGAGGGAAAAATGGACATTGATTTTTTTCCCCCCTGTAATTTAATAGATTAAGAAATATCTGCGTATACTTCAAGGAATAAATTCCAGGTTTCCATTGTGCAAAAGGCAAGAATGTGAATACTTACTGTATATATAAAGCACATATTAATCATTATTTGCTGGCGGTAATAAAACAAAATGAAGGCTTTTAGGTTTCAGAAGAAGATGTTAAGAGAGCAGCAAATATTCTGTGCTAAAGTAAAAGCAGTTATCTGTCCGTGCCGTGCTGGAGAGAGTGTGGAATGTAGTCTCATAAATTATGATGTTTTAGTTCAAGTCAAAGCATTTATTTGCTTTTGTGCCAGTTCTGGGTCCTTTTCATCTTTTGCTACCAGGCCCTAGAGAACACATTCCTAAACCTCTGCTGGCAGCCAGCTGAGGCCTCCGTAAATCACACAGACTGCTAATAAGCCCTTAAATGGCTGCTATTGCCTTTACTAGAAATGATCTTCCCCTATTATGTCTTTAGGCAGAATTTCACACAATCTACAACAGACTGCAAGAAAAGCAGTGCCTGTCTGCCTCGTAAAAAAAAAAAAAATACGCATATTCCTGTATAATCAGAAACAAGATGGTGTGCTCACATGCCAAAAGATTTATGATATGAATATTAAACCGATTAACTAAGAATTGTGCTTTAGAACAAATTTCGGCCAACGCACTTGAATGCCACAGAATTCACCTTACAAGAATAAGCCTAACCTTAGTGATGTTAACATCACTTAGCAACTAAAAAGGGAAAATTCGTATTTTTATTGTAATTACCACGTTCTTCCCTTTTGTACATAACACATAATCCAATTAGCCATGTTATGGGTTTATCATATTAGGGAATACACAATGGCATCTGTTGGCTATCCAACATGCTTGGAGATAAATAAGCTTTGCCTCGTCAGGTGTACAATGTATTCTAAAATGTTTTTGTATTTATGGTTCATTGTTATCCTTTCTAGATCTGAATCTAGAAAGCAAAAACCAGAACTCGATTAATCTTTCCAATTAAAATAAAAGGTTGCCATGTAGCAAGTGGGACGAGAGCCAATTTACTCACGGCCATTGATAACCCTGATGAGACGTGGACATTTTTTTTTGTGTGTGCATAGATTTTCAAAAATAAGTACCAAAAACATGAGATATTAGCAAGAAACACAAGCTTTTTATCTCCAAAAAAATATATATAAACCTCATTTAAACTACTAATAGATAAACTGAAAGAAAATAAGAAAAATTACAAAAATAGAAAGACTATTGCGTTTTATAAAAAAAAAAAGAATTTGACTTTCATTGAAGTGTTCATTGCTGCCATAGTCTTTAAAGGCAGTACACAGAATTTAAATGCACAAATTGCTTTATAAATTCAGTTTATAAATTCTAAGCCCGTGAGCAAGGAATTCCTTTTCTTTTCTTTGCTTATAGCCTGCTAACCCATTAACCAATGTTTCTAGCGTTTATTCATACCAGCGATGACTTAAAAGCTGATAAAGCATTCCATGGTTAACAATTATTCTGTACATAACAGATTACTGGGGGGAGGGAGGGATGCTAAATGCCTTATCGGTTGCGTGAGAATTTTCTTTATGGTCTTGTGTACTTTAATTCCTCGCAGTAAGCAGCTGGGCTGCACTTTAGAAACAGATTTGTGACAGGTTTTAAGGCTAACAAAGCAATTCAAGATAATACAGACAAGGAATGAAATGACTACAGGAATAGCCCAGCTTTTCCTTCCTTTGATACAGACCTGCGCATATGCTCATACAGAAGCGTAGGTTTATCTAATATGGCCAATTTATGGGCAAAATTCAATAAAACGGCTCTGCTTGCGATTGTTATAAGCCCAGCTTTCCACTTGACGATGGGGGGTTGTAAGGCGCATCCCTCACTACAAGTCCCACATCAGCAGGTCAATCTCTTTTGCCTTTTAACCATTTCAGGGCTTGGTTGGGGGTGCTAGGCATTTCTTTGAAATGCATAGCAGAGTGCTGTGGCAATTTAATGGTTATGGGCAAAGAGACTAAAAGGAAGGGGGGGAAGACAAACAAATATTTCAATAGCAGGCTTGGAAAAGAGATTTTTTTTTGTAAACAAGTCTAATGGAGTGTGACTAATTGTCTGCTCCTGGAGCAAAAATAAACAGCCCTGTTGGTAGTCAATGAAGCCAAGTTGCATTTGTTAACAGGACAATAAAGATTACATCTAAAGTGGCATTTAGATGTAAATTTTCCTTTTTTTTCTTTTGTAAATCTTATTTGGCATTGCGTATGTTAAATGAACACTTAGTAGTTGCACAGATTATATATATATATATATATATATATATTATATTAAAACACACACCATTCTTAAATTCTATGAGGTTTAAAAAAATGATAGGTTTAGTGATCACCGATTATTCATTATCTGATGCTGATTTGCACATGGTAGATGCAGTTATGTTGGGATAAAAGCCATTCTTGCAGGGCCACATGCACAGGGCCCGCTGGCAACAGGAGTTCTCCAAAGCTGGCCTTTAGATGGGTCCCGGGAGATAAATGGGACCCAGAAGGCACTTTGACAGGGGAGGCAATTAGACAAGGCATGTTCTTTCAGCATAGATTCATGGAGAAAGAGAAGCGTTTCTGCACCTCTCTTTCTGGATCATTAATCAGACATGTCGCTGTTGAAAAAACACTGATAACACATTTTATAAATGGATACTGTGTAGACATGTCTGATACTAGCCATGTATGGACCTACAAGAAGCCCTTTTCATTATCTGGATTTCCAAGTAATTTGTAAAGCAAGTAATTTGTTAAATATAATTTTTTGTGTTATTCATGATACAATGTTAATCATGAAATGTCCAGAATCCCCATTCACAATGGCCAACTTGACACTGCTATTATTATTGACATTTCATGAAGCGGTTACAATTTGCCACTCTAAGGCAAATTTGAAGACTTCTAACTTTGTATATAGTATAAACAATAAAGTAGATTAATGCATAGATCTACTAACATGTTCAAAACAAATAAAAAATCCTGAGATCCTGGACCCATACACATACTGCAGCTCGTGTTTGTTACCATAACAAAGGTGGCTGAATCTACACAAAACTATCAAAGAAGAATGCTAAAAGTATGTAAATAATGTCTGCTTTGCAAACTGTCTTAGTGAAGTGGTACTACTATCCAACACCTGGAACCGGGGATCTTAACCACAGGGGATCTTAACCACAGCTGTGTTCATAGTCCTACTGGGGATTGCCACAAAGAACAGCCCCTCTGCATGGATTTATAGAGTGCCTTAAACTGAAGGTGTGGTAGCAGACACATTTAATAGGGAAGCCAACATTGTACAAGGAATAAGTGTTGTGCTGTACATAGGTGGTTTTCATCTACTGGTCTCCCGCTCCCATCCCAACCTCCCCCACCGGCTGCGAGCAGAAGTGGACACAGCCAGTGTGACTGACTCAAGCCTTCTTCTTTGGCTAATTCTACTAGGGAATTAGTTAGTAAATTGCTCTTTCCTACCTTACTAAGCATACGTACTTAATATGAGAACTGAAGGCACCTGCTGACCCCTGCATGTGGGTTTTGAAAACTGGTCCTAATGTACAGTTAACAATGTCAGCCATTTTTATTACTAGGAATACGCAAGGTGTTTGTCAATATAAAACTGACTCATTTTGAGCAAAATCGTGTGTGTTTATTTGATCTATAATAAAGTTCAAACAATTCCGTTCTAATTTCACAGGATTTTGGTTACATCACTCCTTGGACCCACTGACCATATTTATCACGAGCTGTTTATTACACGCGTTTTTATATTCGAACTGTGCATTCATGGATTAATCGATTTATGAAAATAGTGGCCTCCTCTCTTCTATTTATGACAGAGATGCATCAATAAATGCCTTATTCCATTTACATTTTCCAAAACACCCGCAAGCATCATCATAATTATTTTCTTGGTTTCTATTCAAGTTATATCAATGGCTTCTGACAGATATATTCCAAACACTTCTTTAAACCTAAATTACAAGCTATCGTGGGCTTCTTTTTCAACAGATAATCTGTAACTCTGAGCGGCACATGAAATCCTCTCAGAAAGGATAAGAAGATTTTTTTGTTTTTCTCTAGGGACTCCGGAGTAGACGCTGGTCAATCAAACCCTTTGACAGTTTTTCCAGCCTTTTCCCATTAGGCCTAACTCTCACTGCAGGGTTTCTATTCACACCATTTTCCTCTTTCTTAGATGAAGTTAAGACAAGGCCAAAGTTTCAATAAAAAAAAAAAGAGGCAATTGTAATCTGTTTAGTCTGTATTCACTTGCCCAAAAAGACTTTGCCAAATTTAAGCAAAAAAACAGCAGGAGTTTCATTGACTCTTTCCACAAGAAGACTTTAGCTTTTCGAACACGGTTAAAATTATTTTCTTACTTTTACATTCAATTTGCTGTCGGAAACACACTGTGAAATGTAAAGTTTCTGTCAATTCTACCGGTAACATATCTTGACACAACTAAATAAAATCCAACCTTAGCTTTCAGAAGTAGAATATGTCCTTTTTGTAGCTGCCCTTGACACAAGTAATTGTCGATTATACCCATAACTTGTTATTTCTGGGTATTTTTCACATATAAAATTATCTAGTAATACAATAGCATTAGGATGTTCATATTCTACTATTTGCATTAAAAAAAGAGCGTTATGGGCTATCTTTAATGCTACTTTCTCATTACCTAGAACGTGATGGCAGATAAGAACCATTTGACTTATCAAGTCTGCCTATTTTCCCCATGTAACACAAAAAAAATTGACACAATTGAAACAATTTCTATATATTTAAGTACCTTCGTTAACATAAAACTTTATGTTTTAACAACATAACATGATCTATAAAACACTGTTTGAAAGAGCTACTTCATCCGTTAAATTCCTCACCAAACCTCTTCCCCCCACATTTTCAATTAATGCTAAAAGCAGGGCATAAGACACTTGGCACATACTGTAGCAGAAATTGGCTGCGTCTCAGAAGGAATCTTAAACTGGAAGGCGCAAAAAGCAATGAATCCTCTTTTTACCAAGTCCCTGGACAGCAAAGCGTTCATTTCATGTTGTTCAACACATGAAAACATGAAAAAAATACTGATTTAGGGCAACTTATTCACAGAATAGAAAAGCAAAATGGAGAAGAAAACAAATATTAAAACCCACTTAAAATACAATAAAAATATAATAGTTCTCCATATAAGTTCTTTGTATGTTTTAACTATAAACATACATAGATTCCCCCCTCCAACTCAGATATTTTTCCAAATCCTTTTTCTACAGCACAATTTATTTTATGAGTCATCTTACATTTCTAAGAGAATAAAACAAGAAGTGAACTTAAGAACAATATCCTTCCTCATTCAATGAAGTGAGGATTAGCACAGCTGTGTTCATGCCAGCGCTCCTCTTCGCTAAATAGCTTCTTTGTAAAAACAAATGGCAAAAAAGAATCCTAATGCGTACGAAGACCATGGATATTCAAAGCGAGTACATTTTAACTAGAGGTTGAGTCATTTATAGCTATTAGGTGGTTGCTAGCTGCTCGCCAAGCTGTTAGATTTGTACATGAAAATAACCTTGAGAGCCAAACCCCTTTTTACCGTGCCCTACTAACCCAAGACAATAAAGACATCTAGATAATGGTGAGAGGGAGGGGAAAAAAATCACAGGTGCAACCATAGATGACAAAGGAATGTGCAAGAAGATTTACTGAGCCGAGACAATATAGTCTCTCTTACTGTGCAAGCTTCTGCTAAGCCTAAGAAAAGCAAATGGCTGTAGGAAAGGATAAAATGACAGCCATCAACGCCTTACAAGGAACGTAAACAATAATCGAAGGCATTCGCGTTTGTTTAACTGCCGACGGCAGATATTGCCTGAGTAGGGTTGACTCGGTTCCATTATGTCCAAACGCAACATGCTTGCAATTATTTCTATGATATGTTATCCTAATTTACCAATGTATTTTGTTTTTTTTTGTATTTCACATTAAAATTATTCTAAACATTTTTGGGTTTTTTTTCTCTAAACAATTTCTGGGGAAATATTAAATATATTATTGTACCCGTGGGGTGTGACTCCATTTTGATGTTATAAAAATAACATGTAACAAATTTATGTTTCTATTTCCATTTTTTTTCCTTGTTGAGTTGATTGTAAAAATGACATCAGTAGTAAATAAAAATACATAAAAATACATAAAATTTTCAGCCCAGTAGAAAACACACAATCATACATACATACACATTTTACATACATACTCACACATATATGTACACACATGCACAATAAAGAAGGTGGTTAAATGATTAAGGGAAGTTATGAGTCAGTGGCATTTATGGATTATTTTTGGTTAAAAAAAAACACATCAATTTACTAGCACATTTACATAGCTCATGCTGGGATTCTGGGTCGTTACATGCAAATGGGAAGCACACACAGTGTATCCATTCATGCATTTATGCACTTTAAACATAGATCCCTTTTGTACAGAAGGCATATGCAAAAAGGCTTTTAAGACACAGCATGGGTTAGAAGGGCACAGCCAGAAAACCCACACGCAGACAGCTGTTTGGAGCTTTTGGGTCTCATCAGTGCTAGGCTGGTTTCTAGCAATTGATGTCTGAATATTGCATGCGTCCTCACGCCTAGAAACCCTTGACAGTAGTAACACTGATTTTGAATCAATAGAAATCAGTCATTGTACAATAAAGCACAAGAATAAGCCACGCTATAAATGGATTCATAGAATTCCACAGTAGATTGTGCCGTCTATTGCAAGGGATTCTGGTATAGCTACATGGAAATGAGAACCATTGCAATTAGGTATAATCCTACGTATAATAGCTTTACTATGAATCAACCTACGTTTATGACGGAATTATATGGTTTTTGCAAAGTAACGACCTCTAACAAGCTTTCTGTGGTCAAGGAATATTAGTGTAGCTTTTGTTAGACTCCAGTCGAAACAGGATTTAACACAGCAACTATATTAACCCAGATTTATCTACGTATTTTTCATGTGTATTCATGAAACACTGAAAAGCCAACGAAGAAATCCAATCTTTATCACAAAGAGTTTGCTACTTATGGACTCTCGTCATAACCTTGTAAAGAAAAAAATATCTTCACATGAGATATGTGTTTATGACATAAAATAAGTTATTCCCATTGCCAAGTCAGACTTTTTATGAGAGATCATATGGCTTATTCTGTAAACTGTGAGTTAAGGTTAACATTTCATCTGCCCGATTTCTTATGCCATATGGGCAAAGCCTGGAAAGAGCCTCACGAAAGAAGGTCTAACAGGCATTCTCGCAAGGGCAGTGTGCCATATAGCCTTTCCATATTGTCTAGTAGTACATTACTTCCTACAGATTAACCCCTAGTGAACAAAAAATCCTTTTTTTTGTAGTTCACAAAAGCATAATAGAGTGAGCGAGCGCCTAGTGACAATTTCCAATTAGCTGCTACTGCTATTTGAATTATTTAATATTTTTAGCAAGGCCATCCACTCCGTTGGCTTTAGGTAATGATAATACTTTATCAGGGCACGTTATTCTTACATTACAGGTACCTCACATTGCTCAATATCTACGCTTTATAGTATAAGGGGATGAAAGTATTTTACAAGGAGAAATATCTAAGCATAGATCGCCAACGCTAACTCTCCAACCCACGGACACACCCAAAGTAAACCAAGCTGGCATATAACTATCTATACTATATAGCTCTTTCAAAATGCCATAAAAATTCTTACTTAATAGGGGATAAGATAAAAAGCAACAACAAGTCTTATCTCTGTGTAAAATATAACGCCAGCATATACCTGATATACACACCGCAAGCACTGTATGCGTGCAAAATTCTGTTTCCTCACATTGTTATGTGCAACGTTTATTACCAATTACTATTTGTCAGTTTCCTGATTTAATCTTCCACACCTCATAAGGAAGCGCAATGGCAGTTTGCTTCGTTCACGCCGTGTAATGCAACAATGTGACTGACAGCCACTGATTACAACCACAAGCTTGGGACAGAAAAATATAAACTCTGTATTTTCCCCCAAGCAATTAAAAAGAAGGTTCCCGCTGCCTTTTTACCTGATTAGTGTGAAACCCTTAGATTTGTCTACGTCGGCAGGAAACACATTTGGCAGGTAATACACATTTTATTTTTAATGAACATAAAATGATTTCGCAATTACACGCTAAAAGCAGAGTACAGTCAAATTCCAAGGGCACAGTAAGAACTGTTAAACATGTCTGGTCACACAACATGTTTGAGTTAATCAGCATTATGAGCTCTCACACACACAGCACGTCACCAAGTATTTTTCTGGTTTTAGGATATGGGGGAGTCTCTTTCGGTTGTAGCTATCATGTGACGTTTGGGCTTTATCATCTCAATTTGAATGGCCTGATTTCCCTTCTAACAAGGAACAAAGATAGAAAACGTACAATCTGGCAACAGATAAGAACCATTTAGCCCATCTTGGCCACTCATTTTTGCCTGCAAAACGTCAAACCTTATCTTGTCCGATGCCCATGATAGCCTTTTGCCTCTGCCATGCACCCTTAACTTCCCTCCTGTATCAGCCTCCACCACTCCTACACCCTCTGAACTATTTGTTAAACTGCCTTTTTTTTACAATTACACTTAAATATCTGAAAACTTTCATAATGCATTTTTTAAGACCCTATCCGAGATCCCTCATGTTCACTCTCCTCAAAACGGATTTATATACATTATGAAGCAGAAGACAACGAGATACTTAACCGCGCAGTTGTTCTATAATCCTAATACTTAACTTGATTACCTATCTTTGCAATAATCAACAAATCACAGTTCATAAAGATATATCTATTGGACTGTATCTGAACGCGATAACGTATACAGTTTTAACCACCAAACGTGACCAGCTTTGGAGAATACAAAACTTGTTTGTTAAGCTTGGTACAGGCAGGCAATTTTAAATTGCATTTGGCTCACTGTATGAGTTCTTTCTCGCTGTGATCTCCAACAGTCCCCTAACAATTCCTAATTAAAAACAAGGCACTTCAAATGACCCTTTATTGTATGACCAGAAGCACCGTGAATGGTCACCATCTTTTATTTCTAGCAAGCCTACTGGCCACCTATTCAGGTAAACAGATAGCAATTAGAGCGGTATTGCTAATTTAAAGGGATTAGAGTAGATAACAAAACCACACTGTTGACTGTGGAGTCTGAAATCCCTTGAAGCTTCCATTATGAGCGCTGCTGGAAAAAAATCGAGGAGAAAAGACCAGACGTCTTGGTGATTTTGTTTTAAAAAAGCACAACCCACTTATCTGGAGATGATGAAAGCGTGAAGTACATTTTTAAGGAACAGATCAGCTGTGTAGTGGATGTTTCGCAGGACAATACCATTAACCCATCAGACCCTTATCAAGTCTTAAGTAATTTGGTCTCTATTTACAATTTTGCTTCGACTACTTTTCTACTTAAACCTCCCTTCCCCTTTATCTGCCTGGAAAAAAAAATGTGGTTACCATAGTTTCTGTGTCCTGCTGAGACTTGATCTGTAGAGCTGCTATTAAGCCGCTGATAACAGTGTTTCTGTTGCAATTTATGAGAAATGTCAGTCGAAGGCACAGAGAAATTGTACACACTGTATTTTCCCAGCTGGAGATATCCGTGAATGGAAAGGGAAACATGAATACACATGCACCGTAGGTTAGAAAAGGCAGGTTCGAGCATTTGTCGGGTGGTCTCGATTGTAAAACAAATGCTGGAGTGATATGCGAACGCGAAATGTGTAGCAAAATCAACAGATTTTAAAGGTTACTCCCATGGGGTTAGGTTGGTGCAGACCAGATTTAAAGCTACATACCTAGTAAGGTATCAAACTAGAATATGCTACAGGCACCTAGTTTTTTTTACATATTACACATATATATATATATATATATATATATATATATATATATATATAAAATCCATGCAAACAGCTCTTCCTTGCTCCTTAAAACGTCACATTGGTTTACCTTAAAAATAGCAGTGGTAAGCGGATTTGCAATTATTTTAAATGCATGTAAACACCCTGACCACAAATATGTTTAATTCAATGTTTAACATTCCTGACCGCTCAAAACTGACAGGTAGCTTACAAATCATAGCGTTTGCTTTCTAAAGCAAACTGACAGCGCTGGCTCGTAAGCAGGAGTTCTATAGGGACCTTCCAAGTTGCCTGTATTGTCATGTTGTTTCTCAATACAGCGTGCGTGATAACTTCCTTGTAGAAAGTGAAACAAACAATATATTGTAACTATTATCGTTGGAAAACATACATGTGTAAGTCATTACTACCGTTAGACCAGACCACAGGGTGCAGCGGTTATACGGGATTAGGTTTGGGACGTCACTAAAGATTTCTGGAAGGCATTAAAAGTCCAACAATGCTCTCTACACAGCATTGTCATCAGCGTTATATCAATATAAGCATTAACTTTTAACTTTTATGACATCATTGCATTTTATAATGTTTCTTTAAATTGCTTGCCATCAGGGCTTATGAATAATATATGACTTAGTTGAACGTTTGGAAATAAATATAAACAAGATATTTTTTTTTTAGACTATAATTTCTTTTCCTATTGCTGCCATTAGCTAGAAGTACTTAAACCTACTCAAGTTCTTTACAAGCCATTGATCCCAACTGATGTCATAAACTCACACAATTCAGAGTCGCATTATAGCAACATCCATTTAACAAGCACACATTTTTTACAGGAAACCAAGGATTAGCTTCTCTTCAAACCTTTACAGGAAAGCTCTTGCAAACAGGGAAACGAAGAATGGTTACTTATCCGCACAAATCAAAACATTATGAACTGTGGCAGGCAGCCAGCAAAACTATTTCAGATCTGTTATCCCATCTGGTTCTCTTGTAAACCAGTGGAATATACAAGCTAATATCAAGCCTAGAAACAAATACTTGCTAGGACTCGTAAAAGTCAGACTTCCTTCGTGTGCTGTTTATTATGACTGTATAGCTTGTGATCCTTAAGGAACAATCTTCAGACACTTGCAGGGATTGTTAAGAGTTAGCCAAAGCATTTGAGCAGCAGAAAAAAGGGGGGGAGGGGTGATTTTCCTTTCCCGTTGCCCAAAGACAACAAACACTCAAGAGATCATTTCTTACGATCATTTTGGCAGCAAACTAAACATCACATTCATGCCAGTGGTCCATTGCCTTGTTCTTAGAATGAAACTGAGCACATCATTTCTTTTACCTATTCACTTATAATATAAATGCCTAGGCATGTTTGGCCGTTTCTGATTCAATGGACTTTGCGCTTAGGAAACTATAACTTATAAGCACGCTCACCTAATAAAAGTATACTCTATGCTATTCCAAGATATGCATGGAGAAAAAAAGGGAATATGAGACTACTGACCTCATGGAAGTTGAGATGCAACAAAGCAAACAGCCGTAATTGTTTCCCCCAATCTCTTCTTCTCACCCACCACTCACCAAAAAAAGGCTGCCCCCAAAGCAGTACGTAAATGCGTATAATCTGTCAATTCTAGTTTTGTCATTACATATACATAAGAGGCATTGTATTAGTTGTTATATATAAAAAGATCATATATTATTTAAAATGAGACTCAAAAACAGATATACCCAAGGTCAAATTTACCATATGTGAGATCCATCTTAGTATGGACAAAACACAACGTAATGTGTTTAGTATAGAAACCAGATTGGTCTTCTAAGAAGGCGATTCTTTTTTGGAGCTTTTGCGGTTTTTTTAGCTGGTTAGTAACTTTTTCGTGCCTATTTACAGAGAATTACCACCCACAGTTCTATTTACTAAAAGCACCTGAAAGTGACATTTGAAATGCATTCCAAAATGCTCAATTAGAAATAATTCAAATAAGAGAATGCCCTTTTAATAATGGTTTAAAAACAAGTCAGGGGGAACTGGTGAGTGAATGGATCACAGTGCACTTAATGAACGCTTCAATGGTTTCCTTCTATTTGTGAATGTGCAGTGTTCCTTATAAATGTCTAACTGATGAGTTAAAAAGAAAGTCCAGTCATATTAAAAATGGATTCATTATATGAATGTGCGTTAACACAGGCATGTATGTTGAGACCGATAAAACACAAAGACTAGATGACAGATGAAGGAACTGTATGGGACATCTGGTTCATTTTAATGTAAATATCACAATTTCCAATCATAGAAAAAAGAAAGACCTAGAGAACAAACATGAGAACCGCACAACCATTTTTTAGGGTGACACCACCTTTCGATATAGAAGTCAAACAATAGAGTGAGAGGTGATGCGGGGGACAAATTCCTTAAACTGTCATATATAATATGTCTGATATTAAGTTATGCACAGTTACTTGTATCGATGGGCTGTAATACAAAGAAATATTGTGCATTCAGCACAACTTGTCATACTTGCCAGAGCTTGGAAAGCGTTTTTTTTTTAAATGTTGTGATTGGTTTGTACGAGCTAATATTATATGCACCACCCTGAGCCGACTCTTTATGGCAATGCTAATAAAGTCCTTCAATACATAGACATTAGCAATACATAGAAGTTCAGAAGGTCCCTCTGGGTGATTACGATTGAGACTATTGTTTATTTATTATTATTATCCGTTGTTTTATATAATCCCATCATATTCCACTGAGCTGTATAACACAAGGAAGTATGATAAGGAGTCAGTGCGTATGTATAGTAGCTTGGGTCAAATAACAGAGCTAGAACACATGCAAATGACAGACATGCAGCAGTCTAAAACCCGAACACAATTAAAGAACACATTCTTAATGTGATTCAACCAATGTATGGTTAGAGTTCCTCTTTAAATTTCTTTTACAATTTCTGAGAGGGTGTCACAGCTGAAATGTAATGAAATAACGATTTTAGCAAGGTAATATTGAGACAACTCTATAGCACAGTATGGTACTAACGACCAAGTGATGGGGTGATGATGTTCAATGAGACAATTTGACATATTGCAACTTATATTAAAAAAACAAACAAAAACACCATCTTCATAAATGCGCTCCATCACTCCCAAAATACACTGCGCATCATTGAAGTTCTTAGTGTTCCACCAAAACTCTGAAATGGTTAACAAAATACATATGCAGTTGTGCAAGCATTAAAATGTAAATGTAATAACAGAGCATGGATTCAAAGAGGGTCGTTTAAAGAGTCTAACAAAATAAAGCCACATGAAACATGCATAATAGCATTAGCAGGGGGGAGCAAACGGTAAATAAAAAAATAAAAGAGAAAAGAAAAAACATAACAGAATGTGCCACGTTGAGAAGCAGGTTTTATTTTACAGTATGGAGTATTCAATTCCTTAGCTTATTTCTCTTTAAACCAAGCATGAGATACAATTGAGGCCAAAGTGTTTCATGTCGGAGTGCTTACATTTTCCCAGGAACAGTTAAGAGAAGCTTGCAGAACAGCCCATTTTAATTAACAGTAAACAAGTCATTTAAATAACTTCAAGCAGGTTTGCTTTTGAACAGATGACGCTGAACGGACACCACAGCAGTTAGCACCTACTATGATCAGAGCTCGTACGAGCAATTTAAATGAAGAGAGGTGCACAAAATGAGTGGCAGGACACAAGAACTAGTTAGTAAGGGTCTGCCTGCTGAACTACAGCATATAGATACAGAGCGAACATTAAAAACAAACACAATCGAAGCACAAACCACAGAAACCAAAGACGGACTTCTTACAGAATAATGAGCATGAGAAGAAAGCTGTGGGGGGATATGTCTCCCCCCATGGAAATTCACCACACATATTTATGGAAAGCCATGTGTGCCCCAAATGCTACATCTGAATTGTCATGGAAGTTGGTTTTTTTTAGCATCTGTGAACAATTTAATGCAACATGTTCTTGTGCCAATGTACTTTTTTTTCATGGGATAGATCAAAAAGGAAGAAAACCCAAAACAACCTCAGACAATTCTGCATATGTTCTAAAGAATCCAAGTCCCTTTTATTTTGTTTCTTTTTTTTTTTGCTTTCTTGGGTAACATAAATGTCTTCATTTGAAATGAAGTTGTTTTGTGATAGCAAGAAACAGCTGCTGAAACAAGTTTTTTTTTAGCCAACAAGTTTAAAAACATTCCCTGAAAATGTTCCCTTTCACCAAAGTCTATAGGATCACCCAAACAAAGCCTATGTGCCGTTCTGAACAAGAAAATCCCTCAAGCCATTGCAACACAACCAAAAAAATCGCTTACTTTACAGTAATGTGCTCGTACCTTAAAATCCCAACACACATCCATAACAGCTTCCCAATAAAGCTTGGCATTATCCTTTGTCCCCATGGTGGTGATACCAGGCAAATCGCTTCTTCTAACAACAATATCCATTATACGTCTATGTTGTATTTGGTCTTCACAAAGACCAAATTCTACTTAACATTCAATTCAACTGTGCGTCAGTTACCTCCACTGCAAGCTACACAGCATCGGTCTCTTTATTGGAATAATATTCACTTTAGATACTATGACAACAATAATCTCAATGTGACTACCTTAGGAATAAGCTAAAGAAGACGCCATCAGTGGATACAGGCACCACTTCTTACACCTTGTTACAAGCCGGGTTACACAGATGTAGCCAGGTTCCTAAAGACATTTCTGTGTAAACAAAATGACATGATAGACAATGACATTTGCTTAATAGTGCATTAAGATAACTCAGACAAAAAGGTCAGCTAAGGAGTGGCAGGTCTGTAGAACATAACTGACAATGCTGAGATAAGGAAAACAAATGTGGGTGTTGTTTGAATTGTCATTATCTATGTCAGTATGTTGAAACCATGTTAATTATAAAACTTGCCTTTTAAGCCAAAAGGCTTAAAAAGTAAATAAAAAAACAATTACATGAATTGTGCGTCAAAGAAAATTCCTTACTTATTATCCATATACAAGAATCCCTAAGAACGAATCTTATCAATAGACCTTGAACTGCCCTTAGAGCCATATCGACAATCATGTTGGTCAGCCCTTGGACCTTCTAATTAACCACATATTATGGATTTCAAGTAATGTGTACTCATCTCAAGCAACACTTTCCTCACAGGTTCTACGGGATTAAGATATGCATACATATTATAATGAAAACATTTGGCAACAAGGACGATAGTATCTCATCCTCCAATGTTTTGCCAGCCTAAAATTTGTATACATAACATGCGACCCAAGCCATAAAAAAATAGGCATCAAGCTCTTATGCTCCTCAACTCTTCAGGTAGGGTTGGGTAATCAAGAACACAATGTAACATTTGCTTGTTTGTATTAAGGAATGTTCATGCAAACACATGATACTCAATTCTGTGAAGGTCAGAAGTTTAGCTTATTCAACTGGAGAGACTACTTAGATAACCATCTTGTTAAACAACTTCAAATAACTGCACTGGTTAGCACCTGACACGAGAGAATACAAAACCATGACGTTCTCTTGCTAGAAGGAACTAAACTTGTTCTCTGTATACTAAGGCACACTTAGATATAAACAGTATTCTCAGAGTCTTTAGATGAAACCACACTAAATCTGCTGCTTTATATTGATTTTCTACAAGATACAGTAAGTTAGACACGACAAGCGTTATAAACTATGATAACATAAATTAGAGCTGAACCCAAAGGTTCTTTTCATGGTTGTAAATTGATATCATAATTCAAGATAAGAAAGGTTTTAGACCTACTTACTTCACTAGGCACCTTGTATAACTATTTTTCTTCAAAATCTTATCTGAGAACGCATCAGTGCTTAGCTTAGCACACAGTGAAAAGAATATACACAAAGATGGAGATGTTTCAAAGCAATTGTATATGTATTCAGTGGGTTGCTGGTCAAGCAGTTATAGGTCTTGATCGTTTAATGCTTTAAAGATTAACAGGACGATAAATCATAGTAGAAAACAAATCAATAAAGCTGATGTGGATATAATGTCACAAAATGCAATCACATCTAAGTCCTACGCCCGGCATCAAATAGAAAGATTTAAGAGGATTTCAACCAGAGAATCCAAAAAGATGGAAAACGACACAAAAGGGGATTATCACATTTGTGAGAATGTCTGCAGTGTTATTTGTGTTTAGAGAAGCTTTACAAATAACCAAACAATTCAAATATAAATCAAAAAAATGAAATGTTCAATGAAAAGAAATGACACTAGAGAATTTAGGAGCCATACCTTCTTCGGTTTCATGCCAGACAATCCCCTCCAAGTTAACGCTGGTACCAGGTTCACAAGGTCCAAGACAATCAGGTTCTGTTACTACTCCAACATCACATGTGTTTACACCCACTGACCGAGTTCGTACCAAAAGTTGTTCCACGGGGGCTGCAATAGTTGATGACGATGGAGAAAAGTAGGTTGGCAGGATTTGAGGAGAGATACTGGTAGAAACAGGTGGTGGAGGTGCAGGCACTGTAAACAGGGGATCAACCTAGGAATAATAAGAAAGTTCTTTAACTCCAAATACTTTAGCTTTACATTTCTGAGTAATTCAATTAGAAACGCCGACTGTGAACCCATATTGCATGTAGGCAAAATAGAAAAAAGTACTGGAATTTAAAATTTCCAGCCATGGTCATATGTAATGTAATGGATTAACAATTATGTATGTTGAGACCAATAAAAAACAAATCAAGATACATACTTAACTAGGTGTTACTTCCTTGTTGGTTTTAAAGACATAAGCCCATCACGTTTATCAATAATGTATTTTATTTGTTTTTGTTTTTTTAGGTAACACAGATAACGAGCAAACCTCATTTATATCATTATTTAGGCATTCAGGAGAAGGCAGTGAAAATAAAGATATTCTTTAACCATAAACCCATTATCCACCTCTGATCAGCACTGGCAAGATTCGAATTTGTGGTGTAAACATGAAAAACATATAACAGAAACACTATAACTTCCAAAAAAATATATTTTAGGAGAACATCAAAATAGATATTACCTTTAAGAGGCATTATGTTTGCTTTGAGAGAAAAAATAATGGGGCAAAATCTGATGTGTCCGTAGAGTTATTTTTTATATATATTTGTAACCTTATAATAATGAGAAGGATCATGTTATGACGATGTTATTAGTCCTACAACAATTTCTAAATAGGGGTGTTACGTTAAGCATGGAAGAAAGTCTATTTAAAATTATCTGGAATTAAAATAACTTGGATATACAAAAACAAACCTTTAAATATTGATAAAAAAGCATCTCCCTCTTTCATTACTCAGGGCTGGGGCATTCTCTCTCTCTTCTCCCTCAGGCTCAGAAAGCCTTCTCCTCCCACCAGCGACACGGTTGCTGCATGGTCTGACTACCTCTGACCTTTATAATTAAATCCCTCTGTAAAAACTATTAGCCACCAACACTGACATTTTTTAACTATCAAGGTTTTTTTCTATCTTCAAAGACCTTGGACAACCACTTCCAAATAATTAAAAAAAAATATCACTTGACTATGACGGCATTCGCTTCAAGGAGAAGTCATACGAAGAAATCATCATTTTTCAGAAGGAGAGAAAATGCTTCATTGAAGATGACAGAATCGTGAAATGCCTCTGGGTTTTTATTATTATTAATCAAAGTATGTCGACACGCGCAAAGAGAAACTTTGAAGACATGATACTGCAGTTTATCAAATATGATTTATAAGCATCACTAATTCAGCTGCTGGATGGAACTGCTGTCTAATTATTTGTAAGCAGACAAAGGCTATGTGAACACATTAATTATGGCCCAACGCCAAAGGCCTTCTAGATCTGGAAGATTAGCAGCCAATCCTCTGTGTTACAAGCTTGCATCATAAAGAATATTAACAAGAGGAGTGACAGAGGAGGATTTTCAGATTAACAAAGCATTTTCCTGATGCCTAGAAAAATCTACAGGAAAGCAGACTCAACCGAATTTCCAATCACACGCGAGGGAACACAAAACCATATTTCGGCGAACAAGTTGTCCGTGGATCTTTAATTTACCATCCATGTAACTTATCGCTAAATCGCTACATCCTGTTTTTGATTGGCATGGGGTGTAAGGTTCAGGGGAAACAGTATCATCACATCACTGAAATATATATATATATATATATATATATATATATATAGTTATTGATTATTGTGACCAATGTGCAAATTACAAGGGAGGGGGGTAAAAGGCTATTAAAATTAACTAATTGCTTGTAGTTCTCTTCTGCTTATTATTTGTATTTATACGTGGTTTAACAAAGCTTTCTTGACAAAGCAGGTGCACCGAGCATTAAACAAATTTTTTACAGACAAGGGCCTATTGATTCCTTTTAGTTTTCCTAACACCATCCCCCACTCTCTAGCCAGCCTTTTTCTTCTGATTACATGCCTTTCTATTTCGTTTCAGCACTCACGGACTATGCATTTAAACAGTCTGCTGCTTTTCCAATCCTACCAATGAACCAAAATACAATTAGCACTAAAAGGCCGTACATTAGTAGTCATGCAGTAAAAAAATATATACATATACTACATCCTGTACGGTTTTCCAATAGCTAGCACCGCTTAGAATAGATTAATATCCCCTCAAAAAAATATATATATGAATTTGACAACACTGGTATAGTAGATTCAATAATAAAAATGTTCCAGGTTTCTAAAATGTTTTTGCTATCTAAATGTCACCATCGAATAGAGTCGTATATTGTGCTTCTTGTAATTTGAGAATGACTTTTCCCATGGGGCCTTATTTCTTTCTTGGTTTCTTTTATCTGCAGTTTCAACAGATAATGGCAATAGAAGAAAAGGAGGAAATGGCTTTATGCTAAACTTTCTGCGTACACAAAGCAGAGTAGTTTTACCTTAGCTCAGAAACAGCACACAACGCTTCACTATTAGAGACACGGTTCAATAAGGAACGATAACCTTTAGGTTAAAACGCTTACAAAAAAATAACATAAAATGCCTAAAAACAAAAAAAAATATGCTGAATGCCCTTATTCAAAATGTAGTGTCATGCTCTTGTGTATAATAATTTAAATTTACAATAGCTTTTTTTCACAACAGTAGTGAAGCAGCCGCATGTGTATAAAAATAGCAGACAACAGGTTGTGAGCTTAATTAACAAAATAATGGAATTCCCAGGAATGTATGCAGACAACCATTGTACCCACTGGGAACTAATGCTTAGTCTGGGAGCTCATATTAAGCCACTCACTCACAGTCCTTTCATTTCTCAAACTGTGGATTATTGTCCCTGGAGAGGATATCCTTGTTAACAGCAGTTTGTGAAAATGAGAAATAGTAGCCTTGTTTGTCTTCTAGATCTCCTTGCAAGTTTGTCTGAACAATCAAACACCTGTTATGTCCAGAATTGGAAAAAGGGACTGTATTTAAGACAACTAGTTTTTTTTTAAAATGTTTTCAATTATCAACAGAACGCAGAATAAAGCACTAAAAAACAATGCTTGTTTTAGTTGTCTGAAGATTGTAGTTGACGTCAATTACGACAACACGTTTGGGACAGTATGTACGCAGCTACTACCTCATACAAGGGCTGGTCACAAAGCAGACTGCCTGCTGTGAAACGGCAATTAACACGATTCTCAGTCATTCCAAAAAATACATACCTAGGATCCTCTCACTTATGCCACATCACATGTGGTCTAATTGCTACAAGTGTGCAATGTTAATGTTGTAAATGGGGTAATTCCTTAGTGGGGACTGATTGGAGATAAACACCAAAAGAAGCTCAATATGCTACCCAGAACCTCAGCAACCAGCATTCATACCCAAAGCCTTCAAGACAGATCCAACCATGTAGTTCCTAGGTATGCAAGAACATGACTAAGAACAATGGGAACTTTACATCATCTGAAGATTTGTCTTACCACATGGGTCTCTGGGTCTATCATGCCAGAGACAATACCGTGCCGCTCCCAAGACCTGGTGTATGACAGTGCTTTGCCCCAGGTCGCACAGCACAACGTTCACAGTGTAAATAAATAGATCAGACACAGGGATGTTTTTGATCTCCCCAAGAGACCCCTTAAACTGTGGTCCACTATGAAGTTGGGCTGTCCAATGGCTGATCTCCCCCACAGAGCTTTAAGTGCTGGCCATGATATGCTGCTGCATCCTGCTCTGAATTTTCTACCTAATATTGTTCTCCGCAATACTACACAAAAAAATCATAAAAGGTACAGAGCGAACACCCTGTGGCTCACTAACACAGCTTTTATTTTGACTTTTTCTTTTAATGCTGAATCTAGTTCACACAAATGATTTATGCAATATACTATTTATAACGAGCACAACACTTAACTAAATCACAAGTAAGAGAGTATGATTACCTGGAAATAAATATTTCTACATCTACTGTTATATTGTGAAATAGTTTCCTATCTGTCCACACATTATTAATATGACCAACAGAAGAAATTGGATTACAAAACCAATAAAGAAATCTTCCAGCCACAAATAGACCAAGTTAATAAAATATTGAGTAATCATACCAGTGGCTTTTGGCTTTACTTTTTATTTCAAAGAGTATTATTAAATTAATTAATAACGGTTCATGCTTATAAGAAAACAATGAAAACAGACCGCTATGTTCTTATTTAGAATAGTGATACAACTTTTAATTGTGTAGAGGTTTGTAATTTTTTTATACATTTTATTTAGTTATAAATGTTAACTATAAAAAGGATTTTAAACTACCATCAAATTACATAACATAGGTTAAATTAACGCAAAAACATATTAAAAAATAAATCTAGTGTGGGTAATTTCAGCTGCATGTTGCTGTCAGTCTACCGATTCAAAGAAAAGGTTACATTTGAATTATATTGTTATATACCACTGACGCCATGTTCACTTAAAGTTATTAATAACCAGTTGACCCTTCCCAACACGAAAAGGTATTTTTTATAATGTAGTCATAACTAAGAATATGTCTGTGTATGTACACGTGTTGTTCTCAACATACAGTGTTCCGGTTAAGGGTTCTTTCTTCTCAATGACTTCTGAAGTTATCATCAAGCCTTCACCAATAAAACATGAATTACGCATAATGACATAAAATGTGTAATTATTTCTCGATGAGTTTTGATATACCAGAAGTCAACCTTAAGGTGCTCATTTTAGTTTTAAATGTTCCATTGTCGGTAGAGTAGGTAGACTAGCTATGTAAAATGTAGCAGAAGTCTTTAAAAGACTTGGTAACACCACTTTACTCAGCTCTCTTTAGATGTGTCTATGTAAACAGGCCAAATGGCAGTACTTAGAGAAGGTATTGTGTTTGTTCACATTGGCAACCATTTATCTCCCCCACCTTTTGTTTGGATTAACACGGTTGTACAAAACAGGAAAGTTCTTCTTCTGACAATGACTAGTGTGCAATTGCTGGGAGTAATCTGGGTTTATCTGATCCCAGTCGGAAAGTACAAACAAACCAACATGCTCCCCTCCTCCACCAGTTTTTGTTAAATTAAGACAACAGAAAGAAGCAAGTGAAATATGGTCTTCTCATTTCATCTACCAAACCGCCTTTGGACATTTAAGTGATGCCTCAACAACTTATAAAGCCAGACATCCATTTCCTTTACCCCCAAACCTTATTCTTTTTTTTTTTTTTGTCCCTATAGGTTGGCTACCAACTAGGTCTTAACCTGTAAACAAATGATTTGCTCTACAATTAAACTATTCAGTTCTTCCCCTCCCCCTCCTACGCTTTTCTTTTTGTAGGTGGTTGGCGGTCATCCAATCTAGAGGCTCATAGCTTTTTCTATTATTTAGCACTCATGATGGTTAAAAGGCAATAAGCTCATTTGGAGTTTATAAGACTGTAAGCTGTCAACAAAAGCATTAAATGCTTCTCAGAAGCACTCTGGCTTTTGCCTACAGAATTAATAATGGAAAAAAAGAAGAAAAATAAATGTTCTTGCTCTGTTAAGAGTACAGAGTCACTCTGTCAATTACTGCAAATTGCAAAATAGATGTATTCCACTTGAACTGTAAAAATCTCTTGGTAATTCTTGAAGGCCATAAAAGAATAATACATTCCAAGCAGGGATACCAGATATAGGAAGCAAATGTATTCTGAAAGACAAACACTGTTTTTCTGGGAATACAAATACTGCTGGATGTTTACTTAATTCATATTCCTTTAGTCGTAGCACCAAAATATACAATGCACACATTCATCATACTTATTTCATACAGCGCAAGAAAAAAAAAGACATAAAAAAAGGTATAATACGGATCAGATTAAATAGGAAATACAATGCAACCGTTGCAGGATTTACTAAATGATTTATAAGAGCAGCAGAATATTTTACCATCTAATATCTAAAGCAACCAACATGCACAGGTTGGGGACACAGACTACTTGAGGTGTTCAAACTAAAGAGTAGTCTGGAGAAATGTCACGAAACATAATCATCTAATACAATTAGCACATATGGCTAAGGAGTTATGTATAACGGAAAATCCCCACCAAGCTGGCGTGTCATATGTCAGAACAACAAACTTGTCACTTCACATTCAGCAAGCGAAGCACACGTCGGTGTGACTTATTATCACATTTAAGCGAAACTGTAAAGGCCAAACAGACTCGTACCAACCAATAGACGAATACCAGGACCCAATGGCCCTTCATACATACGATGCCCGTACAGCTGATCCAGTGCTTTAATCTGCGGCCGTCTACGATCTACAGGTGTAGCTTGAGACCTCGCGTATCATGCAGGTGGCTACGTACTTGGCACATTTCACCTGCTGGCCTCAAGGTATCCAGGCTTTAATCAACGGTATATTATTGTGGCCAAATGCAATTTGCTCACAACCGAACGATTATAAGCTTAAACAAATTCTAATAGAAGCAATGCTCTTAAGGCATAGCAATTTCAAGTACTGTTACACATGTCATATTAAAAACCATCAAAAAATACTAAAGGCCAAACAAAAGTCTGTTCTTGACTAATATTCTCAAAGGAACAGTATGTGGTACAGAAATCTCCCCGATATTGGCCTTCTCTCAGCTCACACAAAACAGGATATTATACGTGTTTCTATATTTATAGAGGACAAAATAAATTAGGCTTCAAATGGTAGAAATAACCGTGTGCATTTACTTTCATAGCTCATTGATCTAAACTGTAATCCATCTCAAATTCATTTGCAGCAGTACAGTTCTGCAAGTCCTGTGCAAGTGTCATTGCTTTGACATCAATCAGCAAAGCCTTCTGGGTGCTAAGCTCTGCTGCTGATTTACGCTTGCAAATTTAGCTACCGCTTTACAGCACTGTTAAAAAATACAGCACGGAATATGTTTTTTCCCAGCCGCTTATAACACCAATCATGATTTAGGTATTCTAGGTATGCATGCCATAAATTTCTAAAGAGACAACAGCGATGTGCATTAAGCGCTTTAGTGGCCGAGGAAATTCCATATCTGAAAATAATCTCAGTGGCGTATAAAACAAACAGTATTACTCAAAAATAGTGCCCCCGAGTCCAGTAATAAATTAACCATCACAAACATCATCTGTATTGCATACTCTACTGCTACACACGGTCATAATAAGTGGCCTCCCATCATTATGTATATGCTTTAACAAGATTATTTTTAAAATGATTAAATAAATAGACAAAAGGTGCTTGTGGTGGGTGCAGTTTTTGTAGGACAGAACTGACATTGTGAAATCTTGATTTGGAAATCTTTACCCCCTAGAGATATATAAGAGCCTTAAACGATCAAGTATTACCAAATCATTGTCCATTAATGGGTGGCCAGCTAGTCTGCACTGTGTGGAAAAGATGATAATTAGCATATCAGTTATCATTCAGAAACAATCAAAATGCTTTTTATTTGTTTTCTTCTTGGCCACTGATACTACTGTTTTAGAGTAAGCCTTCCTGGTGTAAATGTTATTTACTTCACACAAGTTACTGCCAATGCAGATGAAAACTCAAAAATCACCATCCAAGAGATAACCAGACTTGGTCATATAACTTATCTGGCAGAGTACTAATGGTATGTTCTGGTTAACCATGACTTCATACAAGGTCCTATATAAAGAACCTATCTTATATAAGAAAAGGACTTACCTTGTATCTCAAATCCTCATTCAACTAAACTATTTTAATCACCAGCCTCTGTATATAAGGTTTTGCTTCGATTAATTCTTTTTTATACGTTAGTAAAGACGTCATTCTTTTCTACAATCCGTTCATTCATGTTTCTATGAATAACTCCATTGCTATCAGTACAATGTACATTATGTACAATACCAGACTTCTGCCTTTGACTTTATTGTCAAGACATGTGACGGGTGTCAGTTGCACAGCAGAATCTGCAACAGTTGCGCATCCATTAGGAAAAGACTCTAGAATTGGCAATCTGTATGTAAAATCAGATGGAGGACAACATCGAAGACTACAATATTCCCTATGCTACTCTATTTTATGCAAAGAACAACAAAGCCAATCATTCCAACACCTTGAAATCAGATCAATCCCTCAACAGCCCAAGATGTGAGATAGTACTTACTTGCTGAATTATGTTCCCTTGGTGTATTCGCCCTACTAATTCTACACTGGCATAATATGTGAATAATAAATCAAAATAATTCATGTTCCTACAAAGGTGAAAATCCCTTTGATCAGGACGCATTGCACAATGATTTGTTCTTGCATTATGCATGGATGATACAGTTTAATCAAGTTACTGAGCGGAAGGCTTTGTCGGTACAAAAGCATTCCAAATCTTGTCAACATCTAAGAGTCAAAAATGGAACTAGGGAAATCTCTTGAAAGCAGCTGGGGACTTTTATGGAAAATTAATCCACAAGCTCCAGAAAAGAAATATTCCAATGTATTAATTTGTTTCTAGATGGGAGCGTGAGAGTAAAACAGCAGTTATAATGTGGAAATTTTCATTCACATTTTGCAACTAATTGGAAGCAGATTAGGATTCTGCCTCCGGGGAATGTTGTCAAACTAGAAGCTTGAGTAAATGAAGAAAGAGGTGAAAGTATGGAGAAGAGCTGACAGATTTACTGTGCTCAAGGCAATAAACGGGTACTAGATGAAAATGAATATGCTTCACTGTAGTGCATGCAGGTCTGTCAGTCACATGTGAGTAATAACATCATACAGCTAGGAAACAATGACTTTTAACTGATGGAAGGAAAGGAGTGATGAGGACTTGTCCTGCATTTTAAGCTAGAAGAAAAACAATCCTATACTGTTCAAGTCATGTTACTCAAACCAATAACATTATTAACAAATATGATTAGGAATGATAATAAACCCTGTGTAACGGATGTGTTGGAAGAGAAGCTGCCAACCTTTGGAATTAAGTTATATTATATTAAAAACTAATACTTATAATAATACATAATAAAAAAGCAGAGGTAAAGAAAGATGCCCTTTGGAATACATTCCACATCACATATTGGTAACAAAGAAGCACAAGGATCGAAACGCAGGTTATAAAAAAATGTCTGTGTATTTCGAATACATTTTAATGCAGCTCCAATTATCTGTATTAAGATGACCAAAACAGCTTTTTAATCAAATGCTTTGCTGTTTGCATCTCAAGGGCCATTATGTTCAATGGCGACCACAGTAGTCAGCAGAGATTAGCACAGTAAAGTACAGTTAATCTTGTGTGTTTAGAGTACCATCCCCCCATGCAAGCAAAGAGACATCACACGCATTGCTAACTACACAGCATGATGTTAATATACTTGGGTGTCTGGTAGTAATCCACAAGACAAGACCAGCTCAACCATGAGATTATGTACAAAAAGTGATTCTGCTGCAATATCTGAAATATGGTCATACCACTTCAACATCCAACTGAATGGTCTGGTTAGTATGAGCTTTCTTTAAACATGAACCTTTACCATTATCAAAGTAATGTTAAAATTTCTAGTAAAGTTCAAAATCTAGGCCCCCAGATTGCTATGGTCACTAGGAATTGACTCCTAGACCCTAGAGTTTCACCTTCTGGATACAGAAACTGGCTTTATAGTGCAGATTCATATGCCCACCAGCTGGCTCTATACAGTGCCCACTTTTGTTCCCCCAAGCGCTGCCTGGAGGAAGGGGCTCAGCAGTCACATGACCTCACCGTAGTAGTTGGGCTCCTGCATGTTCTACAAATTTGTTGAGCCGTGGTTTTAAGGCCACTTGTATATGTTTTGTCGGTCACCCGTGTTTCATAGATAATTGATGGTTCTCTTTTATATAACCTTTCTTTGCCATACTGAATAATACTTATAAAAACACTCATGACTTCTTGTTTTCTCCTTTACAAAAAAAAAACCAACAAAAACGCTTATTTGCATCAGAGATAGAGCTGGCAGGAAAATAAATCCCAGGCAGAACGCACAACAAGAAAAGTGCTGCTGCTTTGCAGTTATAAGCCTATAATAAAGCCCAGATTTGATAGCATTATCCATGTAGTGCGGTGAACCACACACAAACAAACAGTTCAACGAATTCGAACAGTATGACGAATGAGGGCCCGAAGACCAAACCCCTCCAATTCAAACATCATTATTGCTTTTTAACGTGAGCCGTCCAGAAATATCCAGCCAAGGAGGTAAAAGGAAATCCAAAAATAATTTGGTATGGTTGTATACTTTGTAAAATGAGCCTGCAGGTTGCGAACTGGAGCATTACTTGGTTAACTCTTATGCATGTTCACTATTTGTTTTTTTTTTCTCTCCAAAGGTCACTGAAAAGGGCAGGAGTTCAGGATTTCTAATCACTTACGTTAACCCTTTGTTGCATCAACTGCTTTGAATGGCTAATCGGCAAATATCCAAAAGAAAAATAATGACCTGTGATCTGAAGTTAGAAAAAGAATGTTTACGTCAAATATTTATCAATAAAAACATATCTAATCTTCTAAATAGAGGTTTTAGTAGGCATTTATTTAGAAGTCTTTAGAATACTTATTTGATGGAAAGCTATTGATATCTGGAAGTGTATTTTCAGAAAGCCAATTGTACACAACTGGAAAGGTTAAAGAGATTAATGTATTATGTAGCAAGCATTATATGCTTAGAGCAATATTCAAGTACCTGAAAATAGCTTTGGCTTCATTCAAATGTATTGTCTGCCAGAGATGGCAACTCCCTATCCTATCACATGGAAAATAAACGTAAAGAATGGAAAATGTACATACAAAACAAATTACAGCTCTTTAGAGCATAGGTTGTAGATAACAGACACTCCACAATGTCTCTATTTAAACATAACACTACTGTATATAGTCACATTGTAAAGAGTTGCAAAATGTGTTGGTGATGTATAAAAGGATAATTATGTATGACAATCCAAGTGGACTTTGTCTTACTAGCGCAGTGTGAAAAAGTAGTAAAATATAGAAACACCAATATAGATAACAGGTTCTGGAAACCTCCAGCAACAAAAAAAAGTGGACAATAAATAACAAAAACATACCACTTAAAAAAAATATGGTTAGGTCTACTGATCTTGAGTTGGATTTCCTACCAAAAAAAGTGTAATTATAATCCTTTTTCAGACAAGCTGGACAACACACAACAGATGCAATCTATATTCAAGGTCTGCACTGAATTACTACAGAAATCAGGAACCTGAGAACATTTCAGAATGTCCTTTGTTCCTGCACATGTCCCATTTTTACTTACTGCAGCTTTTCTCACACTCAACCTTAACACATAACCTTTTGGATTATATCAGCAAGATGTGTCAGGTAGCCTTTTACCATATGAAAATTCTGTATAATAAATAAAACATAAAAAAAATAATATTTCCAATGAGATAGTGTGTATTTTAATATTCTTTTATTTTTTAAATAATTCTTTCAAGAAGAATAAAGAGGATGGTGCAAATAAAACTTGAGCTGTCCTGGAAACAACATTTTTTGATAAAAAAAAAAACAACCTATCCTTGGCAATCTTATTCGGTTCATACTGTCATGGTGTGTTTAAACCTGAATAGAGTTACAGTCCTGCATTGAAATGCAAAGCATACTGTTCCAATTACCAGGCCTGCTAAGTGTGAACTGAGATGCAGTCAGACTTTTGTAGCAGCCCCTAAATCGTTCACAATAGAGTAAAGTACATAACAATGCTGGTGGTAGAATAGGAGGAACAAGATATAACAGCCACCTTACAACATACTGAGCAGATTCCCACAATGGGGGATGGGTCCTTGTAACCTATAATTCATGGTCTCCTAGACGTCTAAAAGAACACAACGCAGAAAAGAGTGGATGGAAAAAATAAAAATGCTTAAGCTTATTTAGCTGTAAATTGAATTAAAAAAAAAAGGTTTTATTGTGAAGAGTCAACCTACATTTTAAATAAAAACGTGTAGGATATGTAAAACAGAAGACACGTTCCAGCCTAGGATTATACGAAGATAGTTCTAACAGAATTTCATAAAATGCATTTATTTGTAGAAATAAATCTAATATGTCTCAAAACTGTATTGATATTGAAATATCAGACAGATTTACTTCTGAGAACAGTGGTGATCATCTCCATAACTTCATACCTTATAAGGTCCAAGAAGTGGTAGCAGCACAGTTTGCTTTTTGGCAAATGGCACCAGCTTGACATTAATTGTTAACCGCAACAAAATGAACTGAAGATAATGACACACAAACTACATATATATACTGGGCTGTAATCAAATAAAAGAATCCATTGTTTCCTCCTGTAGTTCGACTTATGACAAACCCTTCCTGGTTCACTATTAACTTGTCTGTTGCCTGTCAGACCACTCAGAGATAATGTCATTTATCTCAGGGTGGCACAAGACCAGTCATTAGCCTCAATAAAAGACCTCAAAACAAAGGCCAGATGCTGTTTTCCCTTTCAAGGCTTGTAAGCTGGCAGGTCACAGTTGTAATGGATGAATGACTAAAATTTAAGTCTGTGGAAAAACATTCTGCTTTTATTGGATGCTCTGCCACTTACCAGACCACCAAGTCAAAACATTCATTTTCTTATTCAATTAAGGGGTTGACGGGTGATATATATATATATATATACATATATATATATATACATAAATACATACATACATACATAATTCAGCTGTCATTAAGCTTTTTTTATCTTCAGTTAAAAAAGTACTCATCAATTATTTTCAAAAATCTATTTTCAAAAACACTGTTATCTGGCTTTAGAAAAAAAAGATACTCAGAAAAGGTCATCGTTCAGCTGGGTGGTGGGGAGTATTTTAAGTGGAATTTGTGAATGAGGTTGAACAGGGAATAAGGATGGAAGTGTTTTGGGGATGGTGAAAATTGGGAGCAGATGGTTATTTTGTATGGGAATAATGTTAACCCTCTAGATCTGAAAGAGCAATATAAAACAATTACATCATATATTAAATTGCGTGTGTACATGGATAAAAGACAATGGTATATTAAACATGTTTACGGTATTTCCCACACTATATACACTTAACTGTATGCATGTATTTAGTTATTTACACATAATGATGTGTTGACTTTTTTTATTTTATGTCTGCCTTTTAATATTTATGGTATACTTTACTATTTCAGGCATACTCTCCATTTTGTAATCTTTACAAGCCAGCCATATTTTTAGAGATAAACTGTATAGTTTCAGACAGATATGTCTACACAATCACCGACAACTAAAATACACTAAGAACCTTTGGGCACCCATATTCAGCTGTGCACCCACCAGCTAAATCGCTTATGTAAATTTAAGAACTGGCTGCTGTCAAGCCTCAATAGACTTTGCCCTTCAATTAGAGCAAAATGACCTTTATGGCCCTGTGCTTTACGCCGCATAAAAGTATACCTTATGTGCAAAGATTTTAAAGACACACTCAATAATCAAAAGCATTGATTCATTAGTCAAAGTGTCTAGTGTGAGCTACAAGATCTCTGAATGGAAACAAGATTAGTGGACTCCCAGTTGACATTGTCATGTAAAACAAAGGGATCATTCTGGCAGTGTGCACCAAATGTGTATTTATATAATTAAACCTTAAAAAATGATATCTGGAGAGTATCTTAAGACACCAACAGGACAAGAGGGTAAGTAATAGATCAGATTTAATCAAGAGAACTGTTTGTTAGGTGTAAGTCAATGTCTGCATGCGGTTTCTTTTAAGTTAATTTTAAAATACAATTACATCTCTCTTATTAATAAAAAAGTTGGCCTATGTGCCTCTACGCTGACTGATTGCTGCATTCGCTTAGAAAACCAAGTCAAGAGCCTTTTGCACAGGGACCTTAGCTCAGCATGTCAAGAAATCCATTTCTAGTATTAATCTAGCCAAAGATGGCAGAGGCTGAATCAGCTTTCCTTCCTCCGTTTAGATCATGTAAACACTGCTCGATTGTAGGTTATCAAGAGTGCACTTTCATGGAATCCATTTAAGATTAAACCCACTCTTAATGACAGAAAATTGATCTCAAGCTTAAACTACAAAACATGAGGATGTATTCACTGTTCTAGCCCCCCAAAAATAAATATATTTATTTTAATCATTCTATATATATATACACACACACAATATAAATATATTATGCATAGTAAACTGACTAAATTTTAATCTCAATCTTTGTCATGTTGTTTATAAGAAGAAGCTTATTTATATAGGGACAACTGAGCCTTCTGCCAGCAACTACTAACTGTATTTAACAGTGTGGGCTTTTTCTTCGCCTTATGTTTATGAGAATTTCTGAGACTTAAAAAACAAGCATGGGAGAGTATTGTGGAAAAGAACATATATGACGAGTCTAGTTGTGCACACAAGGCATATGTTGTCTTAATATATAACCAGCACAGTGTTTGAAACAGGATGCCACTTCTCCTTTGGACCTGGAGCTTGCCAAACTGGGGAATGGATTATTAATGGAATTACTGTCTGCTTTATTGAAAAACACTACTACCAACACAGTGAAAGACAAGTAGCTACACATGCTAAATAGATCGCTAACCACTACATCTTCTAGTTTTAAAATGTTAATATCCCCAATATAGATTTAAGTAACTTTACCAAACATCTTGTTATACTGCAGAAAAAAAATCTTAATCTTCTGGAAATATGATTACAATTCTTGTCAATTTTAATACCAAATTTGGGTATTAACGGTTGTATGGGTATGGTTGTGAGTAAAGCCGCCACGGCAAGATATAATATAATAAATTGATTAACTTAATATACAATGTTTGATTAACCAGTATTAGGCTGCACCGTTTCACCACCAACGTAGCACTTTAATAAATTGCCTGGCAATAGCAGAGACATTGATTTAATGAAAAACACACAATAAAATCATAATGTAGTATTTTGTTTCCACAGCAGAGTAAGACACATTAATCGCACATAATCCATAGCTTGCTGATCTTGGTTGCCATGACAACAGGCTTTGAGATACTGAAATGTACAGACTGCCTCCTAAACAAAATTGTTGAATGCGAACATTTGGCTGAAAGATTAAAAGGCTAAAAGGAGACACAAAAGGGCAGTGCCTCCCACATTCCAGGAAGCCACTGAATCTGACTCCTTAACCAGAGCTATTAAAATCACTGGATTAGGGAAATTTTTTGGGACAGTTAAGGTTGATTAAGAAACTGCGCTTCAAGATCACTGACAACTGAACGCCCAATGTAACAGAATAAAAAATATGAATATTAGGTTTTTCTTCCCTAGATGAATCTTCCGCAGAGTACCAATTTTATTTATTTGTATATCGAGTCTGTAGACGGTATGGTGCGGCAAACATAGACAGACACATAAAAACCACCCTAAATAATATACAAAAATTGAGACGTCGTCGGAATCCCTCATAGTGTCAATTCTAGAACGGTTACTTAATAATAATTATTCACACTTACTCCAGATCATTTTAGAATAAATGTATAATATTTATATTAAAAACAAATGGCTGCGAAAGAAAAATCTGTTTTGGTGGGTGTACACTAATTCTTAAAAAGTCACAATTATACATCCTAAGCAGCAGCATTTTCCAGTAAAAGAAAAAAAACACACACACACACAAGGGTTCACAGCCTGTAGAATGCATTTGACCCTTAATTATCAATCAACAAAAGCACTAGTTCCCCTGAGAAACCCTACGCCCTCTGGATAACTGCTAGTAAATAATGTGCTTCAGTGAGCAGCAAGAATAGCCATGCTCTATAACCAGCTCTAACATTTGATCTGCTCATGTGCTTTCAAGCTACTTAGCATTCACACAGATCAAGACAGACTGGTTCAAATCAAAAGAGACTCTGAAACAGTGATGTCTTGCCTTTCTCCAAATAGCTCTCTGGCTACATCCTGAAATACACATATACACACGTACATACACACAAACCCCCCACCTCCACTTTTGCACCTTTGCAGTACTGTGTTGTACAGTGCTGCCAATGGATGAGAATACACAAAACACCTCCCCCCACCAGTGGGCAAACAGAGCAGATTATTGTAACCATGTCATTCCTCACTGGATAGTTTAAACTCTTGCCTGTTGTGCAAATAGAGCTGGCTGCTACATGCTATGTGGTGTGGGGGATGGTAGTACAGTAGCTACAGAACAGATACACACAGGAACCAAGAACCCTAATTATCTTGATAGCTAAACACTAGCTAGAGTATGCAAAAAAAAAAACAGTTTATAAATACATATAACAAAACAAAACAAAAAAAACAGTTCTTGGTGCTCAAGAAATGTTCTTGGTCAGTTTAGAAACACACACAATTCTTGTTTATGGAAGGAAATGTTGCATAATGGAAACTGTAAAATACAGTGTAACTAATAAGGATTTGGGACATGGGCCAACAGCTCTCTCTCTCCTAGAACATTTACAAACACGTGTCTAGTCTTTATACTGAGCTTCACCCTGCAGGAAGATGTGGGAGGTTGAGAAGGTTAAAGTTTAACATACTTCTACTCCCCAAAGCAAAAAAAAAAAACTGATCAGTGATCAGTGTAGAAAACATGGAATGCAATATAAGAGAAAAACAATGAAACACATAAAAACAGATTTATGAAACATACTGCCCTTCACCCACACTCAAAAGGCTAACAAGTGCCTCCACTTACCTTTTCTGTTTTTAGTTTCTTATTTCGCCTGTGGCTGTCTTCATCTTCCTCTTCTTTTTTAACGTGCACAGAGTTATTCATAATCCCTGAATCAACAGTATTCTTTGCCAACTCTCCAGCCAGGCTATTGCCACAGTGATACGGGCTACTATTCCCAGAGACTTTGCCACTTCCAAATCCATACAAATGTACAACCGCTTGGCTGTTTATTCCAGTGTTTGGATGTCCAAGGTCATACAATTTGCTATTGTCCTTTCTGGACTTTCCAGAATCTTTATCCCTTTTTGAGCCCCTTGTGCTCTGACTTTTGCCTCCTGTTTTCTCCTCTTTGCCATTTTTTCCACAAGAAGGGTTACCAGTAAGACCAACTCCATTGGTGCCATGACCCAGTGCTGCACTCATGCCAACTGTAGATGTCACCTCTCCAAGCCGTCCTGCCTCCTGTTGCCTCTTGCAGGCACCACTACTGATCTCTGGAATCCCATACAAAGCAGCAGAAGACAGAATCTTGTTGGAATCCTTCGAAGTTTTACTCCTTTTTACTTTTGATTTGCTAGTCTCTTTGTGGTTGTTCTCTTGGGGAGCTGACGACTGCTGCTGCACTGAGGCAAATTTCAGGCTCTCAGATAATGGAGAGGAGGTAGAGTTAAGAGTCCCACCAGCTGCCAAGCCATGTCCACCTTCCTTGGAAACACAACCACTGTTGGTAGAGTTGCTCATTTCAAATTTCTGTCTGTCTTTCTCCAGATCAGCATCCAAATCAATAATTAAATTCCCCACACCAATTTCCCAGTCATCCCCACTGTCGTACACATCAACTGCATTAGCATCCACACCTTTCCCTATAGAAGTAGTGCTTAATGACATCCTGAACAGGAGATTTGTTGTATTAAATTTCCATGAACTTCTTGTTGAAGAAAAGGTGACATTCGTTTAATTTCAGATGGGTTGCTTTTTAATAGTAAAAAAAAAAAAAAAAAATCCCAATAAAATATGTTCTCTTTTTCTTTTATGATGTGCAATTACATCTCCTGTGGTGGGGGGAGGGAGAAAAAAAAAATATTTATTTGTATATGATACAGGAAGTGGTAATTATTTGCTACTTAAAAAAAAATAAAGTAAAATAAAATAATACATTTAAAAAATAAAATTATTCCCTAATGTTTCACTAAACCAACCAGCAGAAAATAATACAAATGAAGCCATAAATCACCCCAATGTTATTAAAAAAAAAATACAGTTGTTTTACAAGTATCCACTTCGTAAAAATAAAAGCTGCTCAGTGATCAAGCAGCAGAGAGAGAATTGTTAACTATGTTAATGACAGCAGTACTGACTACACAGGAAACTGATTAAGACATACACTTCTGCGCCAAGGTGGCTTTAGCGACCACAAATGATCTTGTGCCTAACAAAGATGAGTTAAAAAGGTTTATCAAAGCATAAAACATCATGCCTACATGAAGTATGAGTATCAGATATAGACATACTTCTTACCTTTTTTTTATTTTATTTTTTTGATCCCAGCTTGTCATAATAATTAATATTGTCATGAAAATAAAAAAAAGAAAAATCCAGAAACCCAAAGGTTAAGTACAAACTCCTTGTCTCATTCTTTACTTATACCCCACACATGATCAAGGATAAAACAAGCAATGTACTGTACCTCAGCCAGAGGGTAGTCATGTAATCCACAATATTCTGTTAGCAACATTAAAACAAATATATAAGAACTGTCTGTCTCCTTCCTGTTCGTACTTCTTTCAGATTTACAGCTTCAGATAGTTTCTCATGGAGAAATGGTTTCACAATGTAAAAAAAAAAAAAAAAATTAAAATAAAAACAGCCCCCTCCCCAAAAATATAATGCCACCCCCCAAAAAAAACATTGGAGGAAAAAAAAGTTGTGTATATATATTTTTTTGTCTTGACACCACTTCAATCACGTCTCTCCTTTAAAAAGAGATTTCAGAGCCATCCTGATCAGTTAAGTGATGATCCCAATGAACAAACCTACAGGCGTCCAGTTGTAACAAGACAGAATGTGCTAACATAGGGATAAATTAGTGAAAGGGAGAGGGGGGAGAGGGAGAGGGAGAGAGAGAGAGAAGAAGAGAGAGGGACTGAAACTCTGGTCTGGATTCAGCTTTCAGCTTATCCAGGAAGTGGCATTTCCCACACCCTCCCCCCCATCCACCAGTTTTCCTGACAAATCTGTTTCTTGAATAACACTTGAAGACATGAGAGGAAGGAGGGAGGGGAGTGGGGCTGGGACAGTGATGTATCTGTGATCTGATAAACCTATTATCAAAACATTTTTAAGTGTGATACTCAATGTACAGGGGGTGGGGGGGGAGTCCTGTGCACATCTGATAGTGCTGCTTCAGCAAGTCTGTGCACCATGTAAGAAAATGCAGTGATCACATTAAGGAGTATTAACTCATCACAAGGAATAGAAAATACAAAGAAGACTCATAGTCATCAACATGTCACTTCTCTTTTTATTATTTCTTCTCTGCCAGGCAAATGATCTGTGCATGTTTAGAAGTATTTCCAATTAGCTGGCAATTCCAGCTTAGAAAAACCCAAAAAACTATAATGAATTGTTGATGGATTATTTGGAAGTGCGGAATGTGGTTTGTTAGGAAAGGAAGAAATAGAAGAGGAGGAGGAGGTGGTGGTGGTGGGGGATGGGAGAGTTAGCAACAAGCCAGCCTTATAACAGCAGCTATTTTGTTGCTGCTTTGGCTGTTACATCACGTGAAAATCAAGAGCTAAATTGCTTGTCGTGACGTGCAAGCAAAATAGGTGACAAGCAAATCAAGGAAATTCTCTTCTCGCCTTTAAGACGCACAACACCTTTTCTTTCTTTTTTTTTTTTTATTCCTCCATCCTTTGCTGCCATAACTATTACTCCTGAATGCGAAACATTTTTTTCTCTGCAGCTGTACATCTGTGTCTAAGGAAGAAGAAGGAAAAAAAAAAAGAAGAAGAAACGTGCTGTGCATATAGAGAAGACTAGGCGTGTGTGTATGGATGAGTGTGCAGTCTGTGTGCATTATGGCTCGAAGCCAAAAATTCTGGCCATCAACCTTTTGAAAATAATTTAAAAAAAAAACAAATAAACAAATGTGGGTTTCCAGCAACAAAGTACATTTATAAAAAATAAATAAATGTTAATTGTACATGATCCCTTTGCGATCATTGGTTTATTTTGAAGGGTTCCAGTATCAGATGTGATAGAAGGGAAGAAGGCTAATTCTTGTGGCATAATAAATCTGCGAGGCTAAGGATCCCAATTGAATAGGAAGCAAACAGTGAATGCTAATTAGTGTATTGCATTTAACCATGTTAAGGTGTTGAGTTTGTGTTTTCCCAGCCCCCCCCCCCATCATGGTAATCTGCATTCATCCTGGTAGGAGGGAGAGGGTGTGCGAACCTCTCCAACACCAGCAATCACAGCGTTAAACACGCAGGGTGCTGAATATGTGAGAAATGTACAACTCACCCTTTCATGTGAACCCGTATCAAACCACTTGTCTCTTTTTTCCGAGTTACAGCTTCTAATAAATGACTTTCCGCAGCATTGCACAAACTGTACTCGGAATCTGAATAGGATCAGACTGACCTTTGCGTTTTAATTGCATTGAGTGTTTATGCTTGAGTCGAGGGCAGAGACCTCCTTTCCTGATGTATTCATACCTATTGTACCCCAATCAAAAAGCCTATAGGTTACATGACTTATTATATGACAGCACTTACTGCACCACCCCTTTATTATACTGTAATCCATAAAGCGCTAAGTAAATCTATTAGCGCTGAATAAATAAAAATATACATACATATACATACCTATTTTTTTTTCATTTGTCTTCTTGCCTATGCATTGGGTTAGGAACAAGTAATTCAAAACCATTACCTGCTTCCTAATAATATATAGAAGTTCACTGAGCACTTAGTGTAATGGTGAGAAACTGAAATGAGAGAAGAGCATTGAGCACTGCACCTTTTTTTTTCTGCTGAAAGGACTTCTCTTTGTTCCCAATGTCCTTTTTGTAGGCAACCAATCACAGGCTAGCATTTGTGGAACTGGGGGATGTGATTGGCTGGATGTTTCTTTAAGCTTGAGTGGGGGAGGTAAGGGAAGAGAATTCTCTGTATATACTAATAGAACAAACAGGCACCAGTGCTAGAAGCCAGTAAGCTTATGACATGCTGTGTGGACTGAAACTCCGGCAGCACTTAACTGAGCTGTGTAATATACAAATGGCATGTCCGCTAGAGCTCGGCTATGAACACTAGTCAGTGCCTGGAAAAAATAATGACTTCAATTACTGGGGTATTTAAGTATTTGTTAGCAAATGGTATTTAAGTAGTTATTAAGAGATGACATTTACTCTGTATACATGTAAGATTACTGTGCAATTTGTTTCTAGGAACTGCACACGATTAAATGTTAATCCGGTATCCGTGCCTTTTATAAATTACAAAGCTTCATGTCGTAATGTACTTATTATATACCTGCACGTATTTTACGTCTCCTTTTCTTATACGGTAAACCGTAAAGTAAATCAGTTAACGCTTATTAAATACAAAATATACAGGGATACCTACAAATTATACAATTCCACCTCTGCTCTGCTGTACTTCGTAAATAGTGAAAGCTATAAAGGAGTTAAATGTCATACGTGTAAGCGCTATTAAAGATAAATCTAAAACTGGTTACTTAAATAAATGGAACACAGATTCATGACATTTTTTTCCCCTTGTCGGGATCAAAAAGCATATTACAGAGAACGGTTACCACTGGCAACCAAAATATTTGACTAAAACAGCATACTAATTAGGTGTGTTATTCAAATTTATCACAAAAGACATTTTATTGGGAAAAAGGGTTTTCAAATTTCAGAACAAAGCACAGACATAGTCAACTGGTAATTTGATATATATATATATTTAAATATATTTGAATTTCTAGTAGAATTTCTACTGATTTTGGGCATGTGTTTGCCATGGATGCATGTACTAAAAGCCAACAGTAGTGATAAGGCAAATACAGAATATTTTATTCTATTAAAAACTCATCACCCTCGGTCACCCAAATAGAAATTGTAGTCCAGAAGCATCTGCAAGTCCACATAATATATACAGTATTATTGCATGGTCTCATAATTAGTTTATATGGATAATTCTCCAATGAGTGTAATAAAATAATTTGCATGTTAACACCAACTGAGTTTGATTATTTATTATTTATTATTGTTCTATTATGCTTATTGACAATATTGTACAGATTTCCCATGGCATACCAGCAGGGTATGAGGATATACACCCATATGTAATTATTTGCTTTGTAGACAACATCATTAACTGTAAAGAGCTTGGAGATTCAAAGTCCGCAACTGGATTTGTATTGATTATTAAGTGGGACTTGAAAGGTCATACATTAAATAGTGCTGGTTTAGCAAATACACATAATGTGTTTATCAGAGACGAATACCAGCAAATAGTAATACGAAATGGCATGATACTATCTTAGAATGCTTCACCTCTATTTAATATACTTTTTATTCACTCAGTGTGGTCTGTAAATGATTCATGATTATGGGAACGGCAGTCCATATTAGCTTTCATGCCCCAGAAATCTAGAAGAGAGAGAGCACAAACCTCCCTCTGGAATCATAAAGGTTAAGTGATACATTTTTAAAGGACTGTCAGTGTTACAATTATCTAATACTTGTGTATCTTTTGTCATGTGCTCTTTGCGACATAATAATATTGAGGTTAATGTCCCTGACTGACCCACTAAAGAAAAATGCGTATTAAAATACACTGTGAAAACGTTGATATGCATTATTAAAAAGAATAAAGAAAATAAATAATGAGATAGAAGTCTTCCTCCATGTTCCGACGATTCTTACCACCGATAGGATGCTTTAAACAGCCAATAAATGACAGGAAAGAACTACTACTAAAATCAATGGGAACATTTTGCACCAATATGCATGGGAGTCATAATAGAGTTCACCGAGCTAACTGAATGTATATCACGTGGAGATCTCCTACATGGAAAATAGCTGGGGGGAGGGGTTGGCAGGTGTGACATGCCCCATCTGTTTTTCCCATGTTATGTCCAGAACATGCCCGTTTGACCAGTTTCCCCCTTCTCTTCTTTGCCTTGGACCATGTGGAAGGGGGCTTGGCCCTGTTCCTGTCCGTGTAGATTTTACCCCATCCTTGTGTTTTACATCTTCTGTTAAAGGAGTATATTCACTGACTTCCCCAACGATTATGGGACCCTGTTTTCCCCTTGTGTTAGCTGGACTCCCTTTTCTACCTGCCTTGTGTGCGAGCAGTCACACTCTCACAGCAGGTAAAATTATGTTATGTGAACACTTTGCTTTTGCTTCCCCTTGAACCTTGACCACGACCCCCTTATTAAGAATTTTGGAGCAGTCTGGTGGCAGTTGCCCCAGAAAGTAACAACTAGACTTGGGTGCCGGCCAACTCTTTATGTTTGTGGGGAAAAAATCTTCGTATTCCACGAATATTCATCCTTTCCTGTGTACGGTTCGGGCGAATATTCGTGTACATTGTTCCTTTTTGTCGTTTTTTTGTAGAAGGGGTTAATACAGGCTTAACGCGGTACGCACTACGTAGCAGCTTTGGCGCCAGGCTTTTTAAAGGTCCGTATGAGCAACTCTATTGGTCACCGGCAGGGGCCTCCTCAGACGAACCCTTTGCTGGCAACCAATAGAGTCGCTCGTACAGACTTTTAAAATCCTGGTGCCGCAACTTGGCCAAGTTGAAGTTGGACCAATAGAGTCGCTCTTACGGACCTTTAACTCCCGTTAACCCCTGCGATGCTGCGTAGATAAGTTAGGCTAGTTGGGGAAGGGACCGGGAAGATTAGTAAATGAAGACAAACACAAATTGTTGTATAAGATACTTGTGCATCTTGATGTCATATAGAATAACTCTGGGAAGGTACAATAAATTGTTGTGTGTGAATAAGTAAGAACTACATTCAATCAATTAGTAAGATACTGGAAGAGAGACCACCTTCAAAAGATATGTGCATGTTTACACTACTACATTGAAGAATAATTCACTTTGTAATGATTCCTTTCTTCTTAATTTGTTGTAAAGCAGCTGTGTAACCAAAGAATCAATAAAGTCAGCACTAAAATAACAAGCACTTTGAAGGCAGGGTGTTTTAAGACATCAGCAAAGTGTGATAACAAAGTAATACACATGCATTATTAATACCAATAGTGCTCTGCTTATTATATAATGTTCATCTCTCCCTCGTTCTCTCTCTGGGGTTTATTTACTAAACTAGGGGTTTACTGATGATTTTAACATTTTGCCTAGCCAAATTCTGTATGTAATATGAGGGGCCAACCTTGGAAACCACTTTAGCAAGTCGGCTGAGTGGCGCCGCCGCCAGGGGTCATTATCTACCCTTCCTCTCCATCCCTATTATCTACCCTTCCTCTCCACCCCTCCCTATTATCTACCCTTCCTCTCCCTCCCTCCCTATTATCTACCCTACCCCCCCACACTTTGTATGTCACTTACTTTTCAGCAGTCCAGCGGCGAGTCTCCCTGCTCTGCCACGGTGCGCGCTGCTTTACTGCTGAACGGCGGAAATGACATCATTTTCCGGCACTCAGCATTACAAGCCTCTCTTCCACTTTAAAAAAAAAAGTGCTTTGGGCAACAAAGTGCCGCCTCTTCAAAAGTGCCGCCTGGAGCAATTGCCCCACTCTGCTCCATGGTAGGGCCGGCCCTGTACACAGTCATTGCAGACAACACTGTTTTGTATTCACCTCAAATGTGATGTGTTGATGTGAAGGTTGAGGTTGTGTGCTTAATTTAATTCACAACACTAAATCCTCGTGGCTATTTAATGTATACAGCACTGTGCAAGTGTGTTAGGCAGGTTTTTAAAATACTGTGAGAATGCTTTCAAAAATAGACATGTTAATAGTTTATTTTTATAATTTAACCCCTTAAGGACAATGGGCGGTCCCTAAACCCATTGAAAACAATGCATTTTGAGTCCGTACATGTACAGGCTTTGTCATTAAGGTGTTAACAAAATGTACAGTGAATGAACAGAAGAAAATTGATGCCTCTTTTTATACATGACAATACCTTACTGGCCTTAGCAACGGCAGACTGACATTGCACATTGTTGCCTAGTTTTTTGTCTATAACATTTCTCAAATCCTTGTCATTTGTCGTTACCCCTAATTCACTACCATTTAGGGTGTAAGTTGCTTGTGCATTCCTTACCCCGAAGTGCATAACTTTGCATTTATCTACATTAAATCTCATCTGCCACTTGTGTGCCCAGTTCCCCAGTCTAAATCCCTCTGCAGCACTGTAATATCCTGCTCACATTGTATTACTTTACAGCGTTTAGTGTCATCTGCAAACACGGAAACGTAACTTTCAACGCCTATTTCAAGATCATTTATAAATATGTTGAATAAAATAGGTCCCAGAACAGGACCCTGAGGGACACCACTTACCACTTTTGTCCAGCTTCAAAAATGACCATTTATGACAACTCTCCGGCCAAACTTCTCTGAGTTATACTGATTCTGCCAATGGTGAGCTGATTGCACTACTGGGCATCTTCCGATTGGGAAGGGAAGTAAATATGTCTTTCATCTGTTGCACTAAGTTCCCTTGGCTGGCCACTGCATCTATGATCCTCAACATTGCCAGTTTCTTTGTGCAGCTTGGAAAGAACATCTGGACACCCCTGTCTGCCTTAAACTTTCTGCCTGGAAGAGACCTTGCTGATGCAGTATAACTACCTTTGCATGGTGTAAGACTTGTAACATTAAACTGGCCAACAACCTCACTTTGTTAATGGGTTTGGCTATTCCACATCCAGTTTTATTCCTCCTACACAGTTTCTGATATAGTTAATGATTGTGTTTCAGCCTACCTTATAGATTAACGATCATTGGCACCTGTTTGGTATAATTCTTTAATAACACACCTAACTATATGCCTACAAAATCCCTGACTTTTTGTGCAAGTGTACCAAGAATAACGGGTGCTGTTTTGAGAGCAAAGAGTGTTAACACCAAATATTGAGTTGATTAAGATTTTTCTTTTGTTCGCTCACTTTGCATTTTGTTAAATTATAACAATAAACTATTAACATGTCTTTTTCCGAAAACAGCATTTTTTCACACCTGCCTTAAACGTTTGCTCAGTACTGTATATTTGCAGGTTTACATTTTAGCACTGGTGATTTACTCTTCGTTGTTTAATCAATATGGCTAAATATCAGCAGACATGAAGGGGTGTGATAGGTGGGCCCTTAAGGTACAGGGGCCGACGTGATAACCAGGGTTATCCCTTAGTTATGCATTATGAAGTCAGTCAGTTAAAACGTTTAGCTCACGGCAAACTCCCATTTTATGGAATCCATTCCCACGTCCTCTCATCCTTCCATACCCTTCCACCTCCACCCCTCCTCATCGAAAACATCAGGGTGCTTTAACCTTACTGACCAATCATCGCAATTATGTAAACAACAACCTTACTGTGATTGCTGTAAATGAATGAAGTATAACAGCACAGCTTGTAATTTATAGGTTTGGTTTCTTAAATGCTGTTTCTCGTGTAATCTGCTCAGAATATTATTAATAATTTAAGTCCTCAGCAATTTACCTAAGGAAGAAGGATTATCATTCAACGACTAGAAACGTCAGTTTTATTTTCCTCTCCTGCTGAACGCGGTCCCCACATAGGCATAAATTAAGTGAAAACCTTCTTGTTCCTGACTACTGTTGTTAGGCCCCATTGTTAATACAAAAACCCCATGGATCTCAGAAAGAGAGCAATTGTCTGTAAGTGTTTAAGACTTTCCTCACATTGCAAAGGGTCATATTCTGTGTGCAGAGCAGAGAAAATCCTGTTTCCAGTCATCCGTTATCCATAGGGAAATGGTGTAAATGCTAGGAGAAGCAATTTCAAGTGGCATGCCATAATTGACATTATAAATAACATTTGCACAGTAAGCTATTGATGTGAACTACAGATAAAGCAGACTTCCTGCAAGTTCCTGGTCTGAGAACAGAGCCATTAACAGGTCATGTGGGGCCTCTTCATGTCATTGTTATAATTGGATATTTAACGTTATGCACGGAAAGCAGAAATATGAAGAAGAAAAAAGAAGAAAAAAAAAAGGAAAAACACTGCGACCGATTTCAGTCGTTCCAATAAGTCTTCTCCATAATTTGAGCTGACAAAATAGGTATTTACATAAATTAAAGGCTTTGTTGACATTAGTGGAAGGGAGGTGGTTCGGAGAGGATATGATTGCATTCCTTCAATTGTTTGCTTTTCAAATGCAAACACATGCATGGAAACAAACAATGCAAGGACAGCCATCTTTGTGCCGCTATAAGATTTCTGAGTGTTGATGCATGAAGTAACCACTGTTTAACACAAAAGCCGCCCCCCATTTTAAGGATTAGAGTTGGTGCAGTAGTCATCATTACTGTCGTTAACAACAACGGAAAAGGCGAAAGCCAACAGAGGTAGATTTATTTCTGGTGAGGTCTACAAAGATGGCCTTCTCCATTTGTGTGCTATGTGGAAACAGAAATTAACAATAGTTCTGATGTTGTTTTTTTTTACCCCTTTCTCCCATTTAAACAGACAACATTAGCAATGCGTGCTTAGCGAACTGAGGCATTTAAAAAAGATCAGACTTTGGCTGTTGAATGATGAAAGGTTGCTGTTTGCGTGACTCACATACCAAATGGAAATTTGCCTTCAAAGCCTATTTTACTGTCTAATTATATATACACAAAACAGAGCCGACTATTACAAACAAATCATACGAAAAGAAATAAAACTCCCCTTAAAGATGCAATTTCCATGGTTTGTCATAACCTTAGAATGTAGGCTGTTAATACTTACAGAAAAGTGCAGCTGCTAGGTCCAGATAAGGCCGACGTAATTGTTTTGCTTTTAATTATTACTTCATGAAGACATTGTACCTCCTACTCGGAATAAGTAAAATTATCCTCTTTTCAATTTTTTAGTATTTTTTTTTTGGAGAAAGAATAGATCATTTGCATTTGTTGGAAATCTGCATTAATTTATCCCTTGTGGGACAGAATCTGTATTAGGAATGGAGCTTTCTATTCCAACGGCGGTTTTTTTTTTAGCTACCAACACATTATCAGGCTACAGTGAGGATAAAAAGAAATGCAAAATATATTAGACTCCATAGCAGCAAAATTCTAATCAGCTGGAATACAATAGCTCAGTGGGTAAAGTTAATATGCATCGGTGTTCAGAGCTGCATGCAAATGAATAGTGGAAAAGAGATACATTAAAAAACTGTGATGGTTATATTTGTGTTACTAAAATTGTAGTATTTACTGTCATTATGTGATAATTGCAGATTAGCAGCTTGTGGCATTTCATACAGTAGGGTAAAATAATGGCACTGCAAATGTTATTTAGAAGATTAAACATCTGAAAATCTTCTACAGACACATTAAAGGAAATTTCATTTTTTTTAAATGTGGGGGATAGTGATGATACGTTAATTGTATGTATATGTTTAGTGTAATGCGTGTGTAATACACAAACCCACATATGTGTGTTAACAGGGTGATGCTGAGGATCAATGTTTTGATTCTCTTAAAAAAACTTACCATGATAGTACACAATGACAGAATATTACATAGATAAGAAGATATGTTATTAATTACTGAGCAGAGAATACTGTGAGGTGAAGGTAACATGGAAATGCAGAAAGGATTAAAACCTATTAGGCTAAGCAGATAACTAGTCCTGTGCTTCTCATTATCTACATGAGATTACTCATATCAGTTATGTCTCAGAAGAGATTATTCTTTGGAGGCAGTTGACACTGTCCATTTATATGATTGAGCTCTTTCAATCATTGTTGGGTAATAAAAACATTGGGCCATTTGGGAATATAGGAACCTATCTCAGGATGCATAAAAGTTGCCCTTATGTGCTAATTAATTCCATGATTCACTTGGTATTACTTGAAGCTATCTTAGAGGACATTGGTCCACCTTATTCCAGGCTTTGCCTTGTCTCTCCTTCAATCAACATTATATCACATGCTAAGCGCTCCTGGTTTCCTTGAATAACATTTTGAATAGGTTGAACTTGATGAATTTATATATTTTCCATCCCTACCTACTAAGTAACATCTCCAGAAATATAGAATTTGATAGCAATTAAGAACTTGGCTCATGACCATGTGATTATGAAGGCATTCAAATTATATAATCTGTGATGATCTGTGATATAATTGTGGTGGCCATTGTAACTAATAACATAGCAAATTATACAAGCACATTTTGTTTTTACACTTCACTAAACTATTATCACAAATAATCATATTTACCCTGGGGCAGGGATTGGCAAACAAATATTTGCATTGGGATTACAGGGCATTTGACCGTCATTGGCCATTGAAGCAGGACCGTCCTGTCCTTACAATGAGATATTGGATGCATTGGGCTCAAATTAAAGGTGTTTTTGGAACTAGTCAAAAGGAGCCCCCAAAGTTCCATTGCTCTCAATCATTACTGATCTTAGTTATTACCAATTATTTACCAATCAATTATTTTAATCTCATTCTTAATTTTTAGCCTTAAACTGGAACAATCTAAACCTGTCATTTTTCAAACAATTAACCTTGTTTATCTCACACTGTGAGGGATGCTTGTTTAATCTACACGTGACATGTAGTGCGAGTTCCTTAGTTGCTACTAGCTCATTTCAATCCTTCTCCCTTCCTGCATAAACAAACAGCTAGTCGGGCTTTATGGTTAACCACATGTTCGCTCCTTACTCAGGTAAATAGACTTTGCTAATACCATGTGTAGCTCCCATCAGGGAGTCTGTGCAATGATTAATCTGGATAGCACATGAGCCCATTTGTAAAAGGGTTTTCAGCATTACTGTGAATGCGTGGGGGAGGGTACAAGAGCCAAAAGCACAGAGAATAATCGTAATAATCCTAAAACGCTATAACAAATACAAAATAAAACAGTGGGAAATAGAACTGCCAATCATAGATAATGAGATATATCAAGCTCATATAAGAGTACGGTGCCCTCCCCCATTACATTGTATTTGTTTTATACCTGGGGAAAACACTAATGTTCTTACATGCAAGCTAATTACAGGCAAATTGCAATATAGCTCTAAGTAGGAAAGGCAACAGCCTAATCAATGTTAGAATACTGTTGCTTTTAAAACACTGAATATTCAGGTGGATCATTGATTTTACTTACTTTGTGATATTGTGTTTCGCTGATGAAAACAGCACAAGCACCTAGAGAAAGAATTTAACAACCGGTGATTCTATTGAACTGAAACACTTCGAATAACTAAATGTGAGATTCCTAAAATATAACAAATAGGATATGTTAAAAAAAAAAAAAAACATTACATCACCATACGAACAGGAATTAAATAGTGCTCGTCTGGTTCATGAAAAAAAAAAGATAATTTACATTTTATTTACATATCTTTCTGTTTTCACACAGGGGTCAAACCTTGTTGTATTTATTTGAACTCTCTATTAAAACAATGTTAACCTTTATTGTTTTTGTCTGACATATACAAGAAGTATTTTACCAGGAAGAAGACTGGTTTCTATTACTCAAGGTTCGATGCAAATCTGTCATTGTGAACTTTTGCCATTGGCCAGGCAGTTTTGAAACATAGATAGGACATACTATATGGGGGCAAAATATTTTTAATGTATACTTTGTCCATCAGCATTTTCTTTTTTAGGGATCCAATATATAATATAAAAACTATTAATGAGAGAAGAGTAGATTTTGTCTAATTGTTAGTTTCCTTCTCTCTATTAATGGTGCAGCCATGCTTTGTCTAAGAGTAAACTACTCTCCTTAATCCCAGTCTGCCTCCCATGGTGCTATTATGTGAGACATCCATCACTGTGGAAGACCAACAGACCTCAATATTTATCTTTGTAGCTGGCACTTAACGATAAGAGGCACTTTTTAGGATGACAGGAGAGTCCAGTTACCTATTAGTATTACTACTTTATTGAGATAGTTTCCTTATAGTTCATTCATCTCTCCAGTCTTCATCACCAATTATTTTAATTTCTGTGCCATCCAACAGTGGCAAAATATATATATGTAGCCCATAGGCTTACGTAGCCCATGGGTTTTTTAGCATAATTCATTGAGAAAATAAATCTATAATTTCTTGTGTTAAACTACTGTTTAAATAGCGTATAATCCCTCAGCCTTTATGTAGATAAAAACCTAGACTGTTTAGTGAAGATTAGTTTGACAAATCATAGAACCAAAGAGAAAACCTTGTCATCATGACAGAAAAAGTATAAACAATAAAAATAAATATTTTGTAAACATTAAGGAATGTTTCTGGTCTGAAGTCATGTCAATTTCTCTTTTTTTTCCCCGAAGGAATGTAGAGTTTATTTGTATTTATTATTTTGTGTTGCAAAATAGTTAAACAGGACAAATAGTGCATCAAACAACAATTTTGATTTACAGAAACAAAAGGTTAGGAGGACACTGCTCGAATGGGATTACCATCCAGGTGTGAATACATTGCACAAGGTGAAAAAGTTTGAAGTGGACCAGCCGCACCTCAATATCCCAGTGTGAACAATGTTTAAATAATATAATAATAATAGATAATAGATATTAGAATATAAAACAATGAGAAACACTCAACAACATGAGTATGGCAAGGAAAGGTGAGACAGTGTGTGTGTGTGTGTGGGGGGGTTAATCTGTCCGTTTATATGCTTTACTAAAGAAGTTTGTTTTATGAGATTTTTTTAAAGAATGGAGGAAAAGAAAGCATATGGGAAGTCAATGAGAAGTCTTGTATACAAGCACCTGAAATAGAAATTAGAGCAGAGGAAAGGGGAAACTCATCATATGAGTGGAGAGAATGGATAGGTATGTATTTGGAGATAAATGAGAAGAGGGGGTAAAGTTAGGGTAACTTTTATACAGAGCTTTGTTTGTGAAAATGAGGATTGTATGTAAATAAACGGGCAGTTGTGAGTATTTTTTAAACTGCAGTTTTTTTGCAATAGAATTAGTGTGTGACTGAGGGGTCAATAGGGGTGAATGAAAGGTCAAAGTTGATGGGGACAAAAGGTAGCAAGGGTGTGTGGTAGGGCAGATGGATGCACCATTGTCATTGGAGGGAGAGAACATAAGAAATTCAGTTTTAGATTAGGCTAAGTTTTAGGAATGACACAGACAAGGGCAATGGTGACAAAATTAAAGGAGGAATGTAAGACATCAGCACACAGGTGGAAATGTAAGCCAAGGGATGTAAATAGTTTGCCAAGAGAGGTAGGGTTTTGTGGGAACAAAAGGGGTCCGAGAACTGAGCCTTCGGGGACCTCAACTGATAGGGAAAACAGAGAGGAAGAGTTAATAGAAAATGGACACTGAAATATAAAACAATAAATAATAATAATCATAATAATAGAGAAGTGGATAGGAACCAGGAAGAATAGTGTCGTGGATTTAGCAATCAGTGGTCCCTTAAGTAAATGCTGCCTCAGTAGATTGTAAGAAGTGGATCCAAATTTAAGATGGTAAATTGGAATTAAGAAAATATGTTAGCCACACATATACAGGAAGCTTGGAGGTGGGAGTAATCAGAGAGATTGGACGGTAGTTTTCTAAGGTTGGTAGGGTCCAGAGAGGACTTTTCCAGATGGAAGTTATAGTGGTATGCCTGAGGGAAAGAATCCAGTGGAGGGATTTAGGATGTTTGGTTAGGGACAAGAATGGAGAAGAGTGTCTACTTGTGTGTAATTTAATCTTTGTAAAGATTTAGAAAAGATACAATGTACCCTTTCCAAACTCCATCCACCCCCTCTCAGTGTGTTTTTAAGCAAAGTGCATTGGCATGATTGTGTTGGTGTATGCATGTGCATATCTATGTATGTGTCATTGGGAGAGGCTAGTGCTAGTGAATGAATCAATAGATTTTTTTTCCTGATTATTAGAGTAGATAATAAGTGTTTATGTAGTCTCAATTTATAATTCCAAGTGTGACTAGTGCCAAAAAATGCCAAGACTCTGAACGTATGGAGGAGCTACAATATTCAAATGATGTTACTATCAAAAGCATACTGTCACTTAGTACTTATGACCTTACAAAATCGAAAGTGTGATAGAATGACCCCAGACAATCTAGAATTTCATTATTCCATCTTAAAGCATAGATCAATTCAACATTGTTTCTGCAGATGTTCACATCCAGCATTGTACTAAATACTATAAGTTTAACTTATACCACAACTGCGTCTTTATACGTCAATAAACCAGCCACGTCCTCAATACTAACTTTGTTTTTCAGTTATAGGGGTATGAATGTATTTAGTAAAAACTCTTGCTTTAAATAGATGTCATTGCAAATAATATATATGAGATCAGTGGAGCTCTGGAAAATATGGTGCTCATCTACCAACAGACTGGCCATTAATGAAATGTGTATGATGGTGGTGTTTTCCCATACAGTCTTTTCATTGTTGTCATTTTGTAGTATTCTACTTGCTGTAGGTATCATTGGCATTGTAAAGATGGGCAGCTAAATCAGTAGGGAAAATCCCAATGCATTTGGCGCTGTTTTCTTAGCCGTAATTATCCAATCTTCTCTCCTGTTTAGATAATGACAGAGCAATAAGCAACAGGTTTTTGTCCATTACATATTGTATTTGCCCATTGCATATTGTATTTGCCTCTGGCAAACACAGCATGAGAACATTTACAAAAGGGTCATACTCTAACACTGCAAACATGTTTTTATCCAAGTAAACTACCCGCCCCATGCAAAGATTTGACTAGAACATATGCTAATGCTTTCCCATTGTACTTTACAGAAAAGCATAGTGCAGATCTGAATTTAGACCAATGCAAGCCTTGTTTTTTTTATTTTTTTTATTTTTAAATAAACAGATCACTTACAGAAAAACAGAATAAAAGCTACACTGGAAAGATAACCATTAGTAGAACACTTAAGTGGCACCCCTTTTATTGAACAATAGCATGGCTAGCAGGTTTAGGTGCCAATGGTTTTATCTGGGTTCAATTGGAAGCTCAATCAGTATGGGAGAAAATGCTTGGAGAGTAAAATTAAATGAGTGAGCAGTGGTTCTCACCAAAGCATTGCTAAAATTTTACTGTCATAGCAATATTGCTCATAAAACATAATACAAATAATTGAGAAGTACAATTGGAGGGTTTTTGGCATAACCTTAACATAGGGCGTTTTAAAAGCAAGAACCCAGTGGACATATTATCTTACTTTTCTGCAAGAAACAACTGTAAAAACTAGTTGGATCTTGTCGGTGAAACAGTAGGTGGGATATAAAGTCCTGTAAAGCCGGATTGGTCATTACACCATTCAGTAAAGACTGCCTGGGGGGTATTACTTGCAGGGGGTGCTAGACAGTTTTGTCAAGATCCGGCTTAATTAGAGTTGTCAGCAACTGCTACTTTGGTATACCTGTAAGACAGTCTCTCAATTTCTCTAATACCTACCATCATACAGAGTTTAAAAGATAAACAAAATACTACATTTAAATATTATAAATGAATTACCTTTACATCATGATAAAAAAAATGCCACAACGCTTTTATTTATTTATTTAATTATTTTTAATCTTTTTTTTTCTCTTACAATTCCATGATCATTTTCAGTTGAAGCATCATATTGTGGAATGGCCTCTCTATAAATTTAGAATAGAAGCATAACTACTTTGCCGGAAGGAAACACCGGAGGAAATGATCTTGCTCCTGGCTTCTATGAAGTGCTGGTCTTGATTCCCAAAGTCAAAATTCTGATCTCTGTATTCAGGTTTGAATGGCTGCAAAGTGGTTAATACCCATGCGTGTAATGTCATAATGAAAAAAAAAAATGTTTGACAGAACTTTGCCTGGAGAAGCTGTTTCTGATTATGTTAATTTAAGCTTTTTCCCGATTCTCGAGCAGTGTTTACTTTTAACATACACAAACCAGATAAGTATACGATATGGGAAACAGTAAAATAGTAACATTGTTACTATGAATGATTACATGCTTAATCAACAAAAAAATCTGAATCAGTTTGTAGATTTCATGAGCCATTCCGACTACCTAACCACACAAATATTTAAAGAAACCATTGGAAACGCTTAATAGTATATTTAGCTTACCTCATAACTACCCCCAGGCTCTTGTTGCTATTCATCTACTTAGGGATCAGAGCTGACTATGAGAAAAGGGAGGAAGGGAAACATCAACATATTTGGATGGTATTGTATCTGTTTTATTTTCCCAGATTTTTTTTTTTTTAAATGTAATATACAAAATGACATTGTTCTTATTGTGAATGATTTTCCTGGATTTAAAATGCCATGAATAGCAAAACATGTTTAATGTAGCCTTTTGTACTATAAGCACAGTATTAGATGAATGATTAGAGGCAGGAAAGAGTTAAGTGGGAGAAAAACATTAACACAATAGGGCATTTTTTCTTTGTTTCTTCTTTTTTTAATAGGAAAGGAAAGAAAGGATGTTATATATTGACATTGTAAAAAAAAAGTACTAGTTCCCTGTCATACTAGATTTGATACGAAAAAGATACATCCAATGCCCCTAAAGGTCATGCAACTCTACATAGCTTTCTATATTGGCTCAATAAAGACCCTTTTATCTTCTCATGAACCAATGATGCTATATTCATTATCCCCTACCATATTAAAGGAAACTTATCCAGTAGGCCATGAGCCCTGACTAGCAGAACATGTCACATTGTGGTGGAATGATGGTTGAATTAGTGAATGAAGAATGAAGGGGACCTTCTTGTCTTTGATCCTCTGTTTCTAAACTTAAGCTGCCACTAATTTCATGTTGCATTTGCCTACTGTAAAATCATATAGGGAATAATATTATGTGCAAACATGTCTGTTCTCTGTAATAAAAACAGGGTATTGGCTTAGTTTCTAAGATAAGTAAAAGAATAAATCCTGTAATAATTGAGTCTGTGAGTATGTTTTAGGAGTTAGTCACTATGGTGTTTTTCCCACAATCACAAAAGAGCTTGAGTGTAAGGAGTATTTAACCTGTTTTGCAAGCCGATGAAGGGTCTGTGAGATTGTTAATTATGAGGCGTCCGAAGGTCATAATAGAGGGATCAGGAAAACCCTAACAAGGCATGAAAGGGCACTTTTGTTCCCACATGTTAAACTATTCAAGCTTCAGAGTCACATTTGTGTTAGGATTTAGGAAGAACTTGCTTTAGCATAAAATTGTGTGAGGTCACTTGAAGGTGTTTCTTTACTAGAAAAAGATCTGCTGAATATTGCAATAGTTAGGTGTTTGACATTTATCCAATATTAGTTAAGAAATGTTTTCTCTCTAGAGATTTCCTTAAGTAACATAATATCAACCAATTAACCCTAAGTATCTCTGCGCAATCTGTTAGGTATTACTGCGTGAGGCTATGCCAATCAAGGACAAACCTTCCACATCCATAAGGCAATGGCAATGTATACAGTAGAAAATATTATTTTTGTTTGGAAAAACAAAAGATTAGGATTTTTCCAGAATGACATGGAATTATTAAAAATTATAATGGAAACATTAAAAAAACAACAAACATCAATTTATTATAAAGTGCATATTGGTTCAATTACATTGCAAAATCCCTTGAATCATTTTCCTTAGAAAAAAATCTTCTAAAAATTCAAGGTCCTACTCACATAATGAAACAAAAAGCTATAAAACCCAGCAAAGTTTTCATAAGGGATTAGGGGAAATTATGTACAAAAAAACTATAAAATATAATTAGGCACCAGATAACATCTCAGAGATAATGTTTGTGTAAATTACTTTTTAGCTTAAACCCCAAATGAAGACCCCATGGATAGGGAGCTCCGACAGGATCGTGATGGAGCAAAATTAACATTTCTATCTCAATTTTAACTGTTGAATCTACCACTGCACATCAGTCGCTGAACACCAACGGATCTTGCAGGCATGCTCATGGCAGCGCTTCTCTGTGATTAAGGACTAGGAAACTTGTCAGTATAGAAAGAGAAAGGAGTGATTAATAGTGCAGACAAGTACTTAAAAATCTCATCTTTTTTTTTTAAAACACAATAGATGGCATTCACTCTTTGTGACAAGTATTTAATATGAAGTTTAGATCCAAATTCACACTTGAGTGAGTGGATAACACTATATAAGACAATCATGCATGTCCTTGAGTAACTTTGTTAAGAACTTGAATTTAATATAATTATTTATGTCACAAGGGATTTGAGAATTACTTAGCAGGTCGTTTCAGCTATAGAATTACATTGTACATTTTGTTGTTTTGCATGTACATGTCTCTTATAGAGCAATTATGATTTGCAATTATTTATACCACTCAATTAAGGAAAATGGATGAGAATCCCTCCAATGAAAAGTCTTCAATAAAAGTATTTTACGTATTTTACTCCCTCATAGCTCCTTCTTTGTGCTCTATTCAGTGCCACCCAATGGTGTTTTCTGACCTAGGCCAGCTAGGTGTAGGTTAGTAGCCTCTCTGCCATAACACCAGACACAGATTGTCCACTAGCTGATATATTGCTGCTCAATAAGCTAATTAAAAATCAGAACTCAGATATTACATGGATATGACTTTGTTTCTCTGCAGTAATCGGTAAGGACTGTGGTTGTACAAGGGGCAGCTAAGGGTGTTGCCCTGGGTAAAGCCTAGGACAGCTCCAATGATAAATATGGCACTGGTTGCACCGTTAATATGTTATTTGAAATATTACTTCTATGACATGGGTATAGTAAATCAAATATAAACATGTTTTAACTGCATGCTCTAAGCATAACTATGTACAGGCGAATGAATGCTTAGAAAGTTGAAACAGGCCTGAGTAATAAGAATGGAATTGTTATTCTACAGCAAATGTGCAAACCACATGAGCCTTACTTTGCTTTTTTTACCTTTTCTTTTGTTCTTGGTGTGAAATAAATAGCTTGGTAATTTACAGCAAGCCTCAAGTGGCAAGAGCTTTCAAGACAATAAAAAGATAAAATAAAATGTAACCAGTGTAATGCAGTGCACCTTTTTACTTTACCGAAATGATATTAACACAACATATTGCAATATGAGAGAGTAACATATTGCCAAATAATCACATATGAAAATGCAGTATTTTATATTAACAATATTCATCAAATATTCGTTATACTTACTCTTATAAATTATTGTTATATGAAATACCAAATATTACCAAATACCAAATGTTTCATGGCCTTCAGTATCTTGTTTTAATAAAACATTTGGGTCAGGAATTCACATACAGAATATTCATCTCTTTGTAGGGCTCCTTTTTTAGGGACATTGTGGTATTGATGTAGGAGAAGCATATTGTCACTATATTCCCGAAATTTTAACCTGCAATGTTTTACTCATTTACTGCCACTTTGACCTGGTGGACCTAGCCCTGAATATGCCACTGGTTCTAACTCCATCCAGCCTATATCCTGCATGTATATGACTCATGGTCTGCCCTATCCAATCTTTATGCTGCCATATTTTACTCATGGTCTGCCCCAATCCAGCCTTCACTATGATCTGTTTTCAGGGCTGCACTGACCTACCGGGATGCTGGGAGGTTTTCCAGTAGGCTGCTTCCTCTGGGGTTGGTCTTGAGACCGACAATCTAATTATACGTGTGCCCATAGCCGCGGCCACCGATTAAGCTGCCAAAGCAAATTGGATTTTGCCCCTACAGCTGTATAGGTAGCCACAGCCGTGGCCAAACCTATATTTACTCACACTGCGCACATGCTAATTATCGCAGCCCCAAATATGGCTTTATATCCGGCAGGGAGCTGACTGGCAGACGTGACCTCATGGTAATAGCGAGGCTGCTGACACCAGAGATGAAAGCTGAGGGGCCATGGCATGCAGGAAGAGAAACTTCAAAGGGCCAGATAAAGAGAAATCTGCGGGTGAGGTTAAGCGGTGCAAGAGAGAGAGAGAGTATGTATGTATGTTAGAAAGAGAATGGAGAATATATGCATATGTGTGTGTGTTAACATGAATGAGTTAGTGACTGTGAGCATGAATGTGCATGTGTAGATGTATAGTCTTTTGTGTGTAAGCATGGATGTGTAAGTGTTTGTGTGTTAGCATGGATTTGTACGTGTTTGGGGACAGAGATGGCACAGGCAGGCTGTTTGATGGGACTGACAAGCTGTTTAGCAAAGATGGTATAGGCAGATGGTTTGGGGGTTCTGACAAGATGTTTGAGGACAAAGATGGCACAGACAAGCTATTTTGGGCACTGACAAGCTGGGGCAAATATGGTAAAGACATACTAGTAAGCTGTTTGGGGGCACAGCCAAGATGTTTGGGGCAAAGATGGCACAGATAAACTGTTTAGGGTCAAAAAAGTTTGTAAATGCAGTGTATATCTCTATATGTGAAAGAATAAACATAGGTTGTTTTTGCTGGTTTTTAATACAATATCTCAAAACTGTGTTACTAATTAGTTACATATGTCTACTGTATAAATACTACAGTAATAAAAAAAACCTGGAAATGAAAACATGCAAACTTAACAGCAAAGGTCTGATAAATGCAACAGATCCTAGAAATGTGACAAATTATATTTATTTAAACACAGTCTTGTGCATGTTAAACCAAACTGTTAATTGCTTCCTACATCTAGTATTAGATTAGGTTGGATTTTTCTTTCTTTCATATCCAAGTCAGGCAAACCTCAATGTACATTATCTGAAACATAAACAATTTGACGAGAGTAAAATCATTTTGGAACCTTAGACAAGCGCCTAATAGTTTATGTAAAAATATATAGCATCTATTATAGAAAACAGTTATATGTAATTTTAGCACACCACATTGCAAATTCCCCATGATCTAAAAACAAACCGTATAATCACATTTTAAATACCAGTTCCCTGGATTTACTTATAGGTTTAATTTGCTTCGGCGTGGATTTGAATCATATTTAAATTCTAGAACTGAGGTCTACTGGGGAAATGAGTCACTCATTAATAATTAGTAACAATAATAACAGTGATCTACCATGTCTCTTGTTCTCTCTTCTGTTTTAATATGGGAGAATGAATGGAGGGCAGTCTATGTTAACAATGTGCTTATCTCTGTGTTACATTCTATTATACACTACCAACCCCCACTTAACACAAGCAGACTGTCAAAGTAACATCATTATAATAATAAAAAATAATGTATACGATAAGTCTAAAAGTGGTTCATAGGTTCTCCAGTGCATATAAACAAAGCATAATTATCAGACTGAGATTAAGTCACAGTAGATTGAAGGACATCACGGTATTAAAAGATGACTCTCCCAAATAGCACTTCTAGGGTGAAAGAACATTGTTATGTCATTTTTGAAAACCTATGGTTTAATAATATATTTTGATTTTTTTTTATTCATCACCAGTCTTGAAGAGTTCATTTTTTCCCTTTGCACTTTTTTTTTATTTTTTATTTTTTTTTGATCAGCAATACTTATAGTGACCAATAAGAGAATGGTTGAAGGGTTTGTAATGGCGCTATCGATTTTAATAAATCTCAAAAGAGGAGACAATATTCTACACATCAGGGAAAAGTGAATGATGCCACAGGCAGATAACCTAACTAGAATCTTTCTTAAAAAAAAAAAAACATAAATTATTTAGCAATCGCAATACTTAAAATACCAAGCTTTAAAAATGAAGTCAATCATGTTATTTTATTTTAAGGGGTTTTATACACTTTCATGCAACTTGACAATAAATGAATTAAAACATTTAACTGGTTTTGTCTGCTGTGTTTAGCTTTCATTCGTGACTCTAAGATGATTCTTACTGCCAAAATCAGAAATAATAACATAATAACAGAACAAGGAAGTTTGAAGGTATGGTTCTTTATTCTAGTTTATGATGGTTTGATTGTTATACTTTAACACATTGCAGAGTATTTTCTGTAATGTGCTTGGATTGAGACGGCTGAAAAGAATTGTGCAATTTACCCACTTTATTGAGATTCTTTGGTATTTTTAAATGTCACATCTTGGAAATATTTCTTTCCACTTCATGAATCACATGAAATATCTTAAGAATGATTTCAAGTCTTTCTATTCAGAACCAGGAACACATTTATAGGAAATCTGATTCACTTGCTTTCACATCTAATTGGGTGTTATATAGCGGCATAACATAATTCTGTACCCCCTGCAAGCCGTGTTGAGGAGGGGGTTGTCATGTGTGGTGTGGGTCTAAATATTATGGATGAAAAATGCAGTTTTGTTCTAAATATGAGCCAGTGGTATGTCAACTAACACCTTATGAATGCTCACTAATATCTAATATATATTTTTTTTAAAATACAGACATCATTTTCAAAGGAAGCTTTGGTGTGCCCCCCGAAACTGTGTTATGTCCCTGTCAGCATATATAAGTTACTTAAATTAATTAATTTAATGGTCACTTCTGTAATACACCAGTTCATTTTTGACTCATTAGTTTTCAGGCAATGAATTATGTTACTGCCCATTTAGTTTGGCCAAAAACATTTCCACATTTTCTTCATCTTTTATCTTCTCCCTTCTCTTCTTTCTCCTGTTTTTTTTTTAATCTGCTATCTTCAGTCTTCTAACTTTGTCCGCATCACTGTGCACATAACCCGGTGAAAACTTCTACCAAAACAGTAACATCCTCTCCTTGATCTTCTAGTCGAGAGAGAGGACGCCACAGAAGGCTCCATCTTTAGCCCTAAGTTGAATTTAGGGCAATATGGCAGTGCTTCCGGTGATGTCCTCTCTCCGATCCTCCAATCCAATTAATAGAAGATTGAAGACAGCAGATTGCAGAAAGAAGAGAGAAGAGAAGGGAGAAGATAAAAGATAGGAGAAGGAAGGGAAACATTAAGATAGCGTTAGAGACAGAGTGAAAGACAATGAGAGTTTAAGAGAGTAAGTGAGTATGTGAGTGTATGCGAGTGAATGTGGGTCCATGTATTTTGGATGAAATACATGAGCCAGAAAGCTTTGCTTCATTTTCGTGCGATTTGTGGGCGAAATTTGCAATTCCAGCGTTATTATTTAACAAGTATAGACTTGATATATATATATATATATATATATATATATATATATATTTGCTTGCCAGCGTTATGTATAGACTTGGACTTGCTTGCCAGTGTTAAATATTAAAGCAGAAGGCTTTGGGATATCCACTTTTCCAAATGTAGTGATTCCTTCAATGTGTGTTAGGAAGTGTGTGTGGGCAGATTAGAAAGCAATTGGAAAACATGGGGGGAGGGGTAAAGTGAATAAGTAAGGTTTGTGGTGGCTGGGAGAGAGATTTGTAAGTGGAAGTGCATTGGGGGAGGGGGGATATGAGAGTGAGAGATATGGTTTGGAGTTAGTAAAATGTGTTGGATTAGGACAGCATGAATAAGAATATTGTGAAGGAAGCACTAGTGAACAAGTGCAAAGCTTTAAGTCTTCAGCTTGCTTCTTTGACACTGTGTTTTAGGTGCCACCACATGCTTTACCTTTTAATTGGTCAATATTTCTCATTCTTGTAAATTGTACATTTATTGTATTGTTCCAATACAACACATACACATACTTTACCATTTGATTTAACAGACATATGTAAGAAGGCCTCTGTTCTTTGTTATATATTATGCTATTAAATATGATATTATAGGTATTTTTGTCTTTACATGGTTCCCTGTGCAATATATATTGACTTTATAAATAAATGTGTATTCTGGGATGGCTGGATTACCTCTGAAGTATTTTCCTGCGTTTATCATCGTTACTTTACATTATTTCTTCCTGTCCTACACATTCTAAGCATTTCTTTAATATGATCTGCCACCGCCTAGTACTCTCTGTGAAGAGGCTTAAAACAGAAATGCTCTTTACTCACATTTCTAAGCACATGCTCTTTAATAATCTCACATTGAGAAAAGCTTGACTGATATGCCTCAAGCAGTAGCATCCAGTTGCTTTGCCGAGCTCGTTACAAAGGAAGCAATACCTCAATGATAGCTTTCTTTAACAATGTTAACATATATTGTTACAGTGCTTTCTGTCTTTTAAGCAAACGTCTAACTTCAGATCCGCCTCACATGCTTTCTTTTCAGGGTTTAAAGTACGTGATTAATCTTGACTTGACTTAATACTGTTAGGAATGTGGCAATGACCTCAGCTGAACACTGGCAAATTGATTAATGTTACATGCACTGGGATACATTTTACCCTGGTTCCTGAATAAACACAGACAAGCAGGATTCTGTTTCAGACCTTTGCTAGGTTGAAAATATACCGTGGTCGCAAGAAGTAAATGTTTCCAATGCGATAAACAGTCTTAGCGGAAACATAGCTCCCCTCGTTAAAGAAAACGCTGTTTCAATGTAAAGTCCCCGTGAACATAAAAGATTGATGATGCAATAAACAAAGCCGAGGCAGGACAGGTCCCTTTCAAGACTTACAGCAAATTCCATTTTCCAAAAGCAGGATATTGTACGGTATAAAAAGTCAAAAAAAATATTTCTTTCTTTCAGGAGTTTTACGTTTTTAAATGTAAAATAATACTAGTAAAAATAATGTTTCCATGGTAACTCTGTACATATGACTTATCCAATATAAGTCACCTTACACGTATAGCCGTGTTTGCATCCACGCTGGAGATCAGATTAGGGAGGTTTAAAGATAAACCTCCAAATACCTACTTATGAGGGTGTTAAGGAAAGCAGGAAACCTAGCCAGGTCAAATCCAGGTTATAAAACATGTACTAATGTGTATGTGATTTTTAGGTCAGTTTGGTGTGTGTTTTAACTATTGCCTACCTAGTTCATAAGGGACCTGAAGAAAACGCTTGTTTACGGCAATGAGGCATCATTTTATAGTTGTCACTTATTTAGAATGAATGTTAATCCCATAGTTTGTCATTCACATATTTATTTTGAGGCACTGGAAATTTGCCACAGGGTTGTAATACCTACAAATGCATTCCATGATTATTTATAAATCAGTAGGATTTAGCTTCCTACACTCATTTTTCAAGGAGTGGGTGAAAGGCCATATGTTCTTCCTTTCATCCTTCATATAAAAATCACCAAAATAAGTGCAGAATAAGTACAGTAAACATCCCTTACAAACTGCATAGAGCGCAGATCTACTTGGGGATGCCTCCTCTGTGGTGGAATGGACAGCAGTCCTGTCCTCTGCAGAGGAAGCACCTCACATTGATCCACTGGAAGTGCAGGGCCGGTTGGAGATCTCCCTCTAAATAAAAGAAGCGTGAGGTCTGTTCAGACCATGGTCTTACTGCTCCCTTGCAATTTTGCCAGCTTCTGTAGGTGGAGAGAGTAGAGATATAAAGAAGAGATAAAGAGGAAGAAGAGGAGAGATAGTGAGAAGAGGGGATCAAAGAGAAAGGACAGAAATAAAGAGAAAGATGAAAGAGGGAATAAGATAAAGAGAAAGAAGAGATAGCAAAAAAATGGAGAGATAAATATAAATAAGAGGAGATATAAAGAGAAAACAGATAGATAACCTAGGTGATGGACAACTACTTTGGATGCAACTTGGGTGCTGGGCAAGTCCTGTGGATGCAATCTGGCTACTGGGGCAAGACCTGTTTGAGCAATCTGGGTGCTGGGGCCAGTCCTATGTGTGCAATCTGGGTGCTGGAGTGTGGGACCTATCGTCTGTGCCTGCAATATAGGTTGTTTCAATGCAAGGGGGGCAGGTCATGTGTATGATGTGTTCACATGACTCTGCCCCCAAGGGTGGGATACAAGGGACAGAGCCAAAGGGGGGCAAAATGAGGTTGTGCCTTCGGTGACAAAAACCTTGCACCTGACCTGCTTAGAAAGAGTGATTATTTTATCATGTGTGAACTAGACTTTGTCAAATCCTGGGACCACAAACAACTCCTCATAAACACACATATATGCAAATATGTATAGAGATGTGTATGTGCTACAAAAATATTCTTTTTGCCCAGTGATCAATATTAACACATATTACTCCAGGTTGTAAAGACAGCTCACAAGCAGAAATAGTTTCAAAACACACTATACAAGAATCAGTATCCTAACTGCAGTTAGACAGCTTGTCTATTTACCAACAAAAGCATCCAGGTGTCTCTCCCTACTCTCAATAACAAAACAACACACCTTTCGTATTATAGGAAGGTATTTAACTGCCTGTCCCATTAACTAGTAGATGCAGGCCAGCAAAAAGTGTTGGACACCCCCCACTCAAGCAACCCCCTCCCCCCCGGCTGGATTCCCTACTTCCCATATGTCAGCTACATGTAAACTGTGGAGTGGAGCACTGGCCTGTCCGACTCAACAAATCCACCACCCTCCCTGCAATATAAATATATATAGAACCTAGCTATGAAATCATATCATGGTGCCTCATCTCTAAATTATTATTTTTTTTACGTTATATCTCATTCACTCTGATTAATAAAGTAGTTCAAATCATTCATAACTAAATAGCAGCAAAAAAAACTCAGTTGCGATCACCATTATTATGGCGATACATTGTATAAATCAGCCAGTTCCTGATTCATTTACTTATGTTTATTACTTCTGCAGACACAGAGCCTTAAAGCACATGTGAGAGGTAGTTTAGAGAAATCTGGCACAGGACTAGTTGGCAGACACGTAGAACAAGACTAAACTTTGTGCAAAACTTTACAATAAAAAAAGATTTGCCTGTAATTTAAGCTTTTTATTGCCAATCTTATTACATGCATGGAAAAGAATAATTTTCCTTTCAATGGCTATGTCCCTTGTGGCTGCAAAGGTTCCATGAAAAGAATATAGACATTTTAGGCTCATTGGGCTTTTCTGTATTTTCAATAAAACTCTGTCTTTAAGTGTGTTTCAGTTAGTCTCTGCAGTCGCTCACCATATTCCCAGTCTGGCTCTAGCAGTGACATGATATCTTTAAACTAGTTTTCCCGACTAATACTGTCAAGAAATTTCGATAGAAAGACGTTTCCAATATCATCTATTTGACTTTAATTGACTTTTATAAACACCATATATTTAAAGCTAGGGTAACTTATTTTACTAGAAAAAAGTGATTATACATATATGAATTAGGCATCTATTGTCCTGGTGGATAACTCATGGTGGCATACTGTTGTAAGTAATAATAATATTTATTGTTATTATTGTTATTATCCTTTTTTATGTAGTGCCAACAATTTAGGTGGTAAAGCATGTAGCCTCTGCGCGCACCATGGGGACAACCTCTTCCGCTAGGGCAAACTAAATTTGAATGGACCAAAAACAAAATGAATTGTTTTTGGTCCATGTGTATGTCTACTACACAATCAGTGGCACTATGAAAATGTAGTAATAATGCAATGTCCATGCGCGTGAACCTGTTTAAGTAATGTAAGTTAGACATGGCTAGTGCTAAGGCACAAGTTAAGGTAGAGCTGAGCTGTGCCCATAGCTTAGCTCATCAAGCTGGCCCTGGCTATCGTACAGTCCATATGGATGCTGATGAGGACACATCATTAGAAGAGAGCTGGCTAGTATTGTGTTGTACTCCTCCACTCTTGAAGGGGTTTGCTCAGCCATAAAATAAGTGTGTCTGTTTACATTAAAATGTTTTTTTTGATTTTAAAAAAAAACAATTATGAAAGAAATTCTGTTAAAACACTGGTTGTGACTGCACAAAAATAACTGTTCTTAATATACAAGTGAGAGGAAAGGAAATGACCGTAAATAACAGTAAAGATAGGATAGCTTTTAAGCATAATACATGTTGACATCTGTTTTGGTCATTAGTTTTCAAACTGAATGCAGTTAAAGTTATTTCAATGGTGACAAAACTGTAAGGTAATAAGGTAAGGTAATAAGGTAATGACTGGCTAATAACAGTTGACCTAATGTTTTTTACTACAGATTTCACATGAATTATAATCTTTGTATGTGAACCAAAGAATCTAATGTTCATTTTTTTTAACAGCATGACAGAACCCCTGGGTAAGCATTGTTCATTAAAATGTTCACTTATTTAAGCTACGAAGACATGTCCTCAATAGAGAATTTAGTGCAGACAATAAAAGGCGAAAACCGTTCAGTTAATTAAACAATGCTAACAAAGACTATATTTTACTTTTCTTTTTGAAACTTAAGAACAATAATGGTATAACAGCTTCTCAACAGGTATTCAGCTAAAGGGAACATTAGAATTACCAAAATATGTTAAATGAATCTACTAAATTGTCCATTCTTGCCAGCAAACCAGCAAACAGCCAGTCTCACCGGTTTGTAACAAATTGTTGGACAAAGTGAGAGTTTCAGATATCTGATACCATTAAATATGTTACCGAAAAGAATATTCCATTACCTCAAACATTCTGATTTCCACAGGATGATACTATTCCTTTCCACTTTTCTACAAAAGCCATGTTGTTGATTTGAAACCAGGTACAAATCTGTCTGGACAGTTTTATTGGGATTAGACTGTACCCATCTGGGATTTGTCCCAGGGAATTTAATAGCCTAGGAGAGCATTATATGGATTTATCTAACTAGTATAATTCAAGAATTTATAGGATTACTCACCATGGTTATTTGACTACTTTACCTTCTTACAATCGTCCCTTCTTTATTAATGAACTTTCAAGTCAATAACTTGATCTATCTAAGGGGCCTACTCATGCAACACCTACTAATAAAGATGTACTAAAACCCTGTACTTATGATATATCGCTTGATTATAATCCAGAATATTGTTCACACGTGTATGTTCACATACTCTATCCAGAAATTCCAGTCCTGATGTGTGAACATTTGTACTTTCGCAAATCAATGAAAGAATTGTTCTGGAATCAGGCCAACATTCCCAATATTGCATAAATTCGACTGTAAAAAGTTAAAAACATGAATACACTTAATGTTGGAGTCCACGTCATTATACGGAGCCATCTACTCCATTAAAGGGCCCACCTTACCCCTTGATTACCCACTTATGACTAAATATGTTTATTTTTTCTGTCTGAAATCTCCTTTTTTTTACCGTACCACTCATTGTTATGTGTTAAAACATTGAGAAAGTATGCAAAAGAAAAATGTACGATAAACTTCTAACAGGACAAACAATAAAGCACAGCTTGTCTTATAACACAAGGCCTTTTCACTAGACAAAATCCCAGTAATGCTATTTTAATGCATTACATACATCAGTCATCAGTGGTTACATATCTTACATTTTTTTCTATTAGAACTTGCCAACGGAGCGGAACAAGCAGGTTCTGAGTGAGTGTATGCATTACATAAGCAAAGACGTTCACATTTGGTCCTATGTGCATACAAATCAGGGATTACCATCCACAAACAGTATGGCCCTACATGAAAAGCAAGACAAGTTTTGTCAGGTCGCTGCTAAGTACTAGTGAGTAAAAGTGAGAAATGGAACAATATTAACAGAGATCATGTTTAAGGTGGCTTTCCCATTGCGTTATGGCATTGTTGGATGCTAGTACACAAATCAATTTAGAATGGATTAATGAAAATATAGTACATATGCTCTCTGTCAACACTTAAAGATTTGAGCTGGACTAGTAGCACTTGAAGGGACCGACGTATAATGGGGCATTCTATGGCCCTCAAATAGAGTGCACAAAGCGGTTACTTCATTTAAAAGACAGTGGTAGAACTTAGCCCCTTGCAGTCCCTATATCCCAGCATTATCATTTCACTTCAAATAGAATGACAGGCACACAAGGGACATCATCTAGCGTTATCATTAACAGTGCTGGAGCCAAAATACTGTAAATCATAATACTGGGCTACTCTTATATGACATTATCCTATAGGCAACATTATACTCTAACCATGTAATAGAACTGATATTATATATATATATATATATATATATATATATATATAATATCTGTCATGCAACAGGGATTATGTTGACTCTTTTAAAAAGTAATGGGCTTGACAGCAAAGAACATTGTAGCCAAGGAGGTTTAGCATAAAGGGTCCTGTCTGTTTCTAATCATCAACAATGTCTATTCAAAGACTTTGAAGAGAATATAAAGTTACATGATGCTCTACATACCATTGGTATTCCCTGACATTAAAACATCTGGGTGAAAGTGACAATGACAAGGGAGGGAGACACAAATGGTGGCATAAAAATAGGGGGTGTTCACTAAAGCACTAAAGCAGCCAGCCGGCTCCCACTTTAGCATGTTTTGGATCTGTTAAAACAGAGAAACTGTTAAGATGGGGAAGTGGTGTAGTTAATATGATGGTTTGGCAAAACGTTGGATAAGATAGGGAGAAAGAGCTTAGATCACATGGTGGTGAGGTAGGTATAAAAGCTAACAATGGGTGCAGTCCAGTACACACTTCATGTTACAATTATTTAGGGCTAAAGCAGAAAATATTCTGTAGAATGATAATGGATGAAACATAAATGATGACCAAATCTACGTTAATAATATTTTTAGGTATTACTTAAATCATTACGCTTTAATTGTGCATTTTTTTTATTCGGTTGGTGGTGCAAAAGCACCCACAAGTATTAACAAATAACTAAAATAGATAAAAAATAATCAGTAAAAAACTATTTATTGGGATCATGTATAAAGATGTCGTCACCACAGCAATCAATTGAATGTTTCCACAATTCTTTTTTACCAATTTTAATCATAACAAAACCATTGCGCATAACACATACCCTGATTTTTTTGCATGTGCCATTGCTGTTGCTCATCTGTCTTAAACCAGTGATTTTATTTTTTTCATATACTGTAACAGGAATCTTTCAACTGTTAAAAGACAGCTATGTAATCTCAAAGACTAAACAGGTGGGAGTCTTTGTCTGAACAATTCTAAGTAAGCAACTGCATGGAAAAAAACCCTTATCACTTCAAAGATTTTAAAAATGATCAGAATGTTGTTGATATTTTTTTCCATTTGTGGTAAAAGGATACAATGTTATGTTATCATCTATCAAGGGAGTTGTGTTGTTATTCAAATAATAAGGGTTTTTTTGTATTTTAAAAAAAAGATGTAAAGTAAAAAAAAATATACATTAAACTGTTCCATGACCTCTAGTTTCTTAAAAAAAACGGAGAAAAAAATGTTAATGAATTAATGGGTTAATGTTAAAATGGACTACTAAAAAAAAATATTAAACACTACACAACAGAGTTAAATTGAGGCAGGGGAAGGTGATGGGTTTGAAGTCCCAGGCCTCAGAGATCAGGTATATGGGAGAATGCAGCAGGCAAAATGTTTACTACTGGTCTATGGGATACATGATGCGTCTTAGAATATTTCCGGGGGGTTGCGCAGTTTCCATAAATGTGTATACTAAAAGTAAGAAGTCAGCTGAAGCTAGGTTGACCACATCGGCCATGGTTTTCAGAACACATACAAATTTCATGTATGGCTGGCCAGCTAATGTAAAGTGCTGCCCTGTTATATGTGGAATATATAACCTTACGGAAGGGTATCTGTTGCTCAACATACATCCTACGCACTACATGTCAGTACTTCATTTGAGCTGGTTGGCAACATGTGAAAATTATGCGTGCCTGGGAAACATGGCCGATGTGGTCACCTTAGATGACTGCACCTAGCGTAAGCCCTAATTTTGCATGAGCCTAGAAATACTTCCTGAAAAGAGATCTCTTAGATCTCATAGGTCTCTTTACAGCCATTACTCTTTATAATGTTAGATCCATTTGCTGGGCCTCTTCTTGTTCCTCTGCCTACATATCTCCCTGAGACCCGTGTAATATGTAATTGATTTTAGTAAATGATTCAGCTGACGTACTGTTTTGTAATTACATATTTACTTTTTTTTCCCCTGTAATTTTGTAACCCGAGTTGTCCTCCTGAGGTAAGAAATGAAGTTAAAACATGAAATCATCGGTGGGATGCAATGCATTAAACAGGCCCAGGGCTCTGCTGCTTGGTATTGTGCTTTCAAGGGAGTGGCACTATGTTTACTAGAGCATGACATGTGTCGGCAGAGAGAACTATATCATTTTAACCACAAAACCTCGCTTGTGTTGGCATTAAATGCTGACGTTACAGGCAGGGGGCCGCAATTTTCACAACCCAGAGGTCAGCTGTAAAATGTAATTTGGTGGTTTACCCAGAAAACAAATCTGCAGCAGCACTGCAATGCAGGCAAACCATTAACTTTTTCTGTTCTTTTTACCTAGTGTTATTCTACTCCTTCTCCCCCCTCCGGAACAACTTCGATTTTTAACCCTTGAGTGGTTACCACAGCTCTATTGCTGCTTTTTACATTCAAATGTTAAGTAGCATGAATTAAATGAATGCAAAAGATCCCACCTGCCCCGGCTTTATTAATACAAGGAAGAAAAAAAAATGCAGTGCCGATTATATAAATCAGGAATACGTTTGAGTTAACCAGGAATTAGATCCCTTGTAGTAGCATGCAAATAATTATTTTAGTGTCAATAACTCATTTGCATGGTAATTTACATACACCGCAGTAGCACTGCTGCCAAGACAGCCTCGTCATAAAAGCACTCCATCAATATGGAAATGTGTCACTGTTCAGCTCATAACCCTCTCTGTATTGATCTATAAAAAAATGTAATATTTTATCATTTATGGATCATACGCCTCATTTTACTTTAGTCTCGACATCTTTATTTTTATTCTCCATGTTTTTTTCAGGTATTGTTCGATTCAGGTGCATCAACCTATCTTAAATTCTGCAGTAATCTGTGATCAGCATCTGAAAGCTTTTTGTATTCTTTGCTAACAGTGTTTTGATATGTTTTTTTTATTTTTTTTCTTCCCTGTTTCCTTAACTGCCTGAGCTGTTTGGCTATGTCTCAATAGCTGATGATGAAGCTTTTGCTGGCAGCTTGCCCAGACAGCAGCTTTCCTGTAGATTTCGGTTTCTCCAGGAGATTCTTTGCCTTCAGCATAATGGGTAACATTGAAAGCAGCTAGTCATTTGGTGGACAAGGTCAGAGTGCCTTTCATTCCTGCAATAATCAACCAGTGTAGCTCTTCTTTAGACTCAGGGAGAGAGAAGATAGAGGTCAAAAGAGCAATTACATTTCACATTGACTCCGGGAAAAAGGCTTAAAAGACAGAACTGAGCGAGGGAGAAAAAAAAACCAAAAAAAAAAACATAGTTTATTTCTTTTTCATTTCCTATCTGTCTCTTTTTAAACGTTGCAAAACCTTGACACTCTGGAGGTGCAAGAATCAAATAGGCATTTCCTTTCGTCAGATCTGAAATCTTGTGTATGTCAGAATATTCCGCAGGAAACAGTAACACTGTAAAAAGCTATTAATTGCCCCAAAAAATGTAAAAAAATAGCAAAATACCAAAAATGTTGACACAGCCTACCGTAGAACATGTAATTGTATTAAATTTCACTTGTAATCAATTCCAATCAGCCTATTAACATATGGTTATTTATTTAGCATTAAGTCAGCAGTTTGGCAAACATAATTTAGGCTGAAATATAAGTAATTTGTGCTGGCATATTGTTGTTACTAAGCTACCTTTACTTGACCTTACATCTACCAGAACTAATTACATTTGAAGTGCTGACCATTCTTGTAATGCATCCAGTAATTGCAATTACTATTTATTTGTCTTAAATCTCTATCTGGAAAATGATTAGACACATTAGGACGATAGTGGGAAACGAGACTGCTTAATGCACCTCCCTACTGCACAATAAGCAGTCGGGCTGTTTCAGGCTGTACTCACACTTCACATTGATTTATTACAAAACGCCGGCGCTACCTTCTTAACAAATCTGCTTTCTGCAGTTTATTAATTCACTGCAAAGTCAGCTCTATTAAGCACAGACTGCTTTTAATTAGCTGGAACTAGTAAGTATATATATATATATATATATATATATAAAATATGTGGTGTAGAAAAAAGAAAAAAAATATATGTATATATATATATAAATATATATATATATATACATATTTTTTTTTCTTTTTCTACACCACAGGGCTGACAATGTGTATTTTGCATATGTTATAGAAATGCAGAATTACTATGACAGGTGCTATACACAAATAAAATCTGTGATCCGCTTGCTTGTACTTATGCACAGATTATTATTATTATTCATTTATAAAAGAATACTTATTCTTACCATACATACATTCAAAGGGGATGACAAAACTGAAATTAACATACTAAGACAAACTGATGCGTAAGGTAAAGAGAGCCTCCGCTGCTGTTTGTTCAATGTGAACGTGGAAGTGTTGCTATAGATTAGATATGGATCCATGTGTATCTTAGTGATTGTGGTAGCCATAGCTGTCAACCCAAAGTCACATCATTTCACTGTAGTTAAATACTGTATAGTGTAACAGGATCATTTTTTCCCTATGGTATTGCAACCAGAACATATACATATTCCAGGCAGGATTTACCAGAATTTTTATGAAACACTGTTTTTTTATGTCAATAATAATTCAGGGAATCGTATGACCAACATACGAATATGAGGCTTTGTGGGCAATGCTTTTTTTTTGTTTAATCTATCACATTCATCTCTGTATCCAGTAGTCAAAAGAAAAAAAAAGAACTTGGTGCAATCACTGGAGAATCTAATTCAATTTCACACTATAATCCATCAAGCCTTTCTGTTATAACATGTACGCCTGCAATACAGTGAGAAATCATGGCTTATTCGAGTTGTTAATCAATATTTCACACTAACAAAATTTGTTACAATAATTTCAGACACAGAAAAATAGAAAATAGTTACCAGCATTTTCAGGCACGAATCAATGGGCAATATGCTTCAAATTGAACATCTTGAAAACTGAGCGAGGAGTTGAACTCGCTGTCGTCTTTCTTTAGAACACACATCGACCATACCCTAATCAGAGTGACTTTATGATTCGGAATTTCAAATACACCCCTTTGTTGTGTGAAGCCAAACTGAAACACAGACAGGTTTTTGGAAACATGGTTTAGACCAGAAGTTCTCATAATAATTACAATAATATAGTAAAGTATGATACTCAAGATGTGCATGTATAAATCACAAGCAACATGTAAGCTCTTTCATGAAGACTGAGTCTTCTGAACTCTTATTTTACAAAGCACACATTTTCAGATGTTATTATTATTATAATTTATTGTTTTATACAGCGCCATCATATTCCGTAGCGCAGTACAGTGGGTAGACAGGACATAACAAGTAGTATATAACATAACAAATTGACTTACAGACACAACAGGTGAGGAGGGCCTTGATTCAGAAACAGAATCTAGAATATAAATGTAACCCAGTACCAAATATGAAATAAAACATTTCTAAATAGTATCCCTATGAGATGGAGATCATAGTATAATTAGAGACCCTTAAAAATAATCTGAAGTTGAATGACCTGAGGACAATCCAGTCTATCTGCACTGTAAGCTCATTTGAGCAGGGCCCTTCTTACTTTTTGTTTCTTTAAGTCCGAATTGGTTTGTTATTCGTTAACTGTTAAGACTTTTTCATCCATTGTACAACACTGCAGAATATGATAGTGCTCTATAGATCAATATATCATATTAATTTACATATCTAAATACATTCTAGGCAATTGATTTTAACTCTGGGCTGCTTTCTAAAATATTGGTGGTTCATAGGGTGGTTCCATAGCAATACTTTGTCTCTTCTCAGAGAATTACCCCAACTTCCCATGTCCCCATGGATTGACATAGAATGATTCATCACTGGTAATATGGGGCTTCTGTTCTTATCACAAGATAGGGCTAATCAAAGGATTGAACCTGGGTATCTATAGAATGATCTCCTTTATCACTGTGTGTGTGTGGTACACCCATCTCCAGTGGTGAATTGTCTGTTTGAAGTCTCCTGGCCATTGACAATTGACAGTTACTCGCCACCCACTGACAACACCGTGTGGTTATAAATGTGCTTTTCACATGTAAAAGTACAAAAGCCGAGAGTTTTATGTTTAAAACCTAAATAGAGAATGCAAAGTTCCCAAACAGTGTAGTGTTCAACATAAAATTGCCTATACTTTTCTTTTTACCGTGCTGTAAGTTAATAGCTCATTGTGTTCTTACTAATGACTCTTTTTTAGGCATTGTCTGAAAATATCTGCTTACATTAACTCTTAGTGGCTGAGGCACTCAAAGCTCTTCCTGTGTATCGCCTTCCTATGAAACCTTTTTGGTAGTGATAAACAGCAGAAGGTTTGAAAGAAAATAGGATTCGTGGCTCTTTTGTGTGAGATTTAGAGCATGTGTCATTAGTGTCAGTAAAAAGACATTTCTTTCACTTTACACGTTCATGTCTTTTCTTGCAAATGTACTGTAGGCAAATTTTTATCTTACAATAAAAATATACAATAACACTGCTTTGATGAAAGCAAAACAGATTTTCCTATACATATGTATATATGCGAGGCACTGCCCTATGGCTAGCTTTGATTCTTTGTTTGCCTTGCCTATTGTACTTTTTGTATTCAGTATTGTGTTCAGATCCCTGTATTAAATAATGCTGCCTTCTTCTATAATTCTGTGTGGCTATGTAGGAATGGAACGGGAAGCTCATGTAAAAATGCACTAATTACTGTCAGTATATATGACAGAATAACGCACATATATGTGATTAGACCATATAAACAAACATGAGGAAGATGATTAGGACCTCACACGGATCTAGGAGAATAAAGCAAAGTGATCTATGCAAGTGTGACAGAGATTTACAATAACATAAAGAGATACGGACAAGGCAGTTCTGGCTTGTGAAACCCACGTATTAGCTAAGGCAACTTTCTTTCAAAAGTATTGTGATATTTTCTTTTTTTTAAGTTCTTTATTACATGATAATAATGTTTTCGGACAGCTGCATATCAGTCATGTCTATATGCTCTAGCTCTGTTATCTTAGGCCAATCTACTAGACAAACACACCAACTCAAATATCATATGACAGACAACAATGACATCTTCCAGTTCTGCACATTTGCATTTGTCTTTAATAACATTACATTATTTCATTGTATAGTTGAAGTAAACATGTAAACAAATATAGTATGGGCACAAATAGTCTGTTTATATTACTTTCTTGTGTGGGCCTACTAGTGTTGCATTGTAGCACTAAACAAGGACCTTGACCAGGTATTAAGGCACCCTTAATAAACGTTTTTTACAAGTTGAGCCCAGTATTGGCTTGAGATGTAGGGCTCATGTGACATAGAAAAGGTAGGTAACAACCCTAGACCATAAACAAGGCAAGGATACTCTCTGTCTCCACATTGAAAGCAAAATTAGATAGTATTATGCTTTTTATACAGTTATTGTGTTTACACAATTAAGTTATAAATGCAATTCCTGCTGTTTCTATACAACTTATTTAGGGCTGTAGAACACCGCGGTGCACTCATATCCAGCAAACATTTTGATCTCCTAGGAAGGAGGATTGTCAGTAGTTGGAAAATGCTTAACATTATGGATTTAGTGTGTCATCTGCACCTACTCAACTATCAAGACAAATGTGCATACAAACTATTCACCATGGAGCGACATTTGTCCTCCACTTGAAAAGTGAAAACAACAATGGGGGGTCTACTATGAGGAAAAACAAACAATATCAAAAGTACCGTATTTGCTCGATTATAAGACGACCCCGATTATAAGACGACCCCCCAAAATCTGAATATTAATTTAGGAAAAAAAGAAAAAGCCTGATTATAAGACGACCCCATAGGAAAAAAGTTTTACTAGTAAATAAATAATAATTCATGTAAACTATTTGTTTGTTTTTAATTTCCTTTTATTTACCAACCTGCCCTCCAGTTATGCACATCTGCCCCCAGGCATGCCTTATACCCTCCTATATGCCACTCTGTCCCATGATATGCCTTTTAACCCCCTATATGCCAGAGTGGCATATAGGGGGTTAAAAGGCATATCATGGGACAGAGTGGCATATAGGGGGACACTTACATACTCAGACACTACCCACCCAGACACTTACCTACCCACCCAGACACTTACCTACCAACTGAGACACTTACACTTCCCTACCCACCCAGACACTTACCTACCCACTGAGACACTTACACACCCACCCAGACACTTACACTTACACTTACCTACCCACCCAGACACTTACCTACCCACCCAGACACTTACCTACCCACTCAGGCACTTCACTCACCGTGATGCCTCAGCAGGCGCTTGCTGCAGCTCCCGCGGGATTACAGCATGACGCTGTGTGACCCCGCTAGGCCCCGCCTCCTCCAGAAAATTGAAGAGGTCTGTGCAGGGACAGCGCAGTACCGCCGGGTTCCGGTCTTCTGGAGGAATCTCCCCAACCGGCTCTGCTTCCCCACAGTGGGCGGGCTATCCGGGGAAGGTATGCGCTTATGCAACCTCGGCTGCTGCCGGCACTTTCGCCGGCGCTCGGTGATAGTCGCCGGCGCTCGGTGATAGACGCCGGCAGCAGCTGAGGTTACCATACAGGAGGATCCAGGTCCCCTGCAGCGGTGCGGGGGATCTGGATCTTAGTCTCCTAATCAGACCTCTATTTGAGGTCTGATTAGAAGACGACCCCGATTACAAGACGAGGGTTATTTTTCAGAGCATTTGCTCTGAAAAAAACCTCATCTTATAATCGAGCAAATACGGTATATCCTACAACCTTCTGCCCAGAGGTTGGAAACATTTTTATTAATTACTTTTTTTAATTTAAAATTGTTAACAAACATCAATACCATCACTTAGAAGAAAATGATGGAGAATAAATGATTATCTATTCCTTATGCTAAATCTAAGACAAGACCAAGGACTGATTAAGATCTGAATCATGGGCAGACTAGATGGGCTGAATGGTTCATATTTTCCATCAAATTCCATGACTCTTTGTAAACAGCACAACCTTTTTGAAACCTTATTTTGAATCTGACACCGGTAATATGGAATATTGGTAGAGTTCCCCTTTAAGTACCGTATAAATTATAAGCAGAGCTCTTTTGAAGAACAAAAGTGATGTGGCAGATCTTTACGAAGGGACCAAGCACAGTGAGTTTCTTAAGTGTTAAGAAATAATCTCCATGCTTATGGCTTAAACATGATTTTAACTGTTACATAACATGTTTAACTGTATAACAGTTGCATGACTAACTGCACATTTTCACGTGTAACTGACTTGTCACAATCTGTAAAACTACAAAAGGAAAATACACCGTCAATTGCAGAAAGATCCAATTTCTGTACACAATCAACCGTAACATTCTGTGCAGTTAATCTTTACAGTCATCTTGAGAGCCATAATTAAATTAATCTTTGAACATTTGCTGTCTCAAAAAAAAAATTGTGGTCAGAATTCCACTAAGAGTATAAAATGAGAAAGGCTCATGTTTCATTCTAACCGATAAAGGAATTATTTCTGGCCCTATTATTCTCTTTCACTGTCAGTCTTGTTCATTACCCATTTTGATATTGACACCAGTGCCGGAGTATAGTCACCACACATTTTGTTTAGGGAAAGTACTCTGAGTGGGTTAGACAATGAGCTCGCGCACGCATTAAATAAATAATTAACGGCTACTTTTCTTCAGCTATTATTGATTGGTATTTTACAGATCTGCTTAAAGTCCAATGGAAAATATATTTTGCTCCTTAAGTATAAAATACAGTTCTCTATACAGTAGGTTAGTGCAGGTTTTATCTTTTATATGCAGATCTGGGGGTTGCCATTTTTGTCAGTCATGTGATATTGTGGGAGTTCTCCTTTACAGTCTTCAGGCGGGTGATTATAATACCTACCATGAACTGGCCGAACTTTGTATTGGTTCATCATTAGCCATATACAAATGATATGATGTTTTTAGCACTATCTACTCCAAGCACATCATTGTACAACAAGGTCAAATTAATAACGGTGAAAAGTTGTGTTGATAGTGATGAAGATGGAGAGACTTTTGTTCAATAACATTTGGTTTAGGTATAACCTTCATTTGCAGACTAAAACTGCCTAGTATGGCCTCTGACACTTTTACTTGTATCTACAGGACTGGCCTTAAAAAATACATTAAAATGTAAAAGTAGCTTTGGCTTTACTTGAAGAACTCAAAAATTTTTTAAGATGCTATTGGATGCTATTTCACATTTCTAGCATCTCGCTATTGTGTGCTTTTCGAACACAAGAAGGAACTCCACAGTAGTCGCCTACTTTGCCAATATAGTAGGACCGGCCCTATATAAGAAGAAATAATATTTTCACAAACTTGGTTAAGATTCTGCTGATCCAAGCTAAAGGCAAAGTGTTCACTGCAGCAATAGTGCATGACTGTTGGAGAGAGTGCCGGTCCTCCAAATAATAAAGCTTGAAAATGTGAAAGCCCAGGCTGCATTTTTAACATAGTAATTTAGGTTGAAGAAAGTCCATCAACTTCAACCTTAAAAAACCCACATTGAAGCGAACTCTGATTGTGCCTCAAATTTGGATTTCTCAGCAGATCAATGGGCTAGAACCAACCCTGTCCGTATAGCCAATTATATCCCTCTATAATCATCTTTGCTTAAAAAAAACATCTATCCATATTTAAATCATCTATTCATTTTATAGAACAGTGAATTCCACATTTATTTATTGTTCTATTTTGTAAAGAACCCTTTTTACTGCATTAAATGAAAATTCCCTTCTTTAAGTATGAATTGATGGCCTCTTGTTGTTTGCAGAGTCCTGATAATGAACAAGTTAGACAGGGGCTAGTATGGTCCTTGTATGTATAATGATATAATCTCCCTTCTAAGATGCCTTTTTCTAGTGTAAACAAATTCAGCTTCTCTAGTCTTTATCCAAAACATGTTCCATCCGTTTTATTATTATTTTGTAGCCTGCCTCTGCACTTTTTCAAGCCCCATAATGTCCTTTTTAAGAAGTGCATTATAAAATATGTTTTTTATAGAGCGGTCAAACTGAACATGATATTCTCTGAAAAAGAAACAGTAAAGTATCCTACAAAGAGATGATCAAATCAGTATGTTCAACTGGATAATGTTCTTAAAAGGAATGCATCCTCTTTGCTAAATGGCTTGGACATGGTGGAAGCATGGGATTGCTTGGTAACCACATTAAGTAAAGCTTGGGGCATGGTTAGTGATCTTGAATTTACACAGAAGGATATTAGCCATGAAAGTCCAACAAGTTTATTTAGTAAACAGTGAGCTGAGAGTTGGTCTAGAAGAGGGGTTGGGTTGACCATTCATAAAACTTAGTGGAAGCACTGAAAAAAAATTCAAGAAATGTCACTGATTTTAAATAAGATGCATAGTTAAAATATTTTATTTCACATCAACTCAACTACAAACTTAGTTTATGAACTAAAGTGTATCAACTCCTTGAGCTGATTATATATTCAAACAATTGTCCTTATGAAATATTAACATGACATTTGACTTGAGCTGTGTGCCCTGTGAAAATATATTATATTCTCCTATTTGTCCAGCAGGTAATTAACGATACACAATAAAGAAAGTGAAGTTAAGGAAAGCTGTGTGTTGTTAACCACAATGCGCTGTTTGTGTGGAATCAGATAATAAATATAGTCTCTCCTTTGTGCAATGAACTGCAAGGAGTTGATAAATGTTGAAAGGTAAAATGTTTCAACAGAAGAGCCTGAAGCAAATGGGAAAGATGACCCTTGCAATACTGTACCATGAAAATTTTTTTTTTAGGAAACAACTATACGGCTTTGAAGAAAGAGTATGAGTACTGTCATCATTGGTTATTACTTATCATATAGGCAGAACATTAAAAAAATGTATTTTTACATTTAAAAAAATTTAATTACATAAAAGGTATATAACAACACTGAATCAGAATATAATTACACATGCTTAGCAATAAGTGATGAAACCATCAACATTAAAATCTTGTGAAAAAATGTAAAATGGATAGTACTGGGCATATTGGTGTAAACGGCTACTGCACCCATATAACTATTTGCCGTCCTTAATACTTATGTACAAAATATTCAAAAACAACAAGCGATTCTTCTGTTAAGCTTTAACCATGCTCCATAAAAAAATAGAAAATAAGACTTATGTGTCAGTGAACTCCTCCCCCTATCTGTCTCTACCGGACCAGGAAGTATTTGTCAGTACACTTCCTGAAAAAGTTTGGTCTCATTGCCTTTCATGGGATTACTACTGAGCATGTGCAGGAAGTATCCTTTCTGCTTACACTGTATCGCTTTTATTTAAGAATAAAAATACAATTCTATGGACTAATTAAACATTAAACAAGCCTAAAAGCCGAGTTGCATTGGGATATAAACAAAGCACTACGAACTGAAAGACTTTACTTTCGAACATGAATATACGTAAGTGTAATCTAATGTATAAGCAACTCAGACTAACAAAAAGGGCCAGGTGGTTTTTGTTTCAGCTCAAATCTATTTTTGCATACGGGGTAATTTTGTTCAAACATTCTGCTGCTATCGCCATCCATTCAGTAATAGAACAGATGCTTTACAGTCCTGTGGCCTTTATGAGTCATATGATACCACATCATTATAACAAAGTATATGTGTAGTGATAAACTGTTTATGACTGGTAAACACAGAATGCTGTTTGTCATGGTAAACCAATGTAAGCAGAAGAATAAAAATGTGTTACAAATTATCAAAGGCTGTCCTTCGAATAAATGACTTATTTCTAAAATTAGAAACCACAAACCATGCAATTTGATAATTGTATGAGCCCGAGAACAGCTTGTTTGTTCAAACTGATTTACTTCTTCACAAGGAGTTCTTTTTGAATGTGTCTTTGAAATATTATGTATACTGTTGCAAAATATCTAGATATATGACACATACATAATGTTCTACAATTGTAGTTGAATGTTCTTGTATCACTAATAATGTGAAGATAAAAACCTGCACTATTAGTGCATTAAAAAATGATTATAACAGCAATGAAACACTTCTAAACTAGAATTATTGCATTAAAAATTTATTTATGATTGTTAAAAATATCATGTTATTAAATCCTAAAAACATTTTGAACTAACCTTAACCCCTTAAGGACAATGGGCGGTCCCTAAACCCATTGAAAACATTGCATTTTGAGCCCGTACATGTACGGGCTTTGTCATTAAGGGGTTAAACATCTTCAGTAAACAATAGCTAGTGTCATACCTGTTTTATTTGCAATAGTTAATTAAAGATATGTATTTTTTTTACAAAATGCACAAAATACAGTTAATCAAGAATGTCAAGAATGTAACCAAAGCCATTTAGTTAACCATTACTGATACCAAATGAAAAATTGAACTTTTTTTCATTTATGTTGCTGAAATCATTTTTATAAAATTTAGGGATAATGCTAAAAAATAAAGCATTTTGCATCGGGTTAGTGAAATTGTGTTTGAATGACCTACTTTGGGAGAATATCAGCAGTGAAGATGACAATGCCCCTGGAAGTGCTATACCTGCTTTGCACAATCCCTATGCAGGTGCCATCTGCCTTGGAATCCCGTCAAAGAGACATGAACAAGTTTATTAATATTAAACACTGGGCCACAGCTCACACAAAAAAAGTCTATACTCTGCTCCACATCTGGAAGGACGTTTGGGAATTGCTCTCTTTTCCTCTACTACAAGGCAACATTATTAGAACAAGCAATAAAAACCCAGTAGCATGGATAGGTCTGGAGAATGGATTCCTATCACATGCTTGTTAATGGAAGCTCTGACCTCTATAGATATTTAGACATTTGACACTGTGCTTAGCAATATAATTGCTGAAGCAGATACAGTTTCCACAGCATGCTAATAACCTACTTTAATCTACCTCATCATACTTCACATGTATCAAAACTGTAAGCCTTGCATCATATCAGCATATATGTAGTACTGAATACCCAGTTGGCTTCATATAATGTTTCCCACTAAACGGAGAAATAAAGGGCTCAGCTGGAGATTAAAAGGGCCACCTGTAAACTGCACATTAAATTAAATTTGCATATTTCCCCAATTCGTATAAAATCTCAGAAAACGAGGCAAACTCCCCCACATAATAAACAAAAATGAAGCAAAAAACACAGAAGTTTGTTGGCTCAATCACTCCCACTTTCTTACACTCTCATTCACGTTCTCTCACACTCTCTCATTCTCATTAACTCTTTCTGAATATTTCTCTACCTTTTCTGCTGACCGCTTCTGTGTCACGCAGGTCTGCTTCTTCTCTAGCTTCTATTTCATCGTCTTGTTCTTCTCTCTTCTGTCTACTTTCTTCATTAAGTCTAACCCTGATGTGCATTGCTGCACAGTAAGTAAAGCAAGACCATGCCACCGAGGTCAGAGCTGCCATCAGGGGGTACACCCTGCTGAACTGCTCTCTCACCTGGCCACAGGGAAGCCATGATATAATTTCCTGGCATAATAATGTGTGAGGTCCTTGAAGAAGCAGAAGAGTTTGCAGTGGCCTACCTCAAAGATAGGTTCTGTGTGTGTAAGTGTAAATAAGTATGTTAGTGTGAGCAAGTATCTCTTGTTAGTATGTGTGTGTATGTAAGGATGTTGGTCTGTGTGAGTATGTTTGTGTGTATGACATTTTTTGTTATGCCACTGAGTAGAGAATCAGCGGTGCGACAACTTGCACGGAAAGTGCGAGCTGCATGGGAAGCAGGACTCAATGAGATAAGAGGGGGAGTAGTGTTTGTGTATGTATGTATGTTTATTGTACTGTTGTACTATATTTTATATATAATGTACACACTGACTCTAACACTAGGGAGGTGGAGAGGAGGAGCAGGAGATAGAAGGTATGTATTTCTAAGTGTACGGTGGCAGAGTCAGTGGGTCATAGAGCGAGTTAGCATGTTAATTATAGGGAGGCCATGAAGATGTACTGCACCCAGGCACCACTAACTCTATGCTTGCCCCTGTTCTCATAAGGTGTGCTTATGGGAGGAATTCTAAGACAAAGTGATGGGTAGAACAGTGAGTTCTATATGGGATGGGATCATGGGGGGGGGGTCGAGGCATTAAGCATGTACTGGGCCCCAAGATTTCTGATGTGGGCTGTACCTGGGGTACCCACCATTAGTACTCTGACGAGCAGGATATGATAAGCAAGGACCTGTGGGTGAACGTGACAAACCATATTTGTTGTTTTCTTGAAAACCCCAATAAAATTATATTTTTTTTTAAAAAAAGAATCAGATATTTAAAATTTGAATTTATTTCATTAAAAATATTGATTATATTGTCACCAAATTATTTACCTTTTTAAAAATATTGCAATGATAGTATCATTTAAAGTTTTTCGAGGGAGGTCAAGCTTACTACTGTACCATTATTAAAAATAATTTTACAAATTCTAATTTTGGGATCACTAAGAACAAAGATTAGGAGAAAGTTAAATATAAAAAAACCCCTTAAGTCTTGGTAACGTAAGTTTTAGCTTTTTAATTGTTTCATTATAGGAATTAACTCCTTTCTACATAGAAAATGTTCCTTGTAGTGATTGTCAAAAAAAACAGATAAATGAAGCAAATATTTAGGCATTTTCTTTGTTTAAAAATGTTAATTACTAATGTATTAATTAGGAAAGGCATAAAAATTACCATAGTTAAAGGAGGCATTAATGATGATTTAAATTTACTGAGCAAATTTACCTTGTGATCGTTATTTCACAATGCAAAGCATTAAGGACATTCATGTCACTAGATTTACAAAGGATGGTAATTATGTATTTCACACTTTGGTTATGTTTAATGCAATCTCAAGGATAATGTAAAGTGTCAGCCTGAGAATGCTAAGAAGACTGCACTTAGCCTCACAATAGCAGGCTATGTGCACTTATATCTTAAATCTTGTCATTTCAATCTATTTTGTGGGAACACCAGGGAATACAAAAAGGATAGTGGAGAAGAGCAGTGTAATAACAAAATAGACTGTAAAAAAGATCTGTCTTAAAGGAGAACTGTCACAGTCCATATCACCCCCAATCTTAATTAATATGCCTATGAACAACATTTTAAGATTAGACAACCTCTAGATTACGACAATGTATTCTTCATTCCATACATGCATATAATGGAAAAGAGTGTTAATATACTTGCATGTTAAAAATGTTTAATTAATTTAAGCAAAGTCCTCTATGTGGCGTGACGGTAGATAGTTACATAAAGACTACCTAAAATAATGAAACACATAAATCATAGTAACACAGCATAGTGAGAATACAATGAAAAAATGCAGGTAGTACAAATAAAACGCAACTTTCGCGGATCTTTAATCTAAACGTCCTCCCACCTACTAGTAAAACGGATGGCTTTAGGTGCTGTTGGAGGCTAACAGGGCAGAAGGCACAAAAAAGCAAGCGATGACATTGCTTGCAGATTAACAAGGGATAAAAATGAAGCCGTCAGCTTCATTTAAAGCAGTCAGCAGTTTAACTGACATTGTATGAATATGGGACACCTGGAACATTTGGGTGGATTACCTATGTACAGACATCCTTTATCAGATCAATCGTACACATAATTCCATGGCGTGTTTTTTGTCCTATAAAAAATGTAAAATGTAAATAAATATCACTTTATATATTATAAATTAAATGGAAAATAATACTTTTCCATTCTCTTGAACTCTCCTACTATGTTAACTTTTATAACAAAGGATTTCTTTAAGGAATGCAAACTTTTTGTTGTTCTATTTCTTTTTTTTACTCTTTTGTAGTTTACGCTGTTAATTAACAGTCTGACTTTTTAAAGCATTGCGTTATTATGCATATTATTCTAGTAATAATATAATCAAAATGTTATTGCATTGGATAGTACCGTTTTTTATCTTTTTTATTTGCTTGACAGTCTATAAAATGTACACTTTAGTATTAATGAAGTTTCGTTTTAGATTCCATAGGATCGTTACTTTTGAGCGCACAAGGACGCGTAAAAAAAATAAAATCAAAAAGACAATTTTACAAAGAATTCCACCATATGGGAAATAGATGATGTTTATCAATGTAATGCACTTTTGAGTGTGGACTTGACAGCTCTAAGCAATAAAACAGAATATTACTTATCATGACCTTGAAGCTAAAAAGCATGGTTTTCAATTTAGTTTTGTTGCCCTTAGACCACCAGAAATCTGCTAAAACATTAATAAAAATATCAGCTGGAACAAATCCGCAGTAACCTATAGCAATCCAGTCAACCAACACATAAGCTACACGGCATCCATTTGCTACAAAGACAGCAGATGTGTTTTTTGTTCATAGAACCAGGTCAGCGGCTGTTCAGCTGCAGGAACAAACTTGATTAAGACTGGTGATAATGTTTTGAAAGATTACAATTTATCTCCATTTGAAGGGCATTATCTTTGTTCTATAGCTATCACAAAGACCAAGGTTAACAAATATTCAGTGATGAATATTTGAAAGCTAGTCAAATCTTGTTCCCTGTAATCTTTCCATTTGTCTGTCAGATGTAATGGAAGATTAAAAAAAAAAATGCTTAACCCTTTGAGTGTTATTTGAGTAAATAAAACATGAAAGCTTTGCGGTTGCTATGGAAAGTGTTGTTCTACCCACTCAAACGTTAAAGTAACTTTCCTTTGAAATTGGTTAATGATTTACTGAATTGCAACTTTTTATTGTGAAAGGAGTACAGAATAAACATTTGCTTTGGCACCAAAATAGAAATCTACTAAATGGTCTTTACCCGTGAAAGAGTTTAATGATGCACTCAGTTGCAACATTTCCTAAGGGCTGTTATTTAAAATGCACAGCAATATATAAAAGCATATTGTGGAGTGGCTTTTCAGTGAAAGTATTATCATTATTCTTTGCTTTGGTTTTATTTTATACTATATATTTTTTTAAAAAACAATAACTAAACAATAAAACAATTCTGGAAGGTTGATAGAAATATATGTAATCAAGAACAGCATATACAAAATAGCATCCAGATATTTAAATGTAATCTATAAAATCTATAGGTTTCCTAATGCTAAATTTTGTTTAAAAAGTAAGATTTTATACCCATAAATATCGTACAATTCCGCCCCTTTTCTCTCATAGGGGTTCCTATGAAAGTAGTGCAGAAACTGTAAATATACACTCAATGATGTCACATTGCATACAATGACTCATGTCATATGACATACATGGCATGTTATGACTCACATGACGTAAACTACCACTGAAACTCTGGACAGAAACCTTTTTTTTTTTGCATAAGTTTCTGTTGTTTTAAAAGTGTCTCCCCCCCCACGTTAAGTGAGCTCATTGCCTATTGTTTCAATAAGTTAAAAAGCTTGTAGAAAAAAGTTATGTGTTGTAATAGGAATAAGTTGTGTGGCACACAGTTAAGATTCATTAAATGAAGGGTATCATTGGCTCTTCAAAAATATATAGCCTAAGGTAGAATTCCAAGGTCAACTTTCCCATAAATACGCTGCACAGTACAGAAATCACCCAATGTTTACTGAGTAGACATCATAGTATCGCAATTACCCAAAGGGCATACAATTCCCTGTTTTACTTGAAAGATTTGTGGCACCAAAAAGCCCTTGCAGACAGTTTAGAATCATGTTATAGGTTATTATCTTGACTGATCGTAGTTCTATCACATGAAGACAATTGGTGGATGGTTTTAATATTGTCTGCGTCATACAAGATTCCACCAATTCTTTAAATGCGTTGTCCTTGTCTCATTTACAATACTATCAACTCAGGATTATGTCACTACATTTTACACTGTTGTCTTATGATCTTATATGTCTAATATAATAAATGCCAAGTTAACTCTTTCAGTGAAATTTTAATGCACCACAAAACTGGGGTATTGCTTTGTGGCAGACAGAACACATTTTATCAGAAACTGGGTGTAAAGCAGCACGTTCCACCTAAAGGCATCCGTTGTAGGAGAAGCATTGTTCTGATGTTGCAGTGAATAGGTGTGTACCGATGTGTACGTACGTAAGCATTGTCACATACACATCATGTGATAACTCATGAGGTCCCGGCTCACAAAATGTTTCTGAAAGTGTTGTGTAGAGTAAAATGTATATGCTAAATGTTCTGTACAGTAACTCTTGTTCAAGCGTTTTTAATATTTTATCCAGATCTAGACAGAAATATTTAGTACCCTCCCAGACGCTGAGGCCACTCAGGTGAAGCACATTTGTCAACAATTACTTCATGAAGCCATACTTTTGTATCTTAAATTAAAATAGTTCCATTGTTGTTTATTGATAGCGTTATCTCAAGATCATCCATCATATGCTCCTAAAGTAAAAAGTAGGGGGTGTGGAAAGAGCAAAGCTAGTTTTTTTTATTTCATTAAAAAATATTTTTAGCCTGCACCCAATTCACTTTGTTTTATAATAAAAAGGTAATATGCGAATTTCTGATTCCATGTTGATGTTGGATTCTCAACAAACAGGTATATTGTAGACATTGATATTGAGTAACATGATTCCTGTTGCGTATTCTACCAGGTTCTACCAAAGGCTCAGTATATTTATTGAGAAAATTTCATGTAGAACGTGGCGTCTTTGACATATCTTCCTTTAAAATTTAACAGCGATTTACCTGGCAGATTTAGCCATCATATGCAATAGGATTATGCAAATAAAGTGGTAATTCTTCTTTATCGCTGTCAAATAAAGCCGTACAGACTTTTTAGTGAACACTAGTCATTTAATAGTTGTGTTTTATAGCACATGGCCTGTGTTGCTAACCATAACAACATGCTTTAGTTATACCGTTCCATCTTTACATGATAAAAACATACATCACTGTTGCTTCTATTATTTATTGCGATGCGCGGCTTTTATGTAAAATACCTTATATGTAGCATTCAGAAAGCTTTTCCCTGCCTTTGTTTGAAACTGAAGGAAGATGCTTTTACTTGTGAGAGTCTACTGTCTATGGATCATGTAGCGTCCTCAGACCCCAGCTGGCATTGTTTGGCTATTAGTGACATAGACTCCCTAAATACTCCCTAGTGCATATCAATGTATCACTGTTTTTATTATGGCACTTTATCTCTGTTAACTTATACTTTTCCAAAGAGTGAGAGGAATCGCCAGAGTTGTCAAGAGTCTTAGTTGGAAACCCAAGGATGTTCTGCAATAAGTTAGCATTATCTGATGCAACAGGTTTTAACCTACATAACACTCATATTCTATCCATCACAGAGGTTGACTGTGGAGCAAACTGCAGAAACTCGAGGCTCGTTAACAGAGATAATTTTGTAGAAATAAAGGAAACAGATTGTGCCAGTACAGCCTCTATGGGCCAATTTTCTTTAAGCTCAATGTATCGTGTAACAAGAATATTTGAATGTGCTGTAATAAATACTTCTGGCTTATGATATGTGGTATATGTAGGATTCATAAGAACACATGACAAAGTGACTGGTGGGTGTTACTTTTTGTTTATTGACAAACTGACATGTTTTATAAGTTACCCCCCCAAAAAAAACAATGTTGAGCTTTTGCAAGCAATTGCATGACATTTATAAAGAACACTAATTAATAATTAAAAAAAAAAAAAAATGAGCCATGGGAAAACACGTTAGGTTGAGGTTGGCATTAACAGAGATTGGCTTGTCAATAATGAATCATTCATCACGCCTTGATTCTTTCCTAAGTAATATATACAACAATCTAATCAGATTTTTAAGATTAATATTTATTTATATAGTTCCAACAATTCACACAGTGATTTACACATTTCAAGGGGTTCGACACACTTACGTTGACAGAGACAAACCAAAACATACAAGGTAAAAAGGACCCTGCTCGTCTGCTTATAATTTAGGAGATTATTTATACATTTTAGTAAATTTTCAATTTTAGAATAATATTTCAGAATAATATTTAAACACAAGTTCAATTAAAATATCATACTATTATGACTATTATTACTACTGTAACACATTAGCTATGTGGTAATATAGTTTGTGTTTTGTTTTTCTACATTGTGAAATACAGAATGCAGCTTAAGGGTAGAGGCATCTTTGTTCAGTTCACAACGATTAGGGGTCCATATCATGGAAATTAGCATAAAGTTCCATGTTAAAGGACATTGGCTAAATACCAATGAAATTAGATATGCCCTTCTGTGCATGACTGACTGCTCTTTGAATGCCAACTAATTATCATGACTATTGCAACTGCCGGCTTCTTTGTGCTGTGCTTGCCAAACAGTTTAATATCCGCAAGGTTAAGGCCAATGAAGGATTTGTCCTCTGTATTCTACTGATCTCTTTAGTAGCCAGGGCCAAATATGAAAATAAGGATGATATTATAATACTTTTAGATTACTACACTAGGAAGAATGTTTTTTTTTTTTTTTTTTTACAAAAACACTGTATGATAGAATTAAATATTTGTATATTAATATATGTTTAATGTATTTAAATGAACAGAGTGTGGTATTGGTTGAATGTAGCAAACCGTTCTACATACTGTTATTTGAAACAATCTTTATATTTGATGTGTTTTTGCTCAAAGGTGTTTATATATTTATTATGATGTCACAGTCTAATTTTAAAATAATTAAAGGGCTGCTACATATTTTATTAAAGGAAAATAAATGTGCTTGATTTAAGTTATTAACCAAAAAGACAGTTCATGCTTCAGTGAAATTCATTAAAGCGCACTGAACATGGGAACAGCTTTGATTGCTGGTAAATGCTTTCTTGGAAATTGTAGATTCCCATTATAAAAACACTGCACTCAAAGTTTAATGTCACTTAATGTAATTTGTATTCTAGAAAACATCAGAAGGGAACCAACGACTAAAACATTTACTAAGCATGTATTTGCTTAAATATACCCATGTTTTATTTATGATAGGCAGCCACCATGAGTTCTGCTCAGTATTATAGGTGCAATGAATGAACCATGTCAACCGATGAACATGTGAAGCATACACAAACATGTTGAGTGCATATACACATGTTGCTAGGGCCAATATTGAACCAATCATATTAATGGCAATAAAGCTAATATAACAGACGCAGGAGACAATGTCAATGAAAATGGGGATCCAGCAATGATATGGCTTTTCTAAGAGAAAATAATTAAAACATATGTTCCAGAACCATTTGGTCCATCTAGTCTGCCATGTTTTCCAGATATAAAGACTCAAACCTTAATCAGTCGTTAGTGTCATCTTAGATTCAGGATAACCGTATGTCTATAATAGGCATGTTTAAATTCCCTTATTGTATTAATCTCTACAGTTTTTGCTGGAAGGCTTATCTACCACCCTCTCAGTAAAGTAAAACTTCCTTACATTAAATCTAAGACTTTGATCCTCTGGTTTTAGATGATGACCTCTTGCTCTAATTGTTCCCATCTTTGACCCAAACGCCCATCCTGTACTTTGTTAAGCTCTTTTATGTATTCAAACCATTCTATCATATTCCCTTCTCTCTTCTCTTCTCTAGGCTACGCATATTGAGATCCTTTTTTTTTTCCAAACCATTCACAATTTTAGTGGCCCTTCTCTGAACTCTCTCCAGAATGTTCATGTGGAGATTCACAATGGAAAATCAATTTATATTTCATAAACACAAAGGAGGATTCACTGCTTTGGGCATTTATAGTTTATATTCCCGAAAAATTAAATGTATATCATGTGAATTAAGTTTATGACTTGCTGGGTTATAGAGTTGTGATCAAAAGTTTGCAAACCCTTGGACAATTGGTAATATATGTACCATTTTTAAAGAGCAGCCTGTATTTCTTCTGAAGTTACCTGTGGGTTTTTTTTTGTATCCCGGACAATTCTTCTGGCAAATGTCCTTGTTGACGAGTAAGGCAATACCTACTGCACTTTACACAGACATGCTTCTGAAAAAAGCCCATCGCTCTTACTTTTTACTCTGCGTCTCTTCCGAATTGGATGTAGAGACGATGCTAACTGTCTGAAGTGCGATGCCTCTGAAGCCGCTCTATACCACTGCTTTTGGCAGTGTCCCCAGCTCACTGTTTTTTGGAAAGCCACTCTTGCCTATTGTAAACAGCTAACACTCCCTTTGAGACATATTACCCCACAGCTGGCTATCTTGGGAGTATAGGGGAAATAGAACACAACTTAGGGTTTTGTTGGCAGCTGCCAGGAAGCAAATTATACAACCGTGGATTCAGACATACCCACCGACTCTAGCACTGCTTTAGTCCAAACTCTTGTTTCTCATGAGAATGGACTGGTTGGAAGCTTCATAGATGGCTTGGAGGAAGTTACCAAGATCAGAGTTTGAGACACCTTCATATAAACTTCATGGTACGTTTGAGAATTAACTGTATCATCTTCACAAAAATACTCTGTGAAGATGCCCCCTGGTAACTAACAGCGATTCAAACTATTATGCTTGACACTTTACTTCTGATTTGTTTGAAGATAGCAGCAAGTTTAAGCATACTCTTGGATAGGTATTTAAACTTCAGGATCGCCGTGGGGAATGAAACATAAGGGGAAAATTAAGCTCTTGTCAATGGATCTGATCTTTTACATATTACAGATTTCATGAAACATTTCTACTGATGGTCGTGTTGTGATCCAGCTATGAGGGGGGATCTAGCCAAGATATTGGGCATTATATTTATTTCTTATATCTAAAACAACTCTTTGTGGTTTGTGACATACAGAATGTCCTTGTTTTTTGAAAGAAAAGCACATTGTGTCCATTAAAATAACATGAAATGGAATATCTCTGTGGGCATACAGAGGTACTTTATAAGCAACCATCACTCCTTTGTTCCAACGGCATGTTGTGTTAGCTAATCCAAGATGAAGTTTGATCAATAGAAAACCCTTTTGCAATATGTTAACACAGCTAGAAATGTGCTTGTTTCCCATAAAAACTTCTAAGTGACCTCAAACTTTTGATCAGTAACGTATGGATGTTAATGCTTTTTTTTTAATTCAGCTGTTGTTATAAAGTCACAGCAAACTGATCTGCAGACTCATGAACAGATAATGTTGATACAAAAAAAGGTGAACACACCTGTGTTTACAAAGGCAAGATTGAGTTTCACATAAGTATCTCTATTTGGAAAGAAATCCTTATTAAAATAATGGCCTGTTAATTGCTATCCTGGGTGCCTTGTGTTTATAGCCAAACCTTTTCTCATGTGTAATAATAACCCAAAATAGGCTTCATTTATCTGTCTTAGAAAACAGAGTACATCTCTATTTTGACTTATCATTCCCAGGTTATTCATATCACATATGAAGTATGTGTCTAACATTAAAGGGATTTATTCCCTAAAAAGAGAGTTTGCAGGATAGTGGAACTTTCAAATTTTCAGCTAAACAATGCATTATGAAGGGCGAACCTCGATCAGCTTCTTATGCAAGAAGACCTTGGCTGGTACCATATCACATGTTAAACTTTGGATTACTTAGGGTCAACTTAATCCTTCTTGCAGAGGAAACTGGCTAGGATTGTATCTTCATAATGCTAAATTAAGTCAGTGAGTTGAAACAGAAACACTCATGCAAGTGCACCTGCACAATCCAGCATCCAGAATCACAGCAAAGCAATCCTTATATAGATTCAAAATATGCTGATTTTGGGGTTTATGCACTAAAGGGACACTTGTCATTAGAGTTTGGATTTTTAACTCCTTTGGGTCTTTTCTCTAAAGTGAGAGTTGGTAGAAGAGCTTGGCTGGTCCTGCATTATGTATAGTGAAAGCAATGAGATTTCTCCAGAGTCTCCTCGTCCTCATTAAATTATGTATTATATTGGGTCAGCTCATCCTTTGTTACTGGAAAAACTTGTCCGTATCGTCTCTTCATCATGAACGGTGAAGTGAGGGAGTTGAAACTCCAACTGTCTCTTTAGTGAATTGGTCCTTCTTGACTTCACTGTTGCAGTAAACACTTTGCTGGAACCACAAAGTATACAGTTAAATCAGCAAGATTACCTTACACCTTAAAGTATACATTATATGGTTCCAGCCCAGCTCCTATTGCTGAAGAAACTTACCAGTGTAATAAAGTAGAATAAAGTAGTGGGGAAGTTGAAACCACGACTCTCCTGACAACTCCCTCTTTAGTGAATAAGCTCTTTCTTTCGGACCAGTGGGTTTCAATGACTTTATGTAGTTTGACCTGAATTTACACATCCGCGGTTTAGTGGGGCACACATACCACGCGAGCATTGACTGGTATGCTGAGTGAGCTGGGGAACTTGCTATAGATAACCTTATTGTGTAGCATTCTATGACCACGTTTCTATAGAAATGAATGACGCAAACAGATCTACAGGAATCTCACACGCTAAATGGTAGATATGTGTTTTCTGTGTTTCAACTGACACACATTTTTCACATTCTTTAAATCAGCCAGCTTGAAAACCAAGCACTGAACCAAAGCTAATCTCCAAACAATGTAAAAGAATCATAGATTTTGTACATAAAGTATACATAGAAAAAGTCATGATATATATTATAGAGAAGTTATAAGAGTAGTGCCCCCTACTTCTACTGTGTCAACTCATAAATAATGCCTCTTTTGAGAATATGTAATGTCACATTATACATGGTAGACACATTCAGGCCCAGATTAGCCCACAGTGGTTAAATACCATGTAGGCCATTGCCCAGTTGCAGATTGTGTGCTGCAGTGTGTAGCTGCATGCTGAGTGAATACACAAACCTAACGTGTGGCCATATGTGTCCAGCCTCATTTGTGTCATTTGGCAGCCATTAGCCATAAAGTGCCAGGGCGCCTTGACCTCCTAGTCATCACCATTCCAGCCCTGTACACACGTATAGAGCCATACATTGTGAACTTGGACTTCTCTGGTTAAAACAATATATATCTAATTCCCTTTTTAGATGTACCTATTGACATTTGCCTTGTTTTATGTGAGGGGTCATCAAACTGACAGCTCTTAGGCAGCACACTCGCACGTAATGATGTCAGCATTTGTCTCAGCTAAGACCCGATGGGAATAGCGATAGTTCTCTAAATACTCCTGCAGTGTAGAATGCCTGTTTCGGCTCACAAACAGGAGTTAAGATGTCTGTAACAATCTAGGTTAATAGTGTCTGCTCACAATAGTAGCAGTTTGACTTCATTTAAAGAAGAACATTTTTTTTGAGTAAAAACAAGTTACAAATTACATTTAATTTCATATTATATACATTACACATACACACATTTTTTTTGACATTGCAATCTTTAAAGGGAGAACTAGGTATATAATTAGTTTTAATATTAACGTTGCTTTTACAATAAGGGGATAGGGAAAATTAGCAATACCATTAAAGTTCACTACATACAAAAGTGACAACAATATTAACACATGTTAATACATACTGGTACAGGAGGGCCATGTTCTTGCAAGCTTACAATCTATTGAAACAACATAATGGCATGTCCAAGGAGAGGTATAATCAAGGTAAATCCAATAGCACTACCCAGTCATGGTCTTTGCATCATCATAACGGATGTATGATGATCCAACTATACTTTACAATATCACACATTTTGAATTTGATTTCAAATGATACTTGGACAATGTAATATTTGTGTGTCTCAAGGACACACAACTCTTGGTAAAAATGGGCTATAGAAGCCAGAATATGGCCAAAGCCACTGCCTATGGTAAAAAATAAAGTATAAATTGCAGGCGTGCCTCCCACCTACCTTTAGCATGCAGTCAGACCATGTAAAGGTGTAGTATGCAGCTTCACATGTTTTACCAGCCCAAAGAGCTGTTTCATTCCTGTATTTGTTAAGTCTATATATGTTAATGCTTGTCACTATCCGCAATGCTTTTAAGCTCTGGTTTAGACGAACAAAGAGCTGCTTTTGGAGCAACCACTTTTCAAACCATACTCATTATCACATATTAAAGAGAATACCCTGAAAGTGTAGAAGGTCTCACTGAATAAGACACATTTCTAATTCTTTTCATATATTAGCCAGAACTATGCTTTTTAAGATGCATTAAAGAGCTTCTAGCATAAGCACAAGGTTCCTTATAATAGCACAGCAATTTAATAGTTTTCGTTTAATTTCAGTGGAATGTTTTTATCATTTCTAATGTGTTTTTATTTTACTTCATGCTGTGTAATAAACCTTTGAGCTCTGAATGGATCACAAAATGATATAGTATATGACAGTATATATTTTCCTTAGTTGTTTTTTTTTGTCTAACACAGTAATTCATTACATGTTTCATTTTTCCTTCTGCACTGTATTATATTTTTTTCACTGAAGTACATTTTTTAAATGCTTTCTAGGGAATATAACCTTTTTTTTTAAAACACTGTCTGTATTTCATTCTGCACTTTTTATCACCAGACTGTTAATGTATGAAGCGTTTCCCATCTGTGTGCTACAATTTCATCTAACTTGGACTCCAGTTTTCTCCTGCAGGTGCTTGCAATTAGCTATGGAAAAATCAACATATCAAGTGAATTTTCTCAAGCCCTCGCTAACGTCACTAAACTTGTTTCTGAAAACTCATGTTAACCTTCCGATGAAAAAAAATAAAATAAAAAAAGAATTTCCCTAAGCTGAAAAGTAGACATAACTTGTGGTTTTATTTTGGTATGACGGAGCTTAAAGATAACAAGGCCCGTCTTTTGAGTCACACGTTCTGGCTTCCAGCAACATATACCAAATTCTCCCCATAAAGTAATAACAATTAAATTAAGATTTTTAATACTGCTGAGATTGAAGAAAAAATGTTAACAACACAAAATTGCCACATCAAATATTGTGCCTTCTGGTCTCCAGTCATGTCTTTGTAGATCGGCATGACCAGAATGTTCATACATACTCTTTATGTGCAGCTTCAACATTGTTGGCACCAAAACATACCTGTGTCTCCTGGCAGTGACACAAACGGGTCCTGGACTGGGTTTCTTTTAGGCTTGTACATTCGTATTCGGGAGAATGAACACGAATATTGGGTTTTCGTTGTTCAAACAGTATACCGAATAAACTAATATGGTGGCGGTAAACATATATGAAGACAAAGAAGCACAACACAAAGAATCTTCGTGTTCATCTTCATAAATATCTCCTAGCTAATCTTCCTGGTGCCTTCCCCCACTACCTCTAGCCTACCTTAAGTCTTCATAGTATGGCAGGGGTTAACGGGAATCCGTAGGATCGCGCCAGGAGTTAAAGGTCCATAAGAGTGACTCTATTTGTCGCTGGCAGGGGCCTCCTCTGGCATAAACCGGCTGCCCCTTCATTGGTTGATGCCAGAGGAGCTCCCTGCCGGCAAACCAATAGAGTCACTCTTACGGACCTTTAAAATCCTGGTGCCATAGTTGCTGCTAACTGTTACAGCATTAACCCCGTATTAACCCCTGCTAGAAAACCGTCAGAAAACAAAGAGAAAAACGAACAAGAAGAACATATTCAAATATTTGCCCGAAATGAACACGGGAACTGGCGAATATCCGTGGAATACGAAAAGTCTTTTCCAGAAGATGAACACTAAGACGAACACGAAGACCTGGCCGCCGCCCAAGTCTAGTATCTTTAACTATATATTTCCCATCCCTCCAATACACCAGTACCTATTGAACAAGTTACATCGTGTCTCTGAGAGTGATATTATTTTGTGACTTCTGGTGTTGATGCCTGCTTTTTTTTTCCAGAAGATGAACACAAAGACGAACACGAAGACTTGGCCAGTGCCCAAGTCTAGTTAACTATATATTTCCCATCCCTCCAATACACCAGTACCTATTGAACAAGTTACATAATGTCTCTGGGAGTGATATTACTTTATGACTTCAGGTATCGATTCCTGCTTTCCCCGTGTGGCAATACTTGTATATGGCAGTTATTACACCTAACCTTTACACCACAAGGTGACTTTTGGGTCGCTTTACCTCCTCATGGACATATACCTGTATGCTGCTGACTCACACATGTACCTCATTCCCTTAATCAAGGGCCTACTTAACCCGGGCATGGTCCCTGCCTCTTTGTTAGAGCATTGCAGTTCCTGGCTTTGTTTGTTGATCCTGTGTATTTTGATTTCATATCTGATTCTCTGATATTGACCCTTGGCATGAACTTTGAGCACAATCAGGATTGTGCTCAAAGTCCATGCCAAGGGTCAATACCAGAGACCCTTCTCTTTCTCTGGACTGGATGAAGAAATTTTGGTCTAAAGGCAAGCCTTGTTATCTACCCGGCTTGCCTTTAGACCAAAATTTCTTCACCCAGTCCTATCCTGGCCTTGCACAGGGACTCTAACCTGACCCGTGACCCTGACTTTAAGAACCTCTCTAACCTCTGGCTGATCTGAATGGTTTTCTGATTCTGGCTACTGAATATTGGCTTGTTTTCCTTCGCTTGATGTCATCTTATCCTTGGTTGTTGCATATTGATTGGCTCTGTTCATGGTTCTGCTCTGGTTTCTCTTCTGCCACTTTGATCTCATTCTCCCCTACATTGTGGACTGGCTACAAAACTGATTACTGAAGAAAATAACAAGCTGTGGATTTTGATATTTCTGTGTAAAGAAGAAGGATTGAAGTAATTTGTTTTCAGTCTGTGTCAACAAAACAAGAATTTACAGTAAACGTAAGGTTTTCAGACATCCATAAAAAAACACCCAAAAATAAGATTAGGCCAAAGGGTAAATGTCAAATCATCTGAACAATTGAAAGGAAATTGTCATTTCTTGGACATTGACTATGAATGATTTAAAGATATATTCCCGCTGACACTGTCCAGTTAAATTTTCAACAAGCTGCACATAATGGGTGAACATTTAAATATTGTGTTTTAACCTCTTTGTTCGAACCTCTTAAAATCTAAAGTTAATTCTTAATGTTTTTTCATCTTTTTTGCATTTATTCAAAAATAGTTGATACATCAAAATGAACATTCAGCGGGGTCCCATAAAATAAGACACCAGAATAAATCAACAATTGCTGTTGTTGTTACAATATTTTATTATGAATATGTTCAATTAAAAACTCAAAATGACATAATTGTCCACCTGTATGTTTCTACTTGGCATAGTGACCTGTGAAATCTTGACCACGAACAGTATAATACATACTCTACATAGATCATTAAAAAAAAATCCATGGCAATACCAGCCACTAGGTTCATTGCATTTGTACACATCATAACTGGAGAATGAACAAATCAGTGTTGTGGTTTTATTTGGAGTAAAAAGTGCTAAGGTTAAAAACAAGAAAAAAAAAGACTAAAAAGAAACGACACAGGATAAGACCAGTGAGCAATCTTAGGCGTCTGGAGATGGACTTAGACACTTTTTTCTAGGATATTGTAAAAAAAGGCAAAACATTGAACTGGCTTGTGGTTTTTCAAGCTCCACAGCACAGAAGTGATCTGATCCCAAATCCACATGCATGGTTGATCAAAGAAGAGCATTAACACAATATAAAATGTATATTTTTTATTGGATATATTTTATTACGAAATGAACATAATCAGACACGGACTAAATGAAATTATTGTATTAAAGTATGAAGATAAAGGGCATAATTGAGAATTGATTATTTTATTTACAGACACAATTAAGGTGAACGTCGGGGGTAGGTCACCAGATGGTCTTAGGTCATCAACAACATGTTGTGTTTGTTCTGCTTTAATCTCTACCGCCTCCTTGAACCAGGATTTGTTAGATCTACTATTCTTATGAGATCATGCAGAAAGAATGAGAGACCTGTGATCCCTAAGTGGATTGAATCCAAGCCATATGGTAACACATTCACATTAATATTGATAATAGTAACAATATATGCTTCATTGAATCTTTGCCACTTTACTCATAATCCATTTTTTCACAAATTATTACCCCCAACGTTTTTATAAAACTGTTATACGATAAGAATGTGTTTATAATAATAGTATTGGGTGCCTTATGTTAATAGAAGAATAATATGCACTGGGTACATAATACACTTCAGAATATATTCATTATAGTAATTTAGGAACACAACCTCTTTTCTTTTCAGGAAGAAAAACAATTCCTAGAATATCAGGATATTTAGTACTGATGATATTACCGTATTTATCGGCGTATAACACGCACTTTTTTAACTAAAATTTGAAGCTGAAATCCTACCTGCGTGTTATACGCCGATAAATCCTAGAGCCAGTGGCGGAACTACCGGGGTCGCAACTGCGACCGGGCCCTGGAGTTCTGCCAGTCAGGGGGGGCCCAAGGGGTGCCGAGCGGTTGCTGAAGACGACCGCTCGGCAACTCTCGGGCCCCCCTGACTGACAGAAATCCAGGACTCCTCTGCTGGCGGCCGCCGCCGCCTGCCTCAGCCACCTGCCTCAGCCGCCCGCCGCCTGCCTCAGCCTCCGCCGCCTGCCTCAGCCTCCGCCGCCCGCCGCCTGCCGCCTGCCTCCTGCCTCAGCCGCTGCCGCCGCCTGCCTCAGCGCTTCAACTCTTGTGTTGGAAGCGTGAGGCGTTTGTCTCGGGTGCCGGCGCTCAGCAGTGAAGCACCGGCACCCGAGACAAACGCCTCACGCTTCCAACACAGGAGTTGAAGGTAAGTGACCGGGATGGGGTTAGGGAGAGAGAGGGGAGATCCTGAGAAGGGGGGTTAGGGTGTGTGTGTCTGAGTGTGTGTGTGTCTTACTGTGTGTGTGTCTTACTGTGTGTGTGTGGTTTCCCAGATAGCAGTGATTCTGATGAAGTTTTTTTTGTTCAGTTTTTTTGTTCAAAAATGGGGGTGCGTGTTATACACCAGTGCGTGTTATACGCCGATAAATACGGTACTTACAAGAAGGGCATTCCCTACAGAGATTTTTCTTCCAAGAATATCAGTTACAGTATATGCTCCATAAAGCTCTGCATATTTTGGCTACAGTGAAAAGGTGATACACATACTATTATTTTTTTTAATTCTTGTTTTATTTTAAGAGTAATAGGGGAATATTCCACAAACATATTGAGACAAACAGGTTTCAGCCCAGGCATCTATTCTTGCCAAATAGTTCAATGTCCCAAAAAAGATTAGGCATCATACAAACTATTCAAAGATGTACAATGCAAGTTCATCTAAAGGGACTGCATATAATAATCATATATATATATATATATATATATATATATATATATATATATATATATATATATATACATTAGAAATCAGAGTATTGCAATATTAAAGTGTTTTATCAGTACTGCACTAACTTAAAATACATTTTTAGCCACAGACCTTTTTAATGTGTAATTACTTGAAATGGGCAGATAAAACTAATACTCTAATCTCTGGGTGTTAAAAGAAATATTCGTGGGAGAGGTTAGAGCTAAATTTCAAATTAAATAGCAACCAGACTTGGTAAACAGAACATAAGCTATGTGCGATAGGTAGGTCAGTGTAAATCATGACAGTTTCTAACAGGGCTTTTCTTTTTTCTCGGAATGTGAAAAAAGACAGCTTGCTAACCATAAATTAGTTTTCCTACAATTAGTTTTGCTTAATCAAGATGTTGGCCTAGATTAAATGATCTTCAGAGTAAATGGTCTCTATAGTTATCAACGATAGACTGTTTACAGTTTTAGGTGGTTAATCAAAGTATATTTGCTCTGTAAGATACCGGGTATGTTATCTATAGCTGTACCATTATTTATTGACCCATATGCCCCCCCTATATTTTATACAATGGGTAAACAGAGCATAGCAAGTAGTACATAACCCTAAGGAGGACCCTGCTCAAAAACCTTACAATCTAGAATACTAAGCACCTTAGGCTGGATCAGGTAATTGATCAGCAAGCCTCTCATGGGGTATAGCAAAAAATGTGATAGGAACAAAGATACATTTAAACTTAAGAGCCAATAACAACCATAAAGTGTATCGTTTTTTTCTAGCCATTTTTCCAATGCAGCCAATGGAAGGATTGATATTCAATAGTTTGTAGCAACCAGCACAGTCTATCTTGAATAGCTTTGATGGTGCTAAATATATCGCATTTCATAAATTAGAATCTAACATTGACAATGTTACATAGAATCCATTATGTCTCAGTAATTCAGATCTACCCCTGGATTTGAAATTGTAGACTGCAGCACAAAAGAACACTCAAAAGAGGTTATCAAAAGCTACGTGTGTTGTAGGAGTGTGACAGATGTATTGGACAGATTGGAAAAGAGATAAGAAGTCTGATAGACATGAAATAAAGGGAGGTCTGGAAACGGGTAGCAGATTGCACTGTCAGTTAAGGGATCTGAGTGACTGCTAGTTTTATTTCACAATTTAAAATACAACATAGAATAACATATACAGATGTGTGTCTTTTTCATACAGCTGCAGATCAGAACATATACTATTGATTGCGTATATATATTTTATTATGTTTTATATTGATAATAAGCAAGCAGGCTGTAAGTGATTGGATTTAAAGCAAGCAGTCATAGAGAGAAGGTTTCAAGATTTATGTCACTGCTGGGAAATCTTTCCACTTATGCTATCTATAAGTGAAATAATCAGCCTCATCGAGTAACATGAGCAATTAAGACCCATGTGTCTCTGCTGTACTACAAATAGCACATTCATGATTCTAAAGAATATTCCATTTCGGTTGTACGTTGTCAGCTGTAATGGGCAGATATCATCTGTTCAGGGAGTCTACACGTCTAGCTGAAAAGCACCTGCTTTAAGCCTTGCATTTTTAGATGGGCTGTGATTGGGATAAGACGTTTGGCGGTGAAGGACGGGGACAATCAGCACAGGACTGGCGATGAGGAGGCGCCTCTGGCATTTTAAGGCCAGCAGCTGCTTGATGATGTAAGTGGGCCGGTGGATGGATATGACCGACTTCACACTATGTTTTTATGCTGTCAGCCAGCAGCCCACTGGGCATTTGCCTGGTGCACCATATTTCCAGTATGGGTTAGAGCTCAATTCACAAATAGTCTGTCTATTTCAATTTAATTTTGATTAGGCTGTTGCCAGAATATGGTAGATGCTACCAGTAGACTTGGGCTTGAACAGCCTTAGAAGGACCTAGAAATGTCCAACATGCATGAAGGTAAATAACATTGTACAAAAGAGAAGTTAGGTTGTTGAAGGACAACATTAACATCTATTTTTAGACAATTAGAAATAATAACTATACGTAAAACAAAGTTTATATATATATATATATATATATATATATATAAAAGGGAAAAGATAGGAGAAATAAAGAGAAAGAAGAGGAGATTTAATTAGAAGAGGGATCAAAGAGAAGGTAGGGAGATAAAGAGACAGAAGAGAAGAACTTAAGCACAAAGGGAGAGGTGACATAAAGAGAAATGGAAGAGATAATGAGAAAGGGGAGGATCAAGAGGACACCTGAGACTCTGAGAGGAGACCACTCTATGTTCTGTGGATGCAATCCGGGAAATTCCTGTGGGTGCAATGTGGGTGCTGGGGCAAATTCTTGCATATTTCACAGAGGATGCTGTAAATGAAGAAATCAGAATTTAGTTGCTTTTGTTCTGAAAATATTTTTGTGTGTATGTGTATATTATTATATATATGCAGTGTGCACAGCTTTTACTCCCAAATGCGGACTCCTATTCGATCTGATGTGGGCTCTAGCCCTGGATCTTTTGGAGACCTAGTAACACCCCTGTAAAACACACTGTGTGCAAGTAATCAAATGCTTAATCTTGTAACAAATATTTTTATTTGTGTTGACAAAAAAACCTAATAAAATAATAAATAATAATAATAAATAAAAAATTGGGAAAAAATGTCTGATGCAGTACCTGTAAGTGGTATATAAATGATATACATACACTACAACTTCTCCAATCCACACCAGTATATTTTCTGTACTAAAATAAACTATTATTACTTTCATTAACTTGCAGTATTGTATATGAACAATGAGTACCAATCTCAGCCTCTGCTAAGCTTTCACTGCCACTGCTGCTACTGACAAGTTAAAATCACGTAAGCACACATATATATCTATTTCTGCAATTTGCCCATTCGTTTTCATTTGTTTATCAGAGACTCGTATGCACGCACAAAACCGCAAATTTCGTTAAAGTTTGTACGAATCCTAATGCACACGTCTACTATGGAGTAGTACTCATTAAATAAAAAGATACGTTAACATATCTCTTTGGGAATTTCTCAATTAACTGCTATCTAGAGTTTCCTGAATATACAGAGAGGGTATAGAATGTTCTGCACTGCGTTGGCAACACTAATGATCTCCTTAGACATCCAGGCTCCATGGACACCAGATTAGTCCACAGAGAAATGAAATGCCAAGTTTGAAATAGGCTCTAACAAATGTGTTTAGTTTAATGTCTGGATGTTGTTATGAGTTGTTGATCGTGTCATGAGACAGGAAATAACTTTTTGATGTTTTGGTGCAACATTTGTTTGAATAAACTGTAGTTTTAGCATGTTGGGGTTATATAATTGACAGATAATAATAATAATGACATAAGGTGACTGGGCAGAAGCAGATTTACAATTCTGCTCACTAGACATATAATCACAATCATCCCCTGTCATGTATAGTAGTGCAGTTCAAAGAGGACATTTTTTGTTACATAACTGGAATGTTCTTTTTTAGGAATTCCACAAGCCATTCTCCTGTGTCAACCTGCATTACTAGACATTATCTTGATCGTTGTTTCTTATTCCACTTCCCTTATGTAGTGTCTAAACCTGAAGATCGTAACTTCTTGAAATGCTGCAATTCTAAGTTTCTAAGTTTAGATCAGTGACCATTGAATCTCAAAACGCTATTGTACTGTTGCATGTGGATGTGCCATCTCCTGAAACAATCATATTGTAGATAAAGCAGAACATCATGCTCATAAAGATTTGCTCTACAAGAAGTGTACAAATGCCCAATACATCACTAAAAATGTATAAAATAACAGATTCTAATTGGAACAGAATCCTGTATGTATCAAAGCTTTGAGTGATAAGCAACACCACAGTGATGGTCTTTTGTTATGTATTATCATGAAGACCTGTGAAGTTTATAGTTGACACACATACAAATTCAGGATTTTAGAGGTTTCTTTTCATTTTCTATTATTAAATCTTATTTATGATAAATTACTGAGAATAAAAAGAACCGTTTATAAATAAATCTTTAAAAGTTACATGATACAGAACAATGTCTTTTGAGGATTTACTGGAGAAAAAAAATCTAGAAAACTGATGAATGCTACTAAACATGATAGAAAGCAAGTATACACAAATCATATTAGCAAACACAGAATAACTATATGTATACAGTTATTTTGCATGAGACATTTCTCCTCAGTGCTGTTGAATGTTGTTAACCGTACCCACTAACTAATGATATTATTATTTATTGTTTTATATAGCACCACCATAGTTTGTTGTGCTGTACAATGGGTAGACAGGACATAACAAGTAGTAACAAATAGTAAATAATATAACCTGTTGAATTACAGAAACAACAAACAACAGGGCCCTGCTTAAACGAGCTTACAATCTAGGGGGAGTTAGGGTCTATTACACAATAGGTAAAAGGTAAAAGTTCCACTGTTAAGGATGGACCAGCCACATGATAGGAGCAAATATTCAAGACTCATTTAGCCGCCTTGAATATTGGTGAATTTCCTGGCAGGAGGGGTGTGTGATTACTTTAAGTTGAAGTACCATAGAAAACAAAGTGCTGTGTATAGTAATGTAAGCCTTGACAAAACTTGGAGGCTGTCAATATGGTTAGTCAAGTGATATTTTGTGTAACAGCCCCTACTCTAAATTATGCTGAGCTGTTTCTTAAAAACAATGCTAATGAAGTCTGATCCTATATAGACTTTCATTAGTCGATGTGTCCAATTGGATGTTTAAGACTGAGCCATTCTATTCTATTGTTTACTACAGGCAGTATGATAAGGTGTCAGTATTTGTCTGACCATGCTAAGGTTACGCAACTAGAACATATGCAAATGTCTAATATGCAGCTGCCTGAAAAAATATATGAAAAAAGTAGATTATTATTATTAATTATTATTATTATTATTTATTATTTTATATAGACATCAAATTCCGTAGCACTGTACAATGAGTGGACAGGACATAACAAGTAGTAACATAACAAATTGACTAACAGAGACAACAGGTAAGGAGGGCCCTACTCAAATGAGCTTGCAATCAATAAATCTGTTTAAAAAGGAAAAAACATCACAACATATTTGTGAAAAGTATTTTTATAATACTGGTCATAAAAATGGTAGGCTCCTCTTTAGACCTCATTATTGTTGCATTGTAAAACTTTGAGTGTAAGCAATTTTTTGACCTCTTGACTTTTGGCCCTAAGTTCATCTTTAGAACAGTTAATACATATAACTGATAAAATTGCTGCAGAACACGCACATAAAATGCTTTAGTGAGTAAGAGTGAGGTGGTGGGTGCATGATGCTAGTGGGTATTTAATAAGGGGCTAAGACCCCACAATTATGCACCTTACAATAATGGCGTCACAACATTTGGTGCAGGTGTTAAATTATATACACATAGATCGTGGCCGGTTAAAGATAAACAGGGATTTTTTTACAATTAAATAAATATGTATGTAAATATATATATACCGTATTGGCCCGAATATAGGCCGCACTTTTTTCCCCCACTTTAAGTCTTTAAAGTGGGGGTGCGGCCTATATTCGGGGTCTAGCGCCCGACACACGGGACATGCAGTCCCGGGCGCCGGGCAGGCAGCGGGGTTAGGATACAGATCCCCCGCAGCGGTGCAGGGGACCTGCATCCTACTGTCTGATACGCTCAGACAGCCTCCCCTGCCAGCACTTCTCACGGAGGGGGTGCCGGCACGGGAGGTTGTCTAAGCGTCCGCACGATACATTTTACACCCTGCCCCCCCGACTTACCAGAGAAGACTCCCGGGTGTCTTGCGGGGCTGGCATGTTTTTTTGGTGCTATTTTTAAAGAAAAAAACTTTTTCTTTAAAAAAGCACCAAACTTTTAGGGTGCGGCCTATATACGGGGGCGGCCTATATCCGAGCCAGTACGGTATATATATATATATATGTATTTTTTTTTGTTTGTTTCTCAAAATAAGGGACAGATACAGGCTTTTTACCAATTAAATAAAACATTTTCACTATATTAACGAAATCAGTTTGTATATTTTGATTTGCTGTATTCTCGGAAACACCATCTTCATTTATTTTAATTGCAATATTGTCTCAGTCTCTAGTTAATCTCAGTAGTGTTTCTCCTAACTATATGTTGATAACAGCCTTTTCACATAATTAGTGTATTCTCTATAACCCTCTGTTAATTTCATTTTCTGCCACTGATCTACTCGAGGTTTCAGTAAATTGAAAGGTACCCGAAATGAACCTTATCCACTTTTAATCTTGTACTTGTGGAAGGTCGTGGAAAGGAGAGATATCTATTATTTATATCCTGATGAGATAAAAGCAGATGAATCAAATCAACATTTGTCTAGGGGTAATATTATATTGCATTTATTTATATATCCCACAGTGCTGTTGCCATAGGGAACAGTAAAATACTATTTAAAATGCCAGTAACATTAGCACATGTTAAGACATAATGGTACAGAAGCTTACAATCCATGGTATTTGAGGGTGAAATGAGACTTTGGGAGAGGACTGTTTGGCTGAGGATGACTTGATGGTAGTGAAGACGATATGGAGAACTTTGTGTTGAGAGTTTGCAGGTAGGGATGGCTTATTTATGATACAGGTTGAGGGTATTAGAAAGGTAGGTTGTATGCTTTTCTTAAAAGGTGGTATTTTAGTGAGCATTTATAATATATTCAATGAAATAAATCTAGGCTATGGTTTCCACTGATATTCAGGCCCAGACTGGCCATAAGGCAAATCGACCAAATGCAAATATGAAGCTTGTGAATTGAGGAATGGTTTTGTGCTTATAAAAATATCATAAATCTATACCAGTACAAAACAACCTTTAGGAAACATTTTCCATTCTCTAATGATTACTCTAGAGTTATTCCATACATGTCCCCCCATATATTTACAATGATATGTTCTATAGTATTTTTGTCAAAATACTAGATGATATGCTCGCAAGAGCGAGGCCCTCTTCTCATTTTGTACCAGTTTGTTGTTGTTTGTGATTTTACATTTATCCTACCAACTTTGCTGGCCCTATATAAATAAATGTAATGGATAATGAAACACAGATGGGAAACGTGTCAGAGAAGCAAGGTATTTTCAAACAAATCTAGTTAAACAATCACAAGGACATTTTTGGAGTAATTAAGGACAACACCTTTTTGTGGTGTGGCTAACCCAGAATAGACTTCTTGTCCTTGACAAAACAGAAGAAGCAATAGCTGCTCTCAATGCCAACGGTGATTAAGCTGTAGAATAAATCCTGGCCATCGAGGCCAAGCTTTACAGAAACTAGTCTGTTCACATTCCAGGCACCACATATCCCTTGTTATAGAATTAAATACAGCGATCTTAGGGCAGTATTTTGTTCTTCAATATATTGACTACAAACACTGTTTCGGTTGTTGAGATGCATGATTGAACTGTCTTTGCCATTTGCACTAAATGAATCGTATTATCCTTCCTTTCAATTTTTTTTTAAAAATACTGTGATAATTATCTTTACTTGAAAAATTATTTTCATTGAAATGACGAGAAACAAACTGCTATTTCATTATTTAGAATATGGTATAAGTTAAACATTTCCCTTCCTCAAAGATATCCCCGGAATGTTTCTAAGTGTGATATATTGGAATATATACGCATTCCTGCCTGAGCAGAACTCCTTCTGTGTCTTAAGTGATATGTAATTACAGGTGATTAATGACTTCTGGCATATGGTCACAACATTTTAGCGGCGATGTGAAATAGTTTGTCTGAGATCGCCAATTGCACAGTTGCTGTGTTGCTTGTTACGCCTGTTATTCAGCTAAAAACACATGGTCGCTTTGCTTGTGTTATTTCTACAGTTCATGATATGGCTCTTTGTTCACTTTGTCTTCAATGATGAAAAAACTGACAGAGCTGTCACAGTATTTAAAAGAGATATGAAGAATTGACCTGTTTCTCATATAAATTGCATTTAATTGATGGCTTCAAGTATTTGGCCTCTGGGTATTGCAGGAACAAGAAGAGAAACTGCAGGTTGTGGTCATGGAGACAATACTTTTTTGTTTGTAAAAAAAAAATCTCTACTCTTGACAGCATTTACTTAACATATTTTTTGTTACAAAATGTTAAAATATCAAATTATTGGTCTGTGTAAATAGTGTTTTGCTGATCGGTAAATTATCACACAGCTATGATTGATGTTCAAATATTCTGTGTTTAAAGATGATATTCCCTTGGTATTAGCTATGGTCTGGTTTAATTTGTTTTCTTTTTTATTAAATCAGTAAATGTAATCATAACAGCCATAAGTTGTAGTTTCATTTCATTATATGTCATATTAATTGAGTTTGTTTTATGGACATCTCTGAAACTAACTTAAAATCGATAAAAATACCAAGTTATCGTTTCTATATAAGACACCTACCTTTTATTAATCATTTAGTGTTTTTATCTTCAGCATTTGAATTGAGGCCACGTGCTATAATTGTTTTTAGAAAAAAAAAACACCATACACACATGACTGATATGTTCTCTACAAAAATCTATATTAGAATTGTTATTGGATAATGGGATGTTCACGAAAGAGATGTGTCATAATACTTGTCATAAAAAGGTAACCATAATTAGCCAGTTATATACTATATCCAGGGCTCCGCTTCATTTTAGACCCATATCCCCTAGAAGGGGTATACAGATTTACAAAGGTCTAAGGGAAAAGATGTGTAGGAGTTGCATTTTAAGATGAAAAAGTACAGCTGGAGAAGTTATTTTTAATCACAATCTCAGTTTGGTAGGACACACATCTATTATATCCATGGGTGGGCTGGAATTTTTTGTTCCTGAGGAGGACAACTAACTGGCCTGCTGCTCACTCCATTCTATAGCAACATCCCACCCCATTTTGTCAGCTTACCTTTGGTGCCACATTTTGTGGTACCACGCTACTACTATGACCGTTTATCATTATGTTTCGCTGAGGGCCTGTCTTCTAGAGCACAGATGGGGAAGTTATTCATAACCTCAGTCTTCACAAGTTTTCATGAGTCAGAAGGTCCCTATGAGTGAGACTGAGACATTTCATTGTTCACCACAAGGTAGTATTATAAGGAGTCAGTGTGTTTGTCTAGTAGATACACACAAGAGAACACATACTCATGGCAAATATGTAGCTGTTGTAACATAAAATGATGGGAGTTCCCCATTAAGCTTTAATCAGTAGTGAGACAGTATAAAGGCCTTATTGTTTTTCTAGAAAATAGCCTTGCATGTTCAATGATACTGTGAAAGGAGACCCTGGCATCTCCTGTATCCATTCATCGTTTAACAATGCTTTGTAATTCATTAGATCTTAGTTTGTCTGTGTTTTATAGTTAAGAAGGACTTGGCTCTGTAGTCATTTTGTTGTAGACTTCCATCCCACAGGCTATGTCAATAGTTAGAAGGTGTAGTTCTTCTGAGACAAAACATTAGTTGAGCTGTCTTACATATTAAAAAAAATAAGTTTGGTAGATATATCATTGTATTCTTTCCTCTGAAGGGTTTATTACCTAAAAGCAACGCTGAAACTTTTAAGAAGCCTTTTCAGTTTCTATGGCAATAACCTATCAGTTCCTGCTGATGACATGACAAGTGTTTCTAGCAAAAACATATAAATAAGCAACATTTGACATAATTAACAAATATTTCTGGGAAAGATTATGAAATTCTACTGGACGGAGAATGAGGTTTCTAATGATTCATTTAATTATCAATCTGTTAAATTCAGTAGATTAAAAGCTTCTTGAGAATAACTCCTATAAGTAAAATACAGACTTAGGTGGTTTGTAGATAAAGACCAGGGTTTGAAACTCATTTCAAAATTTATGTCACTAGAACATAGTAATAATGCTTCCGATTTGTGCTAGTCTATTAAGAAATAGGAAATAGATCTGGGTAAATCCTTCTCAATGGATGTGTGGTATAGAAGTTGGGCTAACATCCACTGTATATATCTCCAAGAAATGTTTTTGAAGCTTGTCCATAGCTGGTTTATGGTCCCAAATCATATTAATACATTTCATTCTTTTATGCCTACAAATGTTGGAGATTCCTTAGCTCGGTGGGTACGATATACTAAATCTGGTGGGATTATTAAATAAAATGCTGCAAATTTAATTAAATCTGTATTTAAACAAGAGATTAAATTTAGTCCACAACAGTTTCTCTTTTGCTTAGTTTTTCTATTGAGCCATAAGTTGAATCTGTCCCTATGTATCCAAATCTTGGCAGCCATAAAAAGATGCCTGGCAAGATACCTGAGAAAACTTGATATTCCTAACTGGCAAGAGATTGTTGAGCAAATTAAGTATCAATGTGATATGGAACGATATTATTATACAAGATACTCGAATACTGATAACAATGTTTACACAACCTCTGCCTCTTTTTCCCTTTGCTTGAGATCCATAAATTAACCCACAAATAAAAATGTAATTTTCCCAACTACTGCCAAATACAGTAGACTTCCCACCTCCCTTAAGAACAAAAAAAAACCAAATCTTTAGACTAAACAACGTGTAATGGCTTAGCTCTGTATTGGATGTAGACTAGTATATTCATATTCTGAAAACTGCTCACTTTAAAACCTGCACATTGCGGCCACCATTATTCTGGTGACAAAATGTGTATAACAAGGTAGGGATGGATAACATTTCCTTGTGGGAAAAAAGAAACCTGCTAAAAGCAGTAAATGAGCCCAAAAACCTAAATTTGACCTTTTGCTGAATTAAGTACGTGTAGTTAAAAAAAATTGCAAAAACAGGAATGTATGGTTTCTTTAATATTTTTTTATATTTTGATTTGTTGCATTTTCCTGCCTTATTATAAAGGGATGCTGCGGACAGCAATTTAGTGGCAGTGTGAAACTCCCCAACAATATTCTAAATGTTGTAATTATGCTGTTGTCAACAGTTATTCAAAATGAAACACTAAGAGAAAAGTTATATGGAAATCTGCTGTGAAGTACAGTAAAGAAATGAAAATACCCACAAACCTATAATAGTTTTTGCCCACAACTAGAACAGGGTTGGACTGGCCATCTGGCACCAGGCAAAGCCAGCGGACCAAGGGCTGACAGTAAGGCACGCTTACACTTATAGTCCTTAAGAACACGACTGCTGACTTGGATACATAGAAACCCATGGTGGAAGATTATAAAAGTCCTAAAGTGCTAGGGATGCTTTTCTTCCATGTTTAGCCCTTGCATTAAAATCATTGTAGCACTGAATGAAGCATTAACATTAAATATTTCTTAAGTATATCCTATGTAACGATCATCTAACCAACCCATTAACAATACAATTAAGCAGCAAATTTGTCTTATTTTTTCCCTCGAATCCTATATGCCAATGCATGTGAATTAAATTATTACAGGTTATTATAAATAAAATGGTGAATTTCTTCCTTCGCTGTGGCATCCTTTTAAGAATGTAAATGGTTAAGGCAAAACATAGCCAGTAATCACACAAAGAAAATGGATTTCTTTTTCCAAAACAACATCTAAACTAACAATAAAAACATAAAATTGAAATAAACAAAATAATCATATTAACTAATTTAAATTAGAAGCATGTTTCAGTGGTAGTACTAGCTGCTTCAAACAAAGAACAATATTGTTGTAGATGTCCCAAATGTAAGCATTATCATAATGAGGTGCTGTTGCAATGCTAATTAGGAGAATGTTTTGAATGTTTTTCAAAAGGAACTCTGTTCTCAGTTTCTCCTTTTTTTTGTTCATATATGAACTAGCAGAGTGTTTTTTTCAAGCTGCAAAGACCCCTGGTCACACTAAGCTTTAAGCATAACCAATGCACTTGTACACAGGTGAATGCACTTAATTTGCTTGTGAATAGACTGATGTGGTTGCCTAGATACCTAGTCTGACTAAGGGCCTTGAAGAGAGGTTTGAAATCACTGCACAAATTGGGACTAGCCATGAAAGAAAGTAAAGATTCATGGCAGATTGAACAGAGTGCGGATATTTCATTGAAAAGCATTTCAATGATAATTACTATAGCTCTCTCTACATTGTTCCCTAACAGTATTCAAATAAACATAGTTGATCTATAGAGCCATGAGACCATGCATTCTCCTCCTCTCCCACATGTTTTTTGCTTCACAAATGATCTAAAGTAGAAACATATATATATATATATATATATATATATATATATATATATATATATATATATATATATATATGTTTCATCTTTTACCATTATAACACATCTGCAATAGTATAGAATAGAGGGATATATATATATAATAAAATTATGATAAGCACTTGTTAATTAATTTATTGTATTGTGTCACCACTTTATTGTACTGCAATCTACTCAGGAGAATAGCAATTTTACAGAGAGTTGTATATAAGTTGGATTTAAAAATCTGTTAGAAATATAAGCGAAAAAGCCCTAAATATGTTATAACTGCAAACTTAGTCATTTTTGTCCAGGACAAAAATTTGAAATGTAATCCTCCAATCAAGGGAGAGGATGTCACCAAAAGCACCAACATATTACCTTGAGTTTAAGTTAGGGCAAAATAACGACACTTTCTGTGATATCTTCTCCCTCAATTGGAGAATCGAGGAGCAGACATCAACGGACTCTCTGCCATATTGCCCTGAGATCAAGTTAGTGGTCAAGAAATGGTCTGCAGAGAAGAAAGGTAAACATTTAGTGAGCGTGAGAGAGACAGAGTGAAGGAGAATGAGAGTGTGAGTGAAAGGGCCCATGTATTTCAGAAGAAAATTCTGAGCTTTTTGCTTTGTTTTCGTCCGATAGGTAAGACTGTTTTAATTTTCAATGTCTGTATCCGTCATCTACTTCTATTTTTGTGAAAACAAATGTGGCAAATGAAGAAAAAAACTATTCTGGTCTGTTTGTGAATTGGACATGCATTGCACAGATCAGCCACTTGATTTAGTGAGTAAGGAAATTGTACTGCCCATTTTTCATATTCTGTTCATGACATGAATTATAAGTCACATAACTAAATTAGTTGAGCAGTAAACTGAACCATAAATATACTATTTGTCTGTTTAATGTTCTCTTTATTAAAACAAAGATTATAAGGTTCATGTTGTAACCTAATTGTCAAAATATTTATTGTATTGAAAGGCACAGGTATTTCAGTGAAAGAAAATGGTATAAATAATCATCTGGGAAAGGTTAAGTTTTATTCTATTTTTATTATTGGTTCTAGCAAACTGAAGAGCGATGGTGGGGTTCTAATGCATATTGGATCTGGATTTTATGTTTTCTCTAACCCTATGAGTAGAGAGGGAAACTGCATTATAATATATTAGAACATGATGAGGAGATTAAGCCAGTGGGAAATAAAAAATGTTTACCAAAATTTAATTTAGAATTCAACCATTACGGCTCTTATGACATTAACTACAGTTGTCTTGTTTTTCTTCCCTTCTACAATTAGGTATTTATGCACTAAACCTTGAGTTTTAATGTTTCATATAAATGACTTAACTATCTCATATGAAGGGCTGACCTATTCTTATTTATTGATTTATATGGCGCCATTATATTCTGCAGGGCTGTTCAATGGCTAAACAGGACATAGCAAGTAATAGCACATAGCAATTTGGAAAGGAAAGGTAAGAAGGGCACTGATCAAATGAGCTTACAATCTATGGGGAGTGGTGATTTCTCCTGTTGAAAGAACTGAGTCGGTCTTGGGTAATCTTTAGCAATACCTAAAATGTTACAGGCAGTGATAAACATATGGGAAAATCTTACTATGTTTTCACATTTTTGTGTTTAAAAAATATTTTGCTGCCGCTTGCTCTCAACGCTTGCTGTAAATTATATTTCTCAAACTGCTTTGCTTTCAAGAGTAAAAATATCATACTGTTGTAAGTGCTACCTACTTACTTACTTACTCCCATTTTTATCCTGAATAACATTTTCTTTAGCATTTGTTGAAATGTGCTCTTACCCATGTGATATTCCTCATTCCATTACAGTTATTTACAGAGGACTAGCCGATTCTGCCACACTACTATAATAACGAGGGAAATTATCAATAACATTTCAACTGACAATATACTTATAATAACATGAACACATTAAGACATGCTGGCACAGAAGGAGAAGGAGGTCTTGTTCTTGCTAGATCCCAGTGCAATGCTAGTACTGAACACACTCAAAGGCAATGAACCCAGTAGACATGCCCCATTTAGTTCAATTGAGGAATGATCCTTTTATAGCAATTCTTTGCAACCAGTAATTAAAGTTCAAAAAAGTCTCCCATATATCATTTGAATTGTGCATTAAACCATCTGTGGTTCTACACAAAGTGTGTATGCAGATTCCAGGTACAGTTTTCCAAATCATACTGTTCTAAATGTGCCATCGTTTTTCATCCATCGGAAACAAGTACATATCTCTGACACAATGGGTTTAGAGACTGAGCTATCACAAGCAAGTGAATAGCAATCCTCCCAATGAAACAACATTTAAAAATCGGTTAAAATAGATAGTTAAATCTTTTAGCTCAGTTAATGAACCTAAGTAAATATATGTCTATTTTATATCACTTTCCTATTGCAATCTATAGTATGCGAGCATTACTATTAATTGATTGTGATATATTGATCTCTAACAATGAATCCAGCCCAGAATGTTTCTCTTTAGCTAGGAACAATGATCTGCCTATCATCTAACCCATGGGATTTACATTTAAGCGCCAATTTGGTACATGGATATGTTGATGTTCAAAAATTCCCAGGAAATTGTTGAAATCTCAACATATGTTGTCCCAAATTCAACTACAGAAATGTCTTATGATGTCGTAACATTACATGGAGTCCATTTTTAACTGTTGATTAATTCTAAAGTTAGATTTTGTACCAAACCCAGTGTAATATACGGGCTTAAAAAATAACTTTTTGCTAACGGAGAAGCTTTTGGTTGAGTTTCACCATAATGCTCTATGAAAGCTTTCCTTAGCACAATTTGTGGTGTCCTTTAATAGAGGTCATCAGAACAAGATGCACCAATAATGGGCAAAAAAGATCCAATATTTCAGCTATGCCAAGAAGAAGATTCAATATAGAAGTTAAATATGGTTATGTTGCATTGTAACTTATGGTAAGATTGTTACAACTTTGACAATGCCCTTTGTGTGTGCTGTCTTAGTATCGAGTACATTATGGCTCCTTTTATACTGAACAGCTGCACGATGTTCATATATCGGCACAAAGAAACTGCGTTTTGCCTGTGTATAACAAAGTGATGTATCATATTAAATATAGCGGAAGAAAGTGAAAGGACTTTGGGGGCTGTCATTTAAACAGTGATACATTTTATAATACTTTTAATGTACCAGAGTTTGACTGACATCGCAATTTACAAGGGGATTTGAAGTACAGTATTCCTACATTAAGTGTGTTACAGAAACAATTTTTTACTTTAAGCTGCCAAAAAAACAAAACTGCTTGACATTTATAAATTGCCTTGAGACTTGCATAACTGTTTGCAATTCATTTCAGATTTGCCTCTGCTATTTATGAATTGTTCAGCAATTTCAAGTGTTACATAAATAGGAGCTACACGTAAGAGGAAATTAATTACGTTTTTTAAAAAATATATATTATTAGCAGCAGAGCAGAAACAATATGGTCAGCACAGTATCACTCCTTTTTATTAATATATATATATATATTGTGACAAACCCTATAGCATGAGGGCCATACATGTCACTTTTAGGGGTCCTAAGCACAGTCCTCTAGGGCAATCAGAGTCAGGAACAATAGTTTGAAGCAAAACAGTGCTTTATTTTTAACTGCTCAAACCCCAAAAACCAAATCATAAAAAGAAAACCTAGCTCCCAATTGGAGCCCTCTCTAACTTAACTATGCTGGTCCACACTGACCAGCCTATTCACCCACTACCTCAACCTCCCAGCCAGACCCAGCTAAGCCAGGCTCTGGAAAACCTCCCCCAGACAGTACACAAAAAAGTCCAGGCAGGTGATGCCTCACTTGGCTCAGGGATGATCTTGTTCAGGGCCTCTCCTTGCCCTGGGAGCACAGGGAACTTCCTCTTCCCCCAACAGTCTTCCTGAGTATCAGGCTCCAGGGGTTTTTAATGTCCAGCACCTGTGCCTGATGTCAGCCTCATAGAAATCCCAGACCAGATCCTGTGGACTTCTTGCCTCATGGAAAACCCGGCATGGAGTTTCCACAAAATGGGGAAATGGAGCATTGGCCCACCCTGCTCTCCAATTGCTCCACCCCAGGGACCCATACGTATACTCTGCATAGCAGCTGTACCCAGATGCCATGCTAATCATCTCCCTGGGGTTCACACGGTCACATATCCTCCCCACCAGCTCAGAACCATGGGGCTGAGCGACCATGGGACTAAGCAGCTCTGCTGATGACGTCCCTCTTAGGTTGGCATCAGGGGGCTTTCCTTTCCACACACCATAAATGTGGCCCGGTAGTGGACACTTCCTCCTTGTAGCCGTCTGCCCTTCTGGGTTTCTGCAGTGATCAGTGAATGGGTAACACTTTGCACAGCCACGTCTCTTCTCTGTACAAATGAAGACCATCGTAGCTTGCCCATGAAGAAGGTCTACCCTGTGTGGTCTACACGATACAGCCAAGCGCGCACCATCTTCAAGCTGTTTCCCCGTAGCTTGTTCACCATCACTCCATTTAACGCCAAGCCCATGTTTATGGCCATTTACCCTAGATGCATGTAGAGGATGGACCTTACTGTCATCTGTAGAAGGTTCCTCCTTTGAAGAATGGCTTCTGCTGGACCTGGGACCAGCTGCTCCCTGGAGTAGCTTACTGCCATGTTGATATTCTAGTTGGCCAGTACTCCTAGCACAATGCATGGACCCTCCTTCACTCAACCCATAAAGCTTACATTTAATGGCATTCTTAATCACAGTCTTTTCCTCCAGACATCTTGTATTGTAAGGTGGCTGCTCACCTGCTGCTTGTACAATATTGAACGTTTCAGATACAGGGTCCTCTTCCTCCTGGACCTTAATCTGTTGCTGCAGAGCTAGCTTGGCCTCCTTTTCTTCAGCTAGCTGTATACCCAGTTCATCTAACTGGAGTTGTAGTAGTACATGTTTTTCTAATGCAGTAACCCTTTGTTCCTCAAGGGTTGCTTTCACCTCTCTCAGCTCTAAGGTGGATATCTCCAGTTGATGCCTGAGGGATATATTCTCTTTCTGCAGTTTAAGTCCAACTTGTTGAAGCTTTTCATTGGACATGAGGGCTTTCTCCAGATTCCCTGACAATGTGTCTCTCTCGGTCTGGATATCAGCAAGCTGCCTCATTAATGTTTGCCTGTCGCGTTCTGTGTTACTCAGTATTGCTTCCAGGTTACGTTGGATCATATCACTCTCCCTTAAAGCTTGATCTCTGTTGTGAATAGCCAATCCTAAGTCCTCCTCTTTTAGAAGCATAGCTGCCTCCATTTGCTTTAGCTGAGCTTCTGCATCCTGTAGCTGATCCTTGCATGATTCCAGTTCTGCCTTTTTCTGGAAATACTTGTCTTTTAGTGCTATGTTGGCCTTATGAAGTTCAGTGTTCTCTTTACTGGCTTTAAACAAGGCCTGGATTTCATCTTGCAGTTCTTTTACGGTCTCCTGCAGCTTTACTTTTTCTAGACGCTCAACTGCAAGTGTTAAATTCACACTGCTATTCTCAGAAAGGAGCCTAAATACACGCTCCGCGTCCTCTTTACCTTTCTGGGACACCTCTGCGAGACGGTTTTCAGCCACCAGCTTTTGTTCCTGCAACTGTTGCATCTCTTGAAGTTTTGCTGATGTGTCAACATCATATTTTCCTCTATAAGCAGCCACTTCAGTTTGCAAAGCGAGATTCTCTCTCTCAAGCTGGCCAATAGTTCGGTGCAATTCCTCCTGTAATTGTGCTGCTTGGTTTTTAACCTTTATTAATTCATGTTCTTTTAGCAGACACTCATCAGTCAACTTTTTGGTCTTGCAGATCGGTTTCCCAACATACTCTGACTGCTCAATCACATACTGATTCAGCTCATCTCTGGGCATAGCTTCCACTTTCCTGAGCTTGGTAGTCCATGCCACATTGTTACCTTCACCACGACTCTGTTTGTCATAGGAAACATTTAGCTCTGTCAGTCTCTTAAATTCACAGTCCCTCTGTTTTATAGCATCATCAAACCTTTGTTTGTTGAAGACAAACTCTTTCTGTAATTTGTGTTTCTCCTCCTGAAGCTGAAGAAAAACCGGTGAAAGACTTTCTCTAGCTACTGTAAAGTCTATTTTGTCCCCATGTGCACATTTGGAAGACATAGGTAGCATTCCCACTTTATTTCCTGCAGCATTTAGTTGATCTGTTACTTCTTTCAGCTGCAAGTTCAAATCAGAGACTTCACCCTGGTGCAGCCACTTTAAGGATTCAATTTCCTCCTTTAACTCTTGAGCCTCAACACAGGACCCTGCACACTTTATATCTGCCTTTTGTGCCAGTTTCAGTGGTTCCACATATCCACTGCAGGTTGGCTGGCGAGTGAAACATGGAAAGGACATTTTATTTCTGCTTTGCTGTCCTTTTCCCATCTTGCATTAGACCAACAGTCAGTGCAATACACAAATCCCAGAGTCTTTAATCGCTCCCTCTGCAGTATGTAATCAAGTAATTACCAGCAGGTCTTAGCAACAAAATGCTTTTCTTTTGCAGGTTTCACAGATACACAATACTTTTATCCAGCAAATAGAAACTTCACATCCGGATCATCAAGGCCATCCTCCATAAGCATATGTATTTGAGCCAGCAATACACAAGGGCACATACCATGCAACAGTCTTTGCAGAGTTTCCACTCAATCCTCCGGGTTAAGCTGTAATCACTTCTGGCACATCCACTGCAGCTTGGTAGCTTCAGGCTGCACAACACTTGGGGTTCCTGGATCCAGTGTAGCACTCGTCACCAGCATCCACTCAGTTGTTCACTTGGTTCCTGCTTTCTGCCCACAGACCATAGCAGTGCTTTGCCCGCATTCTCCACCATATGTGACAAACCCTATAGCATGAGGGCCATACATGTCACTTTTAGGGGTCCTAAGCACAGTCCTCTAGGGCAATCAGAGTCAGGAACAATAGTTTGAAGCAAAACAGTGCTTTATTTTTAACTGCTCAAACCCCAAAAACCAAATCATAAAAAGAAAACCTAGCTCCCAATTGGAGCCCTCTCTAACTTAACTATGCTGGTCCACACTGACCAGCCTATTCACCCACTACCTCAACCTCCCAGCCAGACCCAGCTAAGCCAGGCTCTGGAAAACCTCCCCCAGACAGTACACAAAAAAGTCCAGGCAGGTGATGCCTCACTTGGCTCAGGGATGATCTTGTTCAGGGCCTCTCCTTGCCCTGGGAGCACAGGGAACTTCCTCTTCCCCCAACAGTCTTCCTGAGTATCAGGCTCCAGGGGTTTTTAATGTCCAGCACCTGTGCCTGATGTCAGCCTCATAGAAATCCCGGACCAGATCCTGTGGACTTCTTGCCTCATGGAAAACCCGGCATGGAGTTTCCACAAAATGGGGAAATGGAGCATTGGCCCACCCTGCTCTCCAATTGCTCCACCCCAGGGACCCATACGTATACTCTGCATAGCAGCTGTACCCAGATGCCATGCCAATCAACTCCCTGGGGTTCACACGGTCACAATATATATATATATATATATATATATATATATATATATAATATTTTATTTGCATGGCACCAACAATTTATGCAGCATTTTATATATATATATATATATATATATATATATATATATATATATATATATATATATAAAATGTATATATTTTGTGGCTCTGCTTGGGAAAACAAGTATGATGGAGGTACATTATTCATCACATTGCGGAGTGTAAATGCAGCTAGTTTCAAAACACTCAGAAGGGGTTTTTGTGATTCAAGTCATTCAGCTATTTGCCAACCAAGTCCTTTTGCATTCACTTCATTACCAGACTGATCTTAGCCTCACTTATAAAAATAACTCAGTTGGAAGCAGTTAAAATACTTTTTGCATATGGAAAGCTTGCCTCCTTAAAGCCGTATGTTTGCTCAAGGCTAAACTGAATAGCTTTTTCTCCAATGACATTTAACTATGTCACCGAATATATGAAAGTCTCACTGAGCGAAGTGCAAATATGATTCACTCCAGGAAAATATTATCTTCTGCTATGATGGATTTTATGCTTTTCCAAGCTGGTTAGTCAATTTGTTTCATTTTTTTTTTATTAAGATGAAAATGTGGTCAAATGTTTCCTCAAGGGTCTATAGAACTTATATTGGCAATATTTCATTTCTTTTGTCAGTAAACACACTTCTTTTATATAAAGCTGTTAAGAAATGAGAAATAAATCCAGTTTTTTAAGTTGATTCACTAAATGCCGCTATAATATATAGTTTTTCTCTTAAGTAAATGGTAATTTGTGCTGAAATGCACAAATGTATACATTTATCCTAAGCCCTGTCAAAATGATTGAAAATGAGATCATTTCCAGTGTATTGAATTCTACAATCACAAAAATAACAAAATTAGCCAATAATAATAAGCAACATCTACTTTCTTATTTATACAAGAATGCTACTTTTCATCATGATAATAAGAACACAAGTATAGCTGCCTCTAAATTAATAACTAGCAACAGTTAGTGGCCTAAGGCATTTGAAGGGATGCAATGATTATTAGAATGTTTTTATTCACACCAAGCATTAATAAGCTTGGAGAAAAAGCTACTAGAAAGGGGGGGAAGTAAGCTGGGGGAAGGAGTTGGGATGTATGTATATGTGTTTGTATACATGTACGCGAGCATGGATGTGTAATTGTTTGTGAGCATGGATGTGTAATTTTGTGTGCGTACAAGCATGGATGTGTAATTGTGTGTGTGTGGGCATGTATGTGCAGGTGTATGTATGTTAGAATGAATATGTACATGAGTGTTAGTGAGTATGAGTGTAATTTGTGTAAGTGTGTTTACATATGTGTGCCAGAGTGTGTATTGGAAGGGGCAGGCAAGGGTCAATGATGGCACAGACCAGCTTTTGAAGATGGGGGCTCTGGGACAATTTTTGCACCAGGGCCCTGTGGTTCCTAGTTATGCCCCTGCGTCAGCACACTATTATATCTAATGTGTGTCCATTCCCCTTGTAAACGCTGATTGGCCAAAGTGAAATGAGACCACTTTCCATTTTTTTGCTAGCTATCAGTCATTGATATGACCCTCTAAGATCCAACAAGATCCCCTTGTGTGCTACCCTGTCCAGGTGCCACATGTCCTGCCCCCCTCCCCCTTTACACAGACTACAACAGAGACTGGACTGAGTGCTAATACTCAGTCATATGCAAAGGAGGGCAGGATGAAGAACCGTGTGTGTCTATTGGATGTTATTCCCTTGTGTGGCTATTGGATGAAACTCAATCCCTTGTTAAATACCCCTGTGTCTCCAAATAAATAGAGTTCTGTTTTAACCTCAAAGCATGAAGTCCTGTCTCATGATTGAGGGAAGTGTTGGTCTGTGACTGCTTTTTTCGGACAGCCACAGCTTTTCCGCTTGCTGGGAGAGGAAAAGAGCTGACGGGCGGATGTGTCCAGTCTGGGGCACAGGTCGATCCGTCACAATCACCTCCTCCCACGCCCGCCTACAGGACTTCTCTCGCGCAGCACCAACCCTCTGGAACGCTCTTCCCTGTTCTGTCCAACTCTCACCAACTCTACCCTCCTTTAAACGCTCCCCAAAAGCTTTTCTCTTCAGGGAACCTACCACTGACATAAACATCAAAACTTCTCTCTCACCCACTTACAACTCTTATCTCGCCCTACATTACCATCATTCCCTTCCACAGTCCTCACCTCCTGTTTCTCACCCCTTATCCACCTAGATTGTAAGTTCCTGCGGGAACTGGGCCCTTCATTCCTCTTGTATCTGTATATCAATTGCTGTATTGTACTTGTCATTTTCTGTAAAATTACCATCTTGTACAGCGCTGGGGAATCTATCGGCGCTTTATTAAGAATAATAATAATAATATATACTCTACTATTCACAGTCCCTTCCCACTTTACCTCATCAATGAGTGCCAAAACGGCTTGAAATGGCAGCTACACGTGGTGACGAATGGACAAATCATGACAAATTTTTAGAATCTTTGCAGTTAATTTTCAGGAGTTTCGTCAGAGATCGCCCTCGTTATCGTTGATTCGTACAAATGTACAAAACTGGCACTTTTTGTTAAAAAACGAATGCACAAGTCTAATACACAATACAGAAATAGCTTAACATCTGTGGAACGACTGCACTTACAGTGCCTCTGCTTATAGTAAACTGTAAAGCCCAAAGTATATTTCTTGACGCTATAGGTTAATCATGCATAATTTAGCCACAAACAGCTACAATTTATTTATTGCTTTTATTTAGTTTTTGATTGGTCCAGTTGACTCACAAGTCACTTTAATGCAAATGATGGCTGAGTGTTACTTTGTATTTAACTTTTTTTTTCATGCAAAAGCATAAAGAAATTCCTCAGAATATTCTCTATACAGTTGGCATTTTTCCTCCTGCTTTGCAGGAGATGCAGTTAGCAGAAAGCATGGCCTGGTCAGGGCTGTGAATGTGCGAGGAGGTTACCTCCAGCCACTTTCAACGATCGCCCATGCAAGACTTCCAGGAGCTCTGACATGTTTTGTTGCCATATTGCTTTCAATGCAAGTGCTTTTGTCCCATTTATTAATCAAGAATTGTAGTGTGCAGAGTGGAAACTACAGCTCGGGAAACATTTTATTTTTCCCACCAAAGTCAAAAATGCATATTAAAATACTTACTGGGTACTCTAACATGTATTCTTGTTGGGCGAGGCCACTTGAAGCAGCACATAGTCCCTTAAAAACTAACTCAGAGTAATGTCTTGTTACTATGGTAATGACATAATGGCTACATTTATATATCATTTTTTATATGAAGATTTGACATTATGACTTCCTTGAACATGTCCTTAGAAAAAAAAAGGATGATCAGGACTGTCAGCAACAAAATCATAATAATTGGCAGAAAATTAAATTTGGTGAAGTTCATAAAATGAAACAGCATGAATCATACATTACTGTGGTTATACAATGTGGATTAAAGGCCACAAGTTCAGAAATTAATTTGTTCTTTCCCTGGTACTGATGCAACCAATCTGAAATAGCAATCTTAATTATAGAATTTAAAACAGTATTGGTAATTTTGACTAAAAGTTAAAGAAAGAAAGACACAGACTATCTGAATACCTTTTAAATATCACTTAAGGAAATCCTGTAATTAAAATATATATATTTGTTTTTACTGGCAGATGTCAGCAGTAGCCCAAATGGGTCCTCGTATAGGGTATGATATTAAGCATTGCAAATGTTTAACTATTCCTAATTGTTGTATATTAATAGCAATAAACTCTAAGGCTGTTGTTTATGGAAGAAATCAATTGTAAATATGCATGGAAATTGGCATATCTTCATGTTAACTCTTATAGTAACTACAGTTAATCTAAGGATATCACAGATTATTTAACATTTGGAAACTTTTAGACAGTTGGGAACTAATTGTTCTGCCCATTCCCTGTTTAAATGGGGCAACTTTCACTATTGATTTATTTTTCTGCTTTAAACACAGCCATGCTTCTGTGTCCTGAAATACTGTGAGATCCCCATCACTTGCTATACTGTGAACTTGAACCCTCAAAAAAGTATATTAAAAAATAGATTAAGTTGAAAGCTGCCTCCATTCACCCCAGGTGGCAACACCATGCTGGAGGTCCAATAATATACCATCCCCAAATATTTGTCTGATATTGTCAAGGCCAACAATGCTCTATGTATACAATATATTGCTGTTCAATACATATTTGCCAAAAGTTCACTAAACATACAGTCAGTATGTAAATGTTGTCTAAAGATCTTGCCACTCTTCATAACTTGGTGGCTACATGTGGAAGTGCAAATACAGTAAACACACAGGCTTATTGTGGCAGATTAAATCAAAGCAGCAGCGGAGGCAATTGGCCCCCTGCCCACTTGACCAGGACAAAACCGAAACGTATTTTTCAGCCTTCAAAGTATGCCATCTTGTTCTTGCAATCTCTATGGAAAATACAACCCAGACATATATTATCAGATATATATATATATTATCAGAAGAAGGTGTTAACTTTTGAACTTCTTTGGAATATTTTCTCAATTTAAAGTATTAAATATTAAATGAATTATTAACATGTCAATTTAAAAACTGACATGTTAATAATTCATTTGCCTTCAACACAGCATTCATTCTTTTAGGTACACTTGTACACACTTTTTTAAAGGAATGTGGCAGGTAGGTTGTTCCAAACATCTTGGAGAATAAACCACAGTTTTTTGTGGATTTAGGCAGCCTCAGTTGCTACTCTAGGGCTCTGTGGGGGGTGGGGGGGTCATACCATCACTTGGACTCCTTGTTCTTCAAGACTTTGGCTGTATATTTGAGGTTGTTGTCATGCTGCAAAACAGGTTTGTGGCCAATCAGATGCCTCTCTGGTGTTATTGCATGATGGATAAGTATCTGCCTGTACTTCTCCCATGTACCATGCTTCACTGTTGCCTGCAAACACTCATTTTTGTACCGCTCTCTGGCCCTTTGGTGAACAAACTGCCTTCTTTTCAATTCGTTTTCATTTCTGCATGTTATATGTTTATCAATAATTACAGGCTTTCATAGATTAGCAGATGTTAATGGGAAGCAAAAATATGACAGATGTCATGTTTCTTTGCCAATGTATATTTATTTAACAAGTACTGGCAATTAGTACACACAGTTTCATTGTTATGAACCATTTACATTTTGCTTTATGAATGTACTTTTAAAATAATTAGACTGTTGAACTGTTAGATGTTAGACATTCTGCTGGTCTTGAAGATATGACAACAAAATAAGAGGTCAAGAAACTTCAAAGACTTTCACAAACCAAACCATAATTTCCTTTTCAAATGTAATTCTATCTTGCAAGGTACTTTATTTCTAGCTCATTCAGTATGTAGAAGCAATAGAATTAATAATTTATCTGTACTTGTGCTTCAGCCAGGGCTATTAAATAGAAACATATCTTGTCCTATACTCAACACGATGATAATGTTGTGGATAAGGCAGCACAACCCTCTTTATGAGGTCCAGCTGTGCATTATCTTACCTGGGTCCTCCAGTGCACATCGGGAGCATCATGGATATGGTTTAATCAAACTGTTCCTTTCCAATTGCCAAAAAGTTCCACGCACTTAATTATCAACTACAAAAAATAAGATTCATGTAACAATACATCTATCTGGCTTTGTATACACAGATATTCAGATGAGCTACCAGACAATGCCTTAAGCAACAGTTCCAGTTAAGGAACATGTTTTAAATCTAAGACACATAAAATACGTCTTTGATGTCATATGTCTACAATACATAATCAATATATTTCATAATATAATTACAAGAACAAACTAATGATGTGTAATATAAAGTTAAACATTAGGTTACATCTTTTAACATTTCTCTTCTGCATTATACGATATCTAAAATGAAATACACTTTTCCTTGTATGAAGGTGCCAAGCATTGGATTATTGTCTATTTTCTGCTTGACATATTACTTAAAATTTGTCTCTCTGCCCTTGCAGTTCAGCAGGAGCTGTTAACCCGGTTCAAAATGCTTATATGTGAAATTTCCGTTTTTTAGTGGAAATTTCCACAAGAAGAGTCCTTTGAAACGTGTGTTAGGAATTAGGGTTATATTCTGTCTGGCACATATACACATTGAATTTACAATGACCAATTATGTTAGTTATTTGTAGGACATGCAACTTAAACTGGAACAGTGTTCTTCCAGGAAATGAAACCCAGAGCTGTGGTTCAATCATTAGATAGTTACCACTGCAGTCATTCCAGAACTGTTGATGAGTATGACCTTTACAAAAATACACAAAGCCTTGATTTCTATACGGTTAACCTTTACATGCTGTAGCCCTCCTGTGAACCACATAATGGAAATCTAGAAGGAATCGAGTGTTCTATGCCAACTATTTATTATTATTATTAGTATTAGTACTGTTATTTAAAAATAAACACAAATATACAGTATTTTAATTAGGTCTGCTAAATGATAAACTGCATTACTTTTCCTGTTCTACATTTAACTTTGAAAATATGGGATGTTAAAAAATGATTTAATAAATACACCCCATTTTCTTTATAATTCGGACATAACATTAATGCTCATTTAATTTATTTATATTGATTATATATTAAATAAAACTAAATAATATATTGATCCTGCTTTTTAAGATAGCTACTTTTTAATTGCCAAGTATGGTGCATAGCATTAACATTTTCCTTATTATAAAGTTACAATAATATGGGAAGGCAGCAGCCTCTCTTCTGCAAAACCAGGGCAATCGGGTTCTCAGTACTTTGCTGTGCAATAGGCCAGTTACAAATAAGATTTCTGATCCTCCCAGCCAGCCTATTATGACCATCTGTACTGAGCCTCTGCTTCTTTATTTTGGATTTATATAAGGACTTGGTGGTACCCTGGCTCGTGCACAATTTCACTACTGAGTGCTGCATTCCAACCTTTATTTCTGTGTATTATGACCATCTGACATTAATATTATGTAGGTCCCCCTTTTGTTGCATGGACTCCACTAGACCTCTGAAGGTGTTCTGTGGTATATGGCACCAAGACATTAGCAGCAGATCATTTAAGTCCTGTAAGTTGTGAGGTGGGGCCTCTATACATTGGACTTGTTTGTCCAGCACATCCCATAGATGCTAGATTGGATGGAGATCAAGGGAATTTGGAGGCCAAGTCAACACCTTAAACTTGTTGTTGTGTTCCTCAAACCATTCGTGAACCATTTTTGCTTTGTGGGCGCATTATCCTGCTGAACGAAGCCAATGCCATCGGGGAATACTGTGTGTACATGGTCTGCAACAATGCTCAGGTAGGTGGTACGCATCAAAGTAACATTCATATGAATGGCAAAACCCAGGGTTTCTCAGCAAAACATTGCCCAAAGCTTCACACTGCCTCCGCCAGCTTGTCTTCTTCCGATAGTCCATCCTGGTGCCATGTTTTCTCCAGGTAAGTGACACACACCTAGCCATTCACGTGATATAAAAGAAAATTTTTTCATTCATCAGACCAGGCCACCCTCCATTGCTCCGTGGTCCAGTTCTTATGCTCACGTGCCCATTGTAGGCGCTTTGGCAGTGGACAGGCAGTGGACCGGGGTCGGCATGGGCACCCTGACTGGTCTAAGGCTACACAGCTCCATACTCAACAAACTGTGATGCAGGGTGTGTTTTGACACCTTTGTATCAGAACCAGCATTAACCTTTTCAGCAATTTAAGTTCCAAAGTACCAAAGTACTGGTTGTACACCTGCTGATGGTGACCCTGTTTCTATTGTCCAACCTGGATGGGGTAGAGTAAATGCATTGGTTGAATTGATTATGTGAATAAAGTATACATAGAATGTCTGATCTGGTTCAGACCTCAAAACCTGGAGTTTGGCACCCCTGCATTATATCCACTATAGAGCGGATATCAAACACTGTTTAAGTATTACTCAAGTTAATAATTAAATTAAGTTTTTACATGAAATCTCGGTGTGCCTGTGACCCTTGAGGACTAGAGTTTCCACCGACACCAATCAATAAAAATAAACCCGCGTCTGTAACAACTAAGCCAAATATAGTGTTTTGAAAGTTTGTAAAAGCCTTTTGAAAGCCTGAATTTGAAATGCATTTTTCTGTACATTTCTGGGAAAAAAGCAAATGAGGGAAAATGAGTCTTGTATTCCACAATAATTATTAGTTTAGGATCCATCTTGTACAATGTACATATGATGCAATATACATTTGGAAATGTCACATATTTTGAGAAATGTAATACTGTAAGTAAAGTTATTCTTAATATGAGAGGACAATAGACACTTCTGTTTAAAGTAAACTATGACTAAAAACATTAATTTTGCAGTGTGCTAAAGGTAAACTCCAGCTAGTGGGTTAGATTGACAAACGTTTATTAAATAAACATTTAGGACTCCATGAATTGGCATGGAGTGTTTAATCTTACAACACCCTGCTCTCTGCACTAACACTGAAGCATTTAAGTGCTCTTATATCCACAACAACTCATCACATTTGCACACAAAGTCTGACATCATCTTCCAGGTCTGTTAAAGCGTGTAAAGCCATGTGATCAAAGTTCATGCGTAGGCTGTCTAATGTAGGGTGTTGGAAATGAGAATGTGAGGTAACAAAACAAGCCATTGTGCAAGTACTGAATGTGCATTAACTCGTTTTTGAACTTAAGCCAAACTAAGCTATTGGCTGATTTCTTTTAAACTTTTCCACAAAGAAATACAGAATCTTGTTCCCAAAAAGCTCAACGTTATTTTTTGTGAAATTTCTTAAATAAGCTGTGAATAGCAAAATATGTTCTGTGCTAACCGATGTGTGCATTTTGGCTTCCAAAAAAAAGGTAAGTCAAGTGTAGTAAGTCTCTATTGACATTAAGCAAATATTTACAATGGACTAATGTGTGCTGTGTCACCATGGTAGAGCAGCCAATGCCAATAATTTAAGGAATCTTGTTGCACAAAACTAATTGAGAAAATATATGTACATTTCTAAAAATCATGTGCATAGTCTAATGTGAATCAAATATACTACAATAATTCTAGGCAAGCTAAAAGCTACTCTTGTTATTTTAGAACTCTGTTGTTATAGAGTTATTATAGAGAACTCTGTACTATTTTGTAGCTCTGGTTAAGGGTGACAGATATTTACTGAAAAAGTAGTGGTTCTCCAACCTGCACTTAAGGAACACCCCTACTGTATCCATAATGAATTTAAGGTACCCTTGGGAGATTCCAAAATCTAGAGCTATTAATGTTCTCAGGTATTGGGTTGGAATCACTGCTCAATTGCAACTGAAATACTAATCCAAAGGACCCAACATCCATAATTTGGAACTTGACCTTGAAATCTCCAGGTAAAGTCCAGATCAGTTTCTTCTTTCTCTGTTTTTGAACAATTCCCACCCACATCATCCTAATTTGTTGCTACATAAGACTAGCCATGCCCAGGGGCGTAACTAGAAACCACGGGGCCCTGGTGCGCAAAATTGCCCTGGGTCCCTCAACAGCTAGTCTGTGCCATCATTGCCCCCACACAACTGGTCTGTACCTTCTTAGCCCCTTGCCCCCTTCCAACATACAACATATTTAAACACACAAATTATATATACCTACTCATACTCACTAACACACACACTCCATCTCACCCCAATGAGCATTACACAAAATGCTCATACACACACACATACACGTACACACTCATGCTCTCTATCTCACACACACATGCTCTCACAAGCACACAAGTACACATCCATGCTCACATGCACACACAGTACACATCCATGGTCACACACACACAAGTACACATCCATGGTCACACACACACAAGTACACATCCATGATCAAACACAGTACACATCCATGGTCACACACAAGTACACATTTATGGTCACACACACAGTACACAAATACTGTATGTATATATATATATATATATATATATATATATATATATATATTTGCTTAATTATAAGACAAGGTTTTTTTCACATGCTCTGAAAAATAACCATCGACTTATATTTGAGGTTGTCTTCTAATCAGACCTCAACCTCTGCTGCCTCCGGCACTTCCTTTGGGGCTTCTATGATGGAGCGCCGGCATCACACGACCTTCCGGTGCTCATTCGTAGAAGCCCCAGTGTAAGTGCCGGCAGTGGGTGTTGTCTGCACGCTTTGTGTAGACCTCCACTGGGTGCCCCACTAGACATATATATATATATACCCCCACATATAGGGGGTTAGAAGGAATATCAGGGAGACAGAGTGGCATATAAGGGGTTAAAAGGAATATCAGGGAGGCAGAGTGGCATATAGGGAGTATAAGGCATATCTGGGGGGCAGAGTGGCATATAGGGGGTATAAGGCACATCTGGGGGCAGAATGGCCTATAGGGGGTTAAAAGGCGTATATATAGGAGGCAGAGTGGCATATAGGGGATATAAGGCATATCTGGTGGCAGCGTGGCATATTAGGGAGGCAGAGTGGCATATAGGTGGGATCAGGCATTTTTGGGGGGCAGAGTGGCATATAGGGGAGTACAAGGCATATCTGGGGGGCAGATGTGCATAACTGGGGGCAGGTTGGCAAATAAGAGGAAATAAAAACAAAACATGCATTTTTCGCAATTATAATTTTTATTAAATATGAAAAAATAGTTTACATGTAAATTAATATTTACTAGTAAAACTTTTTTCTTATAGGGTAGTCTTATATACACACACACATCCCACCTCCTGCCTCGGCTTACCTTTCACAAGCAGCCTCGGTTTCACCTTCACGTGTCCCTGATATGTTCCTGTCTCCCCGTGCTGGTTCACAATAGTTTAGAAAGGGCCCTTCGGACCTGGATTGGTCGGAAAGGCCCTTTCTAAACTGATTTGAACTGGTATGGGGAGACAGGCAGAAGGGGTCTGCGACCCCTGTAGTTACGCCAGTGGCTATGCCCCTATGCATAGCTAACTGTGCACCATCATGCAGGCAAATCCACAAAAAGAGGAAAGCTCTGGGTGGTATACTCCAATTCCCAGGCAACCTACTGAAATAAATGTATATCCTCATAAAGCACTTCAAAATGTATTAGCACCATACAAATACATTTTTTATATTGGTTTGCACCATTTTTAGAACATTTCTAAAAAAAGAAGCATTTTATTTTTTTGCTTTCCTTGATATTAATAAGTAAGCATGAATTACTTTACGTGGCCAATCATAAAGGAGGATGACTTATGGCTTCACAGTAGAAAGAATTCTCTTGACAATAGTTTTGGCTTGAGATATGACAAAGATAATCTTAATCATGCAATAAGATTTTGTGCTTCCAGCAGAGTATTAACTAATGCAACTACACATAGCTCTCTAGGGATTTCAGTGATGATGCTGCCAGTGTTTAATAATTCTTCCTTCCAAATCACAACACGACAATAACATTTTCCAGCTAATTATTTACGATAACTCTTCTTCTGTGGCAATAAAGAAAAGAAGTAAAACAGAGAATTTTTAGATTGGCAATAACATTAATGATTTAAACTTAAAGCTAGCAAAAGCCTTGCCATAAAGATAATTCCTACAGTCTTACAGCCATTTAGAAGAAACACTGATGAATTTGCATAACTGCTACACTGCTCTGAGTTGTTTTAATTCACAAGTCCTTCTCCTGGATGGTTCTCTAACTCTGGAAATTAAATTTATGTGTAAGCTTTTCAGATATTCTTGGATAGATCCCACATTGTAAATAAACTGTATCAGAATATTTAACTCTGCCAAGGTAATTAGAACTGCAGTGAAATCTCTGCCAGAGACTGAAGTGGTAAGCAAGCAGCACAAGACTCCCTCAGAGACATGTACCATAAGAAGCAGAGATCAAAACAAGAAAACTAAGCTTTAAAAATGTTGTTTCCTTGTGACTTTTAAATACAATTTTATATCTCTGTTTGTGAGTGTTTGTATATGTATATAGCCTGCTACAGGGTGCCCCTACAACCTGGGGGCTTCTTGATGCAAACATGGGCACTTGGAGACTGGCCCTAAGCTACTGCTAATGAGATCTGTCACATTTTAATACCAAGAATACACAACGTCTTTGTGAACATACTATTGGCTCATAGCTTGAGCAAAGCCATGTTCATTTGCTTTATAATACAAGTGCATGAAAGTGAGTACTAATGTTCAATGTCTTCCAAGAGACAGCCTTTGAGATTCAAAATAGTATACGTACATGGGTAGGGGCTCCTACACAACTTGTAGGGGGCCCTGGATTTTTTGGTATATATATATATATATATATATATATATATATATATATATGTATACATACTATATGGACAAAAGTATATGGAAACTTGACCATTACACCAACAGGAAATTTTATGACATTGCAGTCTAAATACATAGACATTAATATGTAGTGGGTCCCCCTCTTTACAGCTATATGAGCATTTGTGAGGTCAGGCACTGATGTTGGACATGAAGTCCTGGCTCCCAATCTCCATCCAGTTCATCCCAAAAGTGTTCGATGGGGTTGAAGTCAGGGCTCTGTGCGGTGCACTCAAGTTCTTTCACACCAAACTCATCCAACTATGTCTTTATTGGCCTTACTTTGTACACTGGGGCACAGTCATGCTGGAATAGAAACGGTTCCATACCATTATCATGCATCCACCAAACGTAACAGTTGGCACAATACAGTCAGGCAGGTAATGTTCTCCAGGAACCAGCCAAACCCAGATTTGCCCATCAGACTGGCAAACAGAGAAGCGTGATTCATCACTCCACAGAACATGTTTCCACTGCTCCAGATTCCAGTGGCGGCGTGCTTTACACCAATTGATCCGATGCTTGGCATTGTACTTGGTGATGTGAGGCTTACATGCAGCTGCTCAGCCATGGAAATCAATTAAATGAAGCTCCCGCCACAGTTTTTGTGCTGATATTAGTGCCAGTGGAAGTTTGGAACTCTTCAGCTATGGAATCAGCAGAGCGTTGGCGGCTCTTACGCACCATGGCGGCTCTTACGCTCTCAGCACTTTTGGTGACCATGTCGAGTTCTTCAGAACAAGCCATTTTGGTTTCGCAAATGTTTGTAAATGGAGACTGCATGGCTAGGTGCTTGATTTATACACCTGTGGAAATTGGTCTTATTGAAATGCCTGAATTCAATAATCAAGCTGTGTGTCCCAATAATTTTGTGCATATAGTGTATATATATATTTATATATAAACAAAAACACGTGTTTCTGCCAAACTATTTTTCCAGTTTCCTCTTCATCAATTATCTTCATAGCAGAGATGTAGCCTCAATGTTGATGGATGCTGAACTTGTCTCTGGCTTGCACTCCTTTTCTCCTCACAAGTCAAGCTGAGGTGGTGCAACTGATGATAATGACTCCCGTTATTACCGGGTGTTCCCTATGAAATAGCATATATTGTTCATATGCAGTTACATCGTCTGAGATTTTAATATAAAATAGGATGCAGTGGGTTTTCCCGCTTTGTTCTATGCAATTGTAATGCAGGAGAACATATTGGATGTTCAGACAGACAAAATACACAAAAACAAACACTTTCTGGGAAAGGTTAGGCTGGGGACCATTACATTTCTACAGATGGAGAAGGCATGTAATTTCTTTTACACATGACTGTTCTTTAAACATATGATCCTGTAAGCCTTCTACGTTATTTAATTCATTCAAGGAATGTGAAGATGGCCCTTAGAAAAACATAACAATGCCCTTCTTACCTTCTGTAATCTGGGTCCTTGCAATTAAGGTATAGCAGCCTACACCTATTATTAATATTATTATTAGGATTTTGGACCCTTGTTTTGTTTTGCCAAAACACTACCTTCTGCCTGATACATAACAAATGGCGACATTTTAATGATTTTGTTACATGTTCTCAATATTGTCATTAAATAGCTATACTGTTGATATGGATACTATAGTTTTGCTTAAATTATGTGGTTTTATGATGTGGAATGTTATTTTTTGCTTGTAATTGTATTTTTGCATAGGCTGTAGGTTAATATAATGAGACACTGTACTTGAATACATCTAAGTCCAATTTGCTTAATTAGAGCTGTGTAAAGCCACAGCATATTGAATAATAACATTTGTCCAATTAGAGAATACTTTTCATTATAAAGGAATACTATAACCAAAACACATTTCTCTTATAGTAGGTTTTCTCTAACATTCACAAGTGGACAGATTCATTAATTTTTTTCATAACCTTGAGTCAAAAGACTTGCAAAGGAAGTTTATTTCCTGGATGTAAACAAAGCGATGTAATGCCAAATAGCTGCCAAGATACTAAGGTTTTTTGGTAAATAGTGATTTATTTGTTCTCCAATTGGGGGAGAGGATGTGCCAGGAAGCTCTGCCATTTTGTGGAAGTTCACCAGGAGGCCAGAATAATGAAGACAGATTCGTTGAGAAAGAGAAGCTTTTCTGCACCTCTCTTTCTCCGAGAACTTATCTACATTGTTTTGGCCTTTCTGTGCACTTGTGGGCAGCCTCTCCCCAGTTCCGGTAATCTGTGAGAGGGTGCGCCAGGAGGCTCCTTTGTGGATGTTCACCAGGAGGCCATGTCAGTGGAGCAGCAGATGAATGAAGAAAACACAAGGAGCAGCAGATGAAGAAAGAAGACAGAAGAAAGAAAATGTAAGAGAAGAATCTGAGCTATGCAGCAAGGAGACAGGGACATGGAAGCGGTCAGCGGAGATGGTAGGGAAACATTGAGTGAGAGTAAATGAGAGTGAGAGAGAATATGAATGAGAGTGTGAGAGAGCCAAGAGAATTCTGCGCTCTTTGCTTCATTTTCGTTTGTTTCATTTGGAGTCTCTCCTCGTTTTCAGAGATTTGTGCGAATTGACGAAATTGGCAAATTCCGGTTAAATTGAAACTCATATGAATCTGAACGTACAAATCTACTAGGTATTCATAATATGAGGCAAAGATGGTGACTTGAAATGTTTCAACTCACTTCAAATCAACTCATAGCTTATTGTTAATTCACAAATGAATAACCTAACCGATTTTTTTATGCATATTTTACACATACATGGGTTTTGATGATGGCATAAGTAGCCTCAGAAAAAAGTACACATTGTATACATATATATAGAAGAACTAGCTCATTTAATAGGCTTTTTAGACCCTACCTTAAGGTTATTTTAAAGTGTTATTTAGCTCTATATTGGATGCACTGAAGAGCTTATCTATCAGAAAACAAGAGCAAAGCTCAAACAAAGCAAGTCATCTGTTTATGTCTTGGCTTTAGCTGCATGTGATAATGTGGAGGTGTTAATTACAAGACTTCACTGAGTCCTGACTAATAACACTGTGTAAACAAATAAATGTCATATTCCACTACAGAAAAGCTTTCACTAAACTAGCAATTAGCGTTCACAGTAAAAGTAATACTGAATTTCCATGGTAAAAAAAACCCTTTAATGCAATTCTTATTTACTGGAAAAAAATGTTCTGCTTTTTCTCCTCCAGATGGGAAAGAAGGAGTTTCCAGTCATTCATTCAAAATGAATTAATTGCAAATTGGTGAGCAAGCACAGCAGCTTAAATCTCCTTTTGTAGAAATGCATTGACCCCTTTTCATCAAAAGAAAAGACATTCAGTTTCTGAGTCTCTGACCTTGAAATAATAACCAAGTTCCTAAGCGAAAGAAAATGTCAGTGATCATATAACATTTTCAGTAACATCTTTGAAATATCATTTACCTTGGTTAAATTCTCAACTGTTTCCTGATTATATCTTATTATAAATCCGGCTGGAGTTCTCTGAATGTGTTCCTTCATAACAACTTAATTAAAGCATTAAATCACTCTATATGAAATGTTATATTTTTGTTCAGCAGAAAAGAAAATACTACAAACTTTTTGAAATCATTTTAGTATTTCTGTTTTAATAGGGAATGGGAAATCCCACCTACTCCCTTTTATCCCTTAGTACCCCCTTTTTTTTCTCTCCAGATTACACATTTCTGGAGGCTTTTACTGGCAGGTCAATATGTCTTGAGTCTGATGAAGAGCGATTTCAGACTCTTTTCACATGGAAAACTTTTTTAAATGCTAAGATCTTCCTAAGGGAGATCTCTTTAAGTATTATATCAGCATGCATTAGGAACTGAATGTGTATTATTCCATTGTTAAATCACAGAATGTCAGTCACCATGTTATCATCACACAGTGCAGTCAAGTCCTAAGCTTAACATAATGGAAATAATTGGATCTTACATACACCATTTACTGTGCGAAATATAATAAACATTTAAAGAAAAAAAGTAAGAACATAAAAGAATAACACAAAAAGCCTAATTATTTAGGCTATTTAATGTAAAACTAAACCATGCTTACTTCCATAGCAATATATCACAAGGTGTAATATACTACTTATATTTAGTTGAGTATAGTTATTATATATTTATGTTGGACCATATTTCATATTTCAAATTTAAAAAAGATGCATAAAAATACCCCCCCAAAAAAAAATTTTCTTATAGAATTGTAACTATAAAACATAGTTTTTATAAAATTAACAAACTAATAATAATAAAAATTACAATGATGTGCCCTTTCTGCACCATTTTTGTTTACTAACACTTCTTTGGCGTTCTATTCCTTCCTCAGTGATGTAAGGGAAGGATTGCTATTTTTAATGTAACCTAATGAATGTGACAGTTTTTTTAATATGCTCCAATAAATCATTGTGTTTTAGGTAATTGACATGCCGTTTGGACCTAATATCTTGTGCTGTAGTCAAAACAGTCATTATGTCAGCTTTGCACAAGGTGTTTGTGGCATCTGGGGATATCATAGGCAATTCAAGAACAGGTCAGGCAGGCCAAAAGATTATGACAGTCATCAATCATCCAACTGAATACATCGAGAACAGATGAGGTTAATCATAAAATGTTTTCTGTATTGGGAATAATCCTGTCTTTGGTCTTCTGAAGACAGTGTGCAGAAACATGATGGGATGCATAGGATACATAGTGTGCAGGAACATGATGGGATGCATAGTCTTTATCTGTGGTTGAACCATTTAGCGAATAATAGTTAATGTCCACTTCTTACATACTAGTGTGGGTTGAGGGTCATTTCATTGTGCTTGATAGATTAATAGCTACCTCATTATAGGTAGAAGCTTCTTATATGGATGCAAATTATCCAGATTTAAACAATGAGCATTTCCTATTTCAATGAAGATTACACTTATAGAACTGAACTTTGTAATGCTTGACTATACTGGTACTTCAGGGTCCTTTTTCATGTAAGGGTCATTCAAGGACAGGTCACAAAGGTCAAAAGTGGGGCAGGCAGCGATCAATTATAACACCGGCTATGTGGGCAAGAGAAGGTAGAAAACAAAGGTAGACAACAAAATCAAAGAGGAAAGCTTTAAGGTTGTTCAACTAAAAACAGAAGCCTACAGAAGTTAAAGCAAACAAGAGGACAATGGCAGGACACGACTAGTAGGACTCATAATTACAAAGAATAAAGCTCAGTGACTTTTAACAGGCTGCAAACACAATGGGTAAACTATAAGAAGATTAGATTGCAAATTACATGGATGCCTCTTACCCTTTCTATAAGAAGAACAGATAATTAACACCAAAACGCTAAATCAGTACAATATTTAGGACCAACATAGATTAACCAATCTAGAATTTGACCTAAAGTTATGTTTGATAAAATAATATGACTAATTTTTTTAATCAATGTTTTCTTCAGCCTGTCAAACCTACTTGTGTCTGATTCATCAGTTTGGGAAAAGAATACATTTAGTGAACTGGAATCCTGGGGCAGAATGAACACTTTTGATCTCAAATGACAGAGAAAAAAAGCATGCCATGTAAGAAAAACTTGCTCTGTGGCAACTTTTTCATGTTCATTAAACTAATGGGAGCTGGTTTTGCATAACTAGTAGATTTTATATACAGGGAGAATTATAGATTTCTAAACATATCCTTCCAGGAATAAAAAATATCATCTACCACACACAAAAAATACAATGTTGCAGTGTTGTTAAATTCTAAGTAAAATTCTCAGTGTAGATGTGTCAGTAATACCATGGCTAGTATTAAGTGTTCACCTCGCATTAAGTGTACTGCAGAACACGACCAATGTTGCAAAACAAGCTAGAGGTTGGCATACATAATACCAATCATGATGGCGTTATTCATGATTTACCTTAATTCAATTTTAAAAAAAGCTTACCCAACCAACAAATAAATATAAATAAAAGAAAATAAATGCAATTTTTTTGGGTGGCAGCAATATTCTAAAGGATTATGTCAAAGTTCCATTAATATGTGTTGAAATAGCTAAATTATTTTTTATATCGGCATGTCATAAGACAGGGGGGTTAATGTGGTTTTTAGCCCAATGCTTCGATTCACTCAGCTCATCAGGAGTTCATCTAGTGGGCCGGTTGGTGCAGTTTATGAGATGGGTAATTTATTGGAACCACAGTCTCGCCTACCTCTGGCTTGGCTGCAAAGGACAGCCGCATGACTGAAATTAATTGACAGATGAAGAATTCTAGCAGATTGGATTAAAGTTGAATTGTAGTGCTGCAGAATATGATGGTCCTAAATCAATAAATAATAATATGTTGTGACTCTCTTTGCTGAATGTCTAATGTTGGTAGGGCAAAATTTGATGCACCTGTTGGGATGTAATTCTCTATACACAAAAAAGGCCATTAAACCCTAGTTACATTATAAGGGTACATACACTGTGTGGGAACTGAATCCCTAATGATCATTCAAAAAGAAAATAACAAAAAAGGGGAAAAACTGTTGAAATCTCAGTTTATTTAAAATTCAATAAAATGAAATGAATACACCCCTGACGAAGCTGATCCAGGTCTCAGCAAAACGTGCGTCGAGTGAGTTCACCATTTAAAAATATATTTTTTATTCCTCTCTTCCCATTGATGATGAGCTCTTAGGACCAACACTCCTAAATTATAGAGAGGTCGGATTAGGATGTAGCCTAATGAACTTGGCAGAGAGACAAATGACAGACTTACCTACCTGATACCTAAGGGCGCTAGGGTTCTGGTTGAATTTGTTTGGTTGAAGGTAGTGATTTCTCCTTTCTCTCTCTCTTTCCCTCCCTCTTTCTAGGAACAGCCCACACTAGGGATGATACAATTTGCCCACTACATTCTATATTCATTTCATTTTATTGAATTTAGAATAAACTGAGATTTTAATAGTTTTCTCCCTTTTTCTTATTTTCTTTTGGGATGTAAGTCTCTACATTTGAAATGGATAATGTATCAGTGTAGACCTGCATCTTTTATGTCCTTGGATCTGGTGGTCTAAGGCAGAGACGACTATAAGTCAGGCTGATAAATTGTGACCTGAATCATAACCTGAACTCTTTTTGGTTATGCCCCTGAAACTGACTGTGACAATTCATTAAACTAAATAGAATTGTAAAAATAGAATAAATACTTATTCTGAATTGTTTAATAAGTCTAATAAGTATATAATAAGTATATATCTAAGTATAAGGTCTAAATTTCCAAGGCATTGACATGAGTTCAGCGTCTCAATACAGAAGAAATCTGCTATTTATAAAGTCGGCACAACTTATTGAATCACAAGAATATTAATATAAACACTGCAGTCTGAATATTGATTTGTATTATAAAAAGAAATTAAAGTGAATTTAATGTCCTTTTTGCATGCTTCTGAATCATAAATAACACAGAGAAAAACGTTTTTTTCAGCCTCGCTTATTTGTAACTTTGAAAAATATATTGCAGAACAGAGCACTGAGTCCTTAATGATTTCTAACAGGTCTGTTTTAAATGGAATTGCAATCCTTGCTAAAGCATGGAAGGCCAATTAAAATGACTGATTAGCTCTCGTGTTCTTAAATAGGCACAGTTTAATCCTGGCTTTTTCAGTCTGGTGTTGTTTGTCCTTGTATTAGAACATTGCTTCAAGATTGTAAATGTTGTACAATAAAATATATCACCATAAAAAAAGTCGAATAATTTATCAAACCCTATAGAGACCTTCAGATTTAACCTACACAGAGTAGATGTTGCTGCTCTTTTGTACATGCTATACTAATCTTTGTAATAAAAAGACAAAAATGTGCGATCCTCCCTAACTGGACATTTAATATTTTTTTTTATGTAATTGTGTTTTTTCTGCTACTAAATTGCAGTAGGCAGATGTATTATTTCTATAGGATATTGTCAAGTAACATAGAACTTGTGTGTCTTGAAAAATAACTAAATTGCTACATAGTAGCAAGGACTGGCAATATATATAGCATCTCGAAATGTACGATGCTAGAGGGGTCTTTTTACACAACTGACGTATATATATTTTTTTTGCCCTATGTCATTTTTATTTCCTAAGGAATATATTTACAGTTAAAAGTCCTCCAAGCTTTCCATATTGGTCCAAAAAAGATTACCTATCATGGTTGATCAATGAATTCAACAATGGAGATAAATATATATCAAGTAAGTGAATAGCAACTACTGCTCGAATTGCAATGGAACAAAGATAAACAGTGATACAATTAATCTCATTCAATGAATTCGAAAAGTATATATCTTTTTTATCTATTTTCTTCTACTAGTAACTGTAATTCGGTTATTTATGACTGAATCCAGCCCCTGGTATCTTCTAGCTTATTTAAAGTGATCTAATGTTTCTTAGCACTCGTGGTTGTCTTATTCCTTAGTAAACGTTCAATTAGGAATAATATTTTTTTCTATAATTTAAGGGTGTTCTCTGAAAAGCTGAAAATGGTGTGAAATGAAAAGAAGCTAGTATTTGACCTCAAAATGCTCCTCTTTAGAGTACGGTAGTATTATACAACCTACAATGTCCTACTTAGATAGCCTAGATTGTTAATGATGTAAGGCCCTTGGGTTGCTTGAAAAAAAGCAAAGTTCACAAAGAACTATGATGAATGCATACTTATTCTGCAGTAAAGGCCAATGCAAAGGTAAAAATTATAGAACCACATATCATGTTCTTGTAGAGTGTAATGTATGTTCTACTGTCCCCAAAAAGGTGTATTTGGAATAGATATCCTCTAGCATTCAGATGAAAACATTTTCGTGTCATAAATTAACTGAGGAATATATGACCAGAAGACCAAGAACGGACCAGTACTGAGGGGATGCATGGCAAAGAAAATGCTTGTCTCTGGCAATGATTTGTCTTTCTAACATTTTGATGAAAGCTGTTACGCATTTCAATATTCTACAAACAATATATAAAAAAGCCACAGAAACCATGACCAAAGCTGTAAAATCTAAATACTAACAGGTTGTATTAACGTCTTCATCAAACTGCTTGCATTTAATTAAATGAACAATCTGATACACTGGAACTTCCTTTGGTTAACATGCATTGAATTTAGTGTACATATAAATGGGCAGAATTATCTTCCTGAATGTAGTCTGCTTTTAAATCTAGACTCTGTGTCCGCTCAACAGAGCCCTAAGGGAATAGAGGTTTATTAGAGCTATTGGCCATGTTGAAATTTACTTGTCAGATCCAATGCCAGCATTTCCTTGGCTGGAAATCATTGTGGTAAAGTAACTGGCTTTAATAATGGATACATGAGCTGACTTATTTATAAGGCATAGAGAGAGCCATGATTCTCTACTCTCAGTACTTTTATTAACTAGGAAAATGCTGACTGCTCTGGGATGTCTTTGTCTTTATAAAATTATGAATATATACGCCATCAGAATTTTAATTAGAGACTTAAGTGGAAGAAATGAAAGACTTTACTAATGTTTTTTATATATATATATATATATATATATATAATGAATATATTAATATATGAAGCAACATACATTTTTAGTGTAACATTGCTGAGTACCAGTAAAGTTTTTTTTTCACCGTTAAAAGAAACAATTAAATAATAAATGGTATGTTTTGCAGAATTGATGAAATATGGTGCTTTGTGAAATGGTCTGAAAAATCCAGAAAGCATAATGACATGTTTTACTGTAGGATCCTGTGTAATAAAGAGTAATGAGTTATTTTAAGACAGAATCATTGTGTTCTTATGTTGACCTTGTAACCTCTCTGTGTGAGCAAAAAACATATGGTCTGTGGGTAAAATATGTATAGAAAAACAGCAAATCCACTGTGTCTATGAAAAAAACTGCTGATTGAGAATGCATGCACTATAATTATGCTGAGACTCAGCACAGGCCTCCGTGGTATTAGTGGGCTGAACTGATTTTGGAAGTAGAAAGGGAATCGTCCTAAAAATATAGAGGAGCTTTGGAAGAATGACTATCTTTATACCAGCCATCCAGCCCAACATGACATTTTTGAGGAAGGTTACATATGAATTGTGATGGCTGGGCTGGATGGCTGCTATAAAGATGGTGATAGAGAAGCTTTGGAAGTATTACCATCTTTATAGCAGCCACGCCTCTGAAATCAGTTCTGCAATCAATTAGAAAAAAGCTATCCACCAATTTGTTTAGACCTGGGTAAAATACCAAACTACGTCACATTTTGTTTTAACATAAAATAGCAGATGAAAAGCAAAAGGAAAGTGCGTACCCAGTCTGAAGACGGAGGAGGAAGGGAGTGGATGCTGAGTGAGAATTTCAGGAGGCACCAAGAGGGACGCCCAGGTAGGTGAGAGACTAGACAAGGTGCAGCAAAACAGACATCCATCAATCTTTTGATAAAAGGCACTTTCCATTTTTAGTTTATCATATTAAAATCAATGGAAAATGTTCTCTCAACTTTGGCAACATTTTGGAATTTGGTCCCAGTTATTGATAACTAATGGAAATTTAGAAAGACGTTGATCAATATTGGAATCAAGCATGGCAGTATGGATACAAAAAAAGTAAGCAAAAGTTGGTAAAAAATTACAAACCTATGGCAATGTACTGTATATGATATACCAAAAGTAATATGATCTATGACCTTTGACCAATAAATGCATCTACGTAGGCCTTTCTCGCTGTTAGCTCCTAAAGATAATATCCAGATGTGCAAACCTGTTTTAACCAACAGAGCTTGATGCCAAATACCCCATGTGACTTCTCAGTAGGAGGGCAACAGCTGGGCCCTTCTTTGTGGAAACATCACTTTAATAGCCAAAACCTGTTTTCAAGCACCGCACTAAGCCTCTGTTCAGCTACTCTGTTAGGCCATGACCCGGTAGCTTACTTTGTAACTGTATGGCTAAAAAATAATGCTGCAGGAAGCCAGATTGCCATGAAGAAAGCATGTTCCTGTTTTTTGTCAAAGAGGCTGTCTCCCCTGGACTTGCCATCCTAGTTGGCCTACGCCAGAATACACCACTGCCTAGGACAATGTAGCCAAGTGGGTCCCTTTTGGGATCCAAAGCAATCCTTTGCTGACTGTGGTCCATATAGGTTTAGCAAATGATGCATAGTGAGTTCCTAATTTGTTAGCTGGCTAGGGTCAATTAGCATCTTGAAGCTCTGATACAAAGTATCAATTTTGAAGTCAATAATGCGTTGTGCTTGTAAGCTCTTAATACATCTCCAAAAATATGTTACACATTTCCACTGCATAACGTTGTATAGTGACTTGTGTAAAAGTGCACACTAGGTACTGTAGCCTTTTATAAAACACATGGAAGCTGATTTATGCAGAGTTTGTATGTTAAATATCAGGACATCCCACGTGTTACACATCACTAAATACTCTACAATGTTTGCATTCTCTTTCTCCTCTCAATGCAGAAAAATCCTAGAATAGTTTCCTTGGTGTGCTTTGAGCCATCACCTCATTACAGTAATAAGCTTTGTACTTCAATAACTGAAAAATAAATACTCCAGCATAGTAATCATTGATAAATCTGAACATGATGCCAAACAAAATCAAAGAGAGTTTTATGAAGGGATAGACATTTTTAGCTCTGGCTGAGCTTGAATAAACTGAAGAATTTAGCCCTCGAGGGACTTTTAAGTAAAATGAATCTATTCACTTTTAAGCTACATCAGGGAGAATGCGTTCACATGTACTCTGCATTCCCGAATAAATGTCAGTTTTATCCAATGATGTGAAATCAAAAGCAATTATCTACATTTTATAAATAATGTTAATAATCTGCAAAATGGAGATTACTGCCTTAAACATTGTGGCGCAGTTCCAAAATATTATTATTTATCAAATCGTTACTATTACAATGTATTATGGTGATGTACTTAAACCTATATTTGGAATAGATGTAAGATTTTTTTTTCTCACATATAGTCCTAGGCTATATTAACATCCATACTTTCAGAATAATGGTATTCATTTTACTATTCTCATCTGGTGTACACCCTCAAGCGTAACCTATTGCATACAACTAGAGATTAGGGAATAGAATCTGTAAGAAGTAACCTTTTCATAAAAAACTGTTTGTCCGTGTTTTTATCTAGAGACTGGATCTTATTCGGTATGTACCTAAACAACAGCAGGTAGCGTGTGTGACGGTACATAAGAAATACACAGCAGCTCGGGGTTCTGCAAAATAAGCAAAGGTCAGGATTCTGTGTAACAATATAAGGAACAAGAATAGAGAGGAAACTAGGGATAGTATTAAATACAGGGCACTGAATAAGCAATTAAGTATCACAGTAAAAGACATTTACATTATGAATCTAAGCTACTTTTACGGATGAAACGGTATTACCGGTAAAAACATATTAAAAGAAATGCAAAACACTTTCTGTATTTAGATTTTAGTATAAATAGATGTATACTTTGCAAGGCTGGCCTGTGACGTTGGTGTGGGCATGATAGACTTAATGCTAACCAGCCATCCGACTACTTCAGCATACCTAAGGCATAGGTAATCCTCTTAGTTAAAATGTAATAATAAAAGAAATCCAATTAGGCAAAAATGTATAAAATAACCGCATAAACAATAGAAAACTGGTAGCGTGCTATCCCTAAAACAATCAGTTCAATTTAGAAGAGCTGATTCGATTTCCAGTATCACTAACCAAAGTATTTATATACAAAAAATATAGTGAAAATGAAAAGAAAAATCCAAAAAGTTCAAAACAAATTTAGTCGGGTTTGTATGGATCGATATGGCAGGATTGTTATTCTTATATTTTAATTATATAGCGTCAACGTTTTTACAACAATTACATTCAAATGGTTTGACAAAACTGGAATTGACAGACTATGACAAACTGATATAATGGGTAAAGAGAGAGAGAGCGTACAATCTAGAGGGGAAGGGATATAGAAAAAGTATAAGGTATAGAGAAAAGGGAAGACATATGTTCTATAAATTAGTCTGGTTGTCTTAGTGGGAGAGAAATTAAAAAGGTTGTACGCTTCTCTGATAAAATAGGTTTTAAGGTTTTTTTTTAAATAGTGAGAGGGAAAGCAAAAGCTGCCGGTTAGGTGGAAGTGAGATCCAGACAGGGCCGGCCTTAGGGGTGTGCGACCTGTGCGACCGCACAGGGCGCCATGGTTGCAGGGGCGCCTGACCGGGACTTAGATTAAAGCATCGTTTTTTTTTTTTAAACTTTATTTAACATCATTGATGTTAAATAAAGTTTTTTAAAAAAAAACGATGCTTTAATCTAACTCCCGGTCAGGGGCGCCGAGCGGTTGCTCGTGAAGTTCTTGGCAACCGCTCGACGCCCCTTACTCTCTGTGACTCCGTCGCGGTGCCAGCATCTCATGTTGAGCGCCGGACTATACCGGCGCTCAACATGAAATGCCGGCAGAGCGAGAAGACGGATGCCTCCCGCTCTTACCGCAGGACTCCGGCAACAAGGTAAGGGGGGGGTAGTTTGAAGGGGCAGAGGGGGGGGGTAGTTTGAAGGGGCAGAGGGGGGGGTAGTTTGAAGGGGCAGAGGGGGGGGTAGTTTGAAGGGGCAGAGGGGGGGGTAGTTTGAAGGGGCAGGGGGGGGTAGTTTGAAGGGGCAGAGGGGAGGGGTAGTTTGAGGGGGGGTAGTTTAAAGGGGCAGAGAGGGCGGGTAGTTTGAAGGGGCAGAGAGGGGGGTAGTGAGGGGGGGCGCCAGAGGAGTAGTCCGCACAGGGCGCCACAACGCCTAAGGCCGGCTCTGGATCCAGAGGTATGGGGCAGCATGAACAAAGTCTTGTAAGCATGTAAAGGAAGAGTTAGTAAGTTTGGAGGATAGCCTTAATCCATGGAAGAATATAAGGATTGATTAGGAAAGTATTTAGTTATCAGGGTAGAAATGTATGGGGAGCAGTACCATGAAGGGCTTTGTATGTTAGTACAAGGATTTTATGCTTATTTCATGAAGAAATAAGGAGCCAGCGGAGGGCTTCACAATGTGGGGAAATGGGAAGCACAAGAAGAGAAGTATATAAGGAACATGTCTAGCAGCAGCATTTTGGATAGATTGCAGAGGAGAGGGTTGAGACATGTTGTGTTGTGACATCCAAGTAGAAATAGCAGACACGCAGTTCGTAATATGGGACACGAGAGAAGGAGAAATCTGTCCATATTGAGATCTTTCAGATAATTAGGTGGACAGGCAAGGTGTTGGCACATGGTAACTCATGACTTGTATGCTACAAGGCAAAAAATTCCTATAATCTTAATAGTTTATCCGACTGAAATGTATTTAATAAAGTTTACAGGAATGTAACTTGAAAAAGGGGAACATTCCATTGTGAAAATTCTTACAGGAGTTAACACCTATCGCCACAAGAACACAACTTCAACATGTTACAAGTCTAGACATATGAGCAAGAAACAGGAAAGTAGAAGCAGATCATGCTTGAATATATAATAAGTCAAACAAATATATAGTAACAATAGTAGAGGTCAGCAGCAGACACTCAAAAGGTCAAATGAGTAAGGGTCTTTTAAAGACAAGCGGTTGAGTGATTGGATCTGTGTAAATTGTCACTATATGTATAGAAAGGAAATATGATTAATATGTCAGTTGGCTAATGATAAATGATAACATGTAGCATCCTAGTACTGTTCTGATAGCAACATTATGAGAAAAGCTGAAGACCACTGGGGAAAAATACAAATTACAATTAAACAATTCAATGTGGTAAATGCCAACATTTTTGTTTCCTACAATATCTTTTTATATTTGTCCCCAATTTTGCCCCCAATTTGTCCCCAATTGTCCCCAATTGTCCCCATGTCCTGGCCCACTCCTGGTCAAAACATTTTGATGCTGCTAACTAGCACAAGCTCATGTCAAAACTATACCTGTAATCAACATACATTTGCTCAGGATTAATTGCATTACTCACTGGCCACTTTATTAGGGATACCTTGCTAGTACCGGGTTGGATCAAGGTGCTGGAAACATGCCCCAGAGATTTTGGTCCATACGGGCATGATGGCATCACGCAGTTGCTGCAGATTTGTCGGCTGCATATCCATGATGCGAATCTCCCATTACTCCATATCCCAAAGGTCCTCCATTGGATCGAGATCTGGTGACTGTGGAGGCCTTTGGAGTACAGTGAACTCATTGTCATGTTCAAGAAACCAGTGTGAGATGATGTGAGCTTTGTGATATGGTGCATTATCCTGCTGGAAGTAGCCATCAGAAGATGGGTACACTGCCGTCATTAAGGGATGGACATGGTCAGCAACAATACTCAGATAGGCCGTCACGTTTAAACAATGCTCAATTGGTACAAAGGGGCCCAAAGTGTGCCAAGAAAATGTCCCCCATACAATTATACCACCAGCCTGAACCGTTGGTACAAGGCAGGATGGATCCATGCTTTCATGTTGTTTGCGCCAAATTCTGACCCTGCAATCTGGAATTTAGGCTCCTCAGACGACGCAACGTTCTTCCAGTCTTCCATTGTCCAATTTTGTCCAATCTCTGTAAACCCTTGAGATGGTTGTGCGTGAAAATCCCAGTAGATCTAAAATACTCAGCCCGTCTGGTACCAACAACTATGCCGCGTTTAAAGTCACTTAAATCCCCTTTCTTCCCCATTCTAATGCTCGGTTTGAACTTCAGCAAGTTGTCTTAACCACATCTACATCTTGCTTCCATGTGATTGGCTGATTAGCTATTTGTGTTAATAAGCAATTGAACAGGTGTACCTAATAAAGTGGCCAGTGAGTGTATATTCTTTGCACATGCTTAATAGCCAGGGGTGGGCTGGCCTGGGGGCAGGGGGGGTGAATGGGCCTTTGTGAACAATTTTAGACTGGCACGAGGAGGCAGAACGTTTGTGTAAGCATGTATGTGTGTTAGTGTGAGCGTGTTTAAGTGTGTGTACATATGAATACCAATGCTTATGTTGGGGCAACGGGCCGATGGGGCAACTTGGCTTCATTTGCCCCCTGGGCCAGACGATGCCAGCTTTTCACTGTTAATAGCACCATCGAAATCAATGAAACATCAACCAATCACATGTATGCTAGCAAGGCATCAGTATTTATATGTCAAACATCTAATTGGCTGCTGCTGCTGCCGCCTCCATTGATATATACCCCCCCACACCAGGCTGCTCAGCATACCTAGGAACTTTCTTAATGTGCTGGCCCTGAGATGCCTTGAAGATTAACCCTTTTACTGCCCATCTAGCAATTCATCAAATGTGTTAACAAAATTATGATTTAGCATTATTTCAAGTTATACATAATTGAGTTACCTGCATTCATGCAGGGTTGTCAACCAATAACAGGACTAATTAGCAGTGTTGAATCTGCAGAAGTCAGCTCCAGGCTCTGTGACACTGAGATGTTTCTCCTTGAGACCGGCAAAAACCCTAAACCAGATTTAGTTTTTGGGGCATACCTAAAGTTTCTTGTATCTTTTATTTGCATATAGCCAGCTGGATGTCTGTCTACAGTAATAGTTAGTTTGTTAATACCTAAAACAAATATACGTTTGGAAGAAAAAGATAATACGAACGTTTTGTTCCAATCAAAGCCTTTCTTCTTATTACTTTATTTAGCTAGAGAGCTATGAGAAAATTTTCAATGAAAAGAAAACACTATCTGACCACTTTTAACTATGCCACAAGCTGTGAGTATCTGTAAACTTAAAACATCTCCATCTGGAAAGTTTGTTATTTTTTAATGTGCTTTATTTACATAAATCATTCACATACACTCAAGGGAACAAAAGAAAAAGAAATATAAAACTGATCCACATGTATATTTATATAAGCTTTGAAACTGAAGTGGATTCTGTAGACGTTCCTTGTTAACTATAGCCATGCGGAAACAGAGCATACTAATTATTCTAATGAATAGCTGAACTGGGGATACAAAAAATGGCCCTAGTACTTTAAGGCCAGCTGCTGGTAAATGACGTACGTGTGACCATCTGATGATAGCACACAGCTGTGTGCCTCAGTGTTAAACTCTGCTGTCACAAAGCATTCTACCAGCAGCCAAAGAGAAGCTAGCTGGAGTGAGGTCTCTGTTCTACCTACCCTATGGCTGCCAGAGGGGTCCCGTCTGGTTGTTGAGCCATCTGTGATGCGCAATATTGAAGTGCAATAACAGGCGGGGCAAGCTCAGCACTGGATTTAAAAACCCATAACTGCTATTCTGCTTCACCTTAGTGTGGTCATGTATTACCTATTTGACTAATTGATTCCTGAACGTTATATTTATCATGCCATATCTGACCATCTTGTGCTGTGGCTGACTATCTGTTCTGCATTTCCACCTGCCAACCAGTGTTACTTACCCTGGTTATCTACTTGTAGTATTGTCTATCTAGGTATCAAGTTATTTCTACAGTGCCTTGCCAATTATACTCGATGTCTATTTACACCTGCCTATACCTGACCCTCCACACTGTTGGCATCATCAACGTCCCTGTTCTCTTATCTTGGAGCTCAACCACTTGCTAGGTGTTTCAGGGCGAAAGACTTCTGCGGTGTATGCTCCTGGGTGATGGCAGTCATGACATCTGTAGCATGTGGCTGTGTGTACAGTTGCACGGTTGCACAGTGAAAGACCGACTCTGCACAAGGTTAGTGGGCAGCACCATCAACCACCAGCAGACCAGACATTTACCCAATTTCTCAGATAACCAATTAGAGCATGTTCCAGTATATCCAGGAACATGTAACAGTTCTGGGCACATTTTTTTGACCAGTATACTAAATGCACTTATTTTACCTAACTTTTCATCACGTAATAAAGAAACATCCAGCATACAACTATTGTGCAGCCCTAAAAAAATTGCGATAATTCTCCTTTGAGAAGTAATTTTTTAAAAAAGTTAGCATTTTCTGTGTTTTTGTAAGAAATATTATTTTCTGTATGTTTCACATACATACATATGTATATGGATGCACATCATTTGCTAAAATGAAATGGGAACTTTTGCTAGACCCTTCCACCAAGAAACATATTTTCCTACCTTCCCTAACAAGAATAATCAAAGCTAAATTCCAGTAACAATTAAATGTGTACTGTTGTTAAAAGCTAATCATTATTATAAGCCAGTGATACTTCTTAAAAGTGCAATTGTGATATTAATGTAAAGGTTGTTTTTTACTCTATAAAAATGTTGTTTATATATATATATATATATATATATATATATATATATATATATATATATATAACCGTATAATCGAGGTCGTCTTCTAATAAGACCTCAAAAAAATGTCTGCTGGGGCCAGGCTGCTTACCGGTGCTTTGGTCCCGAGCAGCGTCTCTTCTATTAGCAGCAGGAAGCTAGCCGAGTGTCACATAATTCTGCCTCCCCCTCCTTCCTCTGGGGGCGGGGCCAGAGAAGTTGCTCGCACAGCCGGGCCCCTGCAGAAGTCTGCGAGTGGGAGATCTGCAGTTCAGGTAAGGGGGTGGGGAGTTTGAGTGTGTGTGTATGTGTGATTAATGGAATGAATGAGTATTTAAATGTTTGTGAATGAGTGTGTGTGTGATAGCATGGATGTGTAAGGGGGTGGTAGCATAGCATAGGGAGGCTGTACTCAAACTCCTATCATCCCCAGGTTCCAGCATGTACTGGCTGCCTTGGCTTGATAGGAGTTTGATTGCTGTTAGCAGTTATATATATATATACCTCCAGAAATGCCTTTTAACCCCCTATATGCCACTCTGGCATATCATGGGGCAGAGTGGCATATAGGAGGGCATAAGACATTTCTGGAGGCAGAGTGGCATATAGGGGGTTAAAAGGCACATCATGGGGCAGAGTGGCAAATAAAGGGGGATTAAGGCATTTCTGGGGGCAGAGTGGCAACCTTGGGGGCAGATGTGCATAACTTGGGGGGGCAGGTTGGCAAATAAAAGGAAATAAAAAAATATATATTTTTCTCAATCATAGCTTTTATTAAATATGAAAAAAATGTTTACATAAATTAATATTTACTAGTAATTTTAATATATATATACATTGCTAACCTTGTTTTCAGAATTTTATGAACATTCAAACAAAGTAAGAGGATGAGACCATAGAAAGAGCTTTATTATGTACAAAATGTATCAGATTTCCCACAGCTACACTTAAGCTGTTTATGGCGCTTGGGTATTTCGTCCTTCATATGAATAACGTTTCTGGAATTTCTACTAACAGCTGGTTTCCCACCAGTTTGTAACACATCAGCCATGAATGACCTTTGTATTTGCAGAAATAAAGAAAGCTGGTTTTAACCGGGGCATGCAGAGTTTAGCTAAAGTGAGTGAGTTAAAATATTATTTAATCTGGTGACAATGCAATCACCCTAGCACATTTTTAGCACAGTCTATATTGCAGAACAAAATAGTTTTAAGGTCAGGAGTGGTCTTAATATATAGGTAAACTAGATAGGTGCCTTCAGTGGCAAAAATGAAAAAGAAAATGTATGCTGTGGGTTGTCTGAAACATAGTTTACAGAGCAGGGGTAAGATTATGTGCAGTCTTTATTTGGTACGCCCCACTCCTATAACCAAAACACATGGACATACTAACAGACATATTATGAAGCTAGCAAACTACTTCCAACAACCACTCACTTTAGCACCATATACACACTATTTCCCATCTTCCTCTCCCTTGCTCCACTAACCTTAGGTTCGCTCCTGACACTATTAAGCCATATGCTGATGCGCACACACTAACACCATCCCCTAACACCCACACACTAACACTAAATACTAACACACACTCATGCTAACACCATACTCTAACATACATACACCATGTGCAGACACATACTCATGCTAACACTGTACACTAACACACACACACCACAGAGTAACCCTCATATGCTCTATCTGCACATGGTAACATATACATACAAAAACTCTCTCCCTCCCCCATTATCAGAACAGCTCTCTCCATGTGAGATCCAACACTGCTGTCCATCCTACTGCTGTGGGGTCATGTAATGCACATTACGTGACTCTGCTGGGATCTGTGTTTCCGAAAGGGACACTGGTGCCGGGTCAGGTTGGAGTAGCACAATAGTTAGGGGAAAGTTCTAGTAGCCACCAGCTTCTGAGCTCAATTCCTGGCAGGATCTTACATGCCCATGTTACAGTAGGCACTAGAAAAAGTCTAGGGCAGCCCCTTTTGGAGGTTAACATATTTGGCATATTACATCACATTTATCATTTTTCAACCTGCAAGCATAAGAAAAAATTCAAATGAAGCGCTTAAAAGAAAAAAATACAACTATTTACAATAAGATTGACTAAACATGGAAAATAAAACTATAACCAAAAATATTTCACGATGAGGACCTAATCAATTATACGGTTATAAGATTCTAATATACCATTTTACGACCAAGTATTAGACACCAATGTTCCAATAACAGACATTCACTAATGTTCTTGGAAACAAAATCTATACATGTTAAAGTCTTGTGCACTTGTACAAAAGGCATTATGATTGGATTTTTGCTGTATGTCCTAGCCAGCAAGGCTGATAATTGGCACACTGTCAACACTATTCAGCAGCCCCTCTTGTACCTGCACACAATACAGTCTCTATTCTCACTGTACTTAACACTATCCAGCAGCCCTCCTACTATCCTGATATGAGTGATAGAGACATCAGCACTAAACCAAAACAAAATTACAAGACAAACACCATGAATTATAACAGCAGAAAGATCAAAAGTTCACTATAATAAACATGTCAGTGTTAAAAATCATTCTAGATTTACTGACTCACTGATATATTAGTCATTTACTAGACTTGTGCATTTGGATTTGTACAAATTGCTAATTTAACAATTTGACGAATCTCTGAGAACAATGCCAACTCCTCACTAAATGAATTAAATTTCATTAAAATTTTGTGGTGTCATTCATTTGCACGCATTCATATTCTTTCACACTTAGCTTCTCCGCCCCCAACAACTTCTTTTTTCATCTCTGCATCTCTGCACACATGACCTCCGGGAGAACATCTGTAAAAATGGCAGGACTATATCATTAATTACATTGCTGGCCCGTAGTTGGATGTTTCCTACATTTGGTCAAATCCTGTAGTTCCTAGCACATTTTAATCTCAAAATATAATCCACAAATAACAGTAAAAGACTGTGTCCCTACAACAAAAATCCTGTCTGTCTAGAGTTTTTTGCTCTTCAACCGGTTCTCCTTCGGTTCCTTTTGGGTTCAAGCCATGTTTCTACATCAGAAGTATAGCTATTTCTGTTTTAGTTAATGATTTGTGTGTTTCAACCTACATATTACATTGATGATCGTTGTTTTGTAATCGTTTAATCATACACCTATATGCCTATTTTTCACACACAGGGCAGCAAAACAAACGTTAACATAAAACAAGATATTGGGATACAAACCGCCCCCTTAATCTGCCTTCCAGAGACAATAGGGTCAGTAACAATACAATAGTGGTCCCAACCTCCACTATCTATCACTGGCCAAAATCAGCTCCAAGGTTTGGCTGGGGTAAATGTCTGTAGTGGTGGAACTGGGGGAAGGGGGGGGTAACATAGTAGTGCACCATGTGGTGGGGGTGGGTCTGATATTAAAGTAAAACAATGGCGGTCACTCCCTGGTTGCAGATCCTGGCTGTCTGCCAGGGATAATCCTCTCAGCAAGTGATGGGATGATATACTGCTGGGGGTAGCCACAGAAGTCTTTACAAAGTCAGAACCCATAGTCAATAGGGAGGAGGCTCGCTGTCAGGCCTCTCCAGTGGCCCCAGTGATGGAGGGTTCCTTCACACCTATACCTGACTTTGTCCAGGGTGGTCACACCAAATATTGATTTGCTTTAGATTTTCTTCTGTTTACTCACTTTGCATTTTGTTAAATGATAAAAATCATGTCTATTTTTATGAACATTGTTACTTTACAGAATTTTTCACATCTGCCTAAAACGTTTGCACAGTATTGCATATTGCTTAGTTAACCTGTAAACAATATAACACATTGGTTTTAAAGAAGCAACGCAATAATAAATTATAGCTAGGAGGAAATAAGAGAGAGGAGAAACATTTAAACACTGAAACAAAGTACAGGAGGGAAGTTAATTTCAAAGGTTATCAAGAGGTTACCATTTAAAACTAGATGGGACAGAGGCAAATACAGTGACACACATGGAAGAGGCATATTGCTATCCTGAATCATGATTAATTCTTTGTGCACATTTTTTTATTGACTATATATATATATATATATATATATATATATATATATATATATATAATGTGATTTTGGAGAAATCTGGGACTCACAAGGCATGATTTTATTTATACTATGGTGACTGACTGGTTTATGTAATTATGAATTAACTTCATCTATTTGTATACAAAAAATGAATCATGATTCTATTTTATTTACTCTATAGAAGTTACCATAGTTGTACTGTTTTGTTTTGCTAATGAGGCGTATGTACCAGTTGTGGGTATGCTGGTGTAGGTTTATTATGGGTTTAACATCAGATATGTATAAATAACCATTGCTCACAGAGAGACTACCAAATTCCAGCTGCCTCAACTGAAACTACATATTGTATATATCATACACAATTTGAATACTGCAATGTGATTGGTTGAAACATATATATGCAAATATTACAATGGAAACCTAAGTATTTATCCCAGTATTTTCCTATGTATTCTCCAGACATATTGTATGCTTAAAATCACTCTATACTGTATGTAAATATGGAATTTATTATACAAATTATATAACAATAGCAAGGTCCCTGATGATTCTGCCATCCTCTGACCCCTAAAAGGTGCGTTGTATTCACTCTTGCTTGACTATTACTGAATTAGTTATAAAAATGAGGGACCATCTCCTTAACAGCTCTTCTTCTCCCCCCCCCGTACAGATGCCAAGAGCATGTGCACTGACTTACTGACACATGCCGATTAAGGTCTATAAATCAGAAAATATGAGAATTGTTCTTATCTACTGTCAAATTCTATGTTTCTGAGATGGTAGTGCACATCAGAGATTCCAGAAAAAACTGAGAGAGAAAGTTGGAAGGTTCCAGAAGTTTTCACAAATTTAGAAGTTCAGTCCCTATCAAAGGAATTGAAGATTCAAAAACGGTTGGAAGTTGAGGAATGTTCATAATCCTATAGTTAAAGCTGTGTTGCCGGCCGGGAAGGGGGTATTACGAGCATTACATGTGCTCAATGATGGAGACATTAGGACTTTAGAGGATTTACTTTTTGGTCAGAGGTCATCTGCTCTTTTATTATTTTTTCACCAACAATTGAAACATTATTTAATCAAACATGTTACTAACACTCCTCATACCAGAGGGCTCACAGCATTCAAACAATTGTGTGATGCTGATTCGGAACCTGACCATCTCATGTCAAAGTTGTATAAAATTCTGATTAAGGCACACCTTTCTGAGAAGCCTTACTATTATAGGATGTGGGAGGGGGAGTTGGAAGTAGATTTCTCTAATGAAGAATGGGACAAGATAGCGTTCTTAACACAAAAAAGGTACTTCTTTTAAACTACTCTCCCGATGGTATCGTTTACCAGTGGATCTGCACCGTTTCCTTCCCCTGGACTGCCCTCAGTGTTGGCGTTGTGGTAGGGCAGAAGGCACGTACCTTCATATTTGATGGTCGTGTGAGTTAATTAAGCCATTCGGGGCAACAGTTGGAGAGGTTATCAGAGAAGCAGACGATCCTAAGTTTGTTCTTACTCCTGAGCTGGTTCTGCAACATACCCCAATTTCTATTGGAAGATATAAAAGGTCATTATCTTGTCACCTAGTTAATGCTGCATGGGCCCCCGTTCCCAGTTTCTGGAGAATGGATAATATACGTCACTCACTTCCTAAGCTGGAGCATACTTCTCATATTTAGTGGTTCTGGTATAATTGGGAGTGGGGAGAGAGGGGGGAGGACGACTTTTTCTGATGTCTGCCATACTGCCTGCTGGTTGGGGGAGTAACAATTGTTTTGTATAATTTTTCTTTCTTATATTTGACATATAAGTTCACCGTTACTCATTTTTATTTCGGTGTCTATGCAATTCTCAGATGAGATATTACCTTGTGCATCTCATGCTGTAATTTACACATATACTTACCTAAGGTATCTCCTTTCTCCAAACGCTGTGTTAATTTATGCATTAGGAATAGGCTTGCAATCTGAGAGTTAAAAAAGGGCAATGTGTATGTTTTTTTTGTTTTTTTTTTTTAATCTCTTTAAAGTGCATTAACAAATAACATGACATGGTTATTTTTTAAAAGAAGTATTACTTTATCAATAATACCACATTACTTTTCATTTCATTAATTTTTTAAAAAATATTTGTAATTTTATATATTGTGTCAACTAAGGCTATACATGATGAGAAGTTTAGTAACCACACATTGTTTGTTTAGGTAGTTAAATTATTGTTTAAATTGTTAGATTCTGCTTGAATGTCAAAGACCTCTGTATATTAGAGGTCTTCATGTCTTTGATAAGGCTTCTATGGTGTGTTTCTTTGAAGTCTGTCTCTTTGCCTTATATTCCGGATACCAGATGTCAGTAGTTTCTAAAGGCTCAAATGTTAAATATTTGTGTAGCTTAACATATTAAAGCCTGCTCCAGCATAGTGATCGATTGATCCCTTATTTTTCTTTTCACTGCCACATATACAAGCCTTTATTCTAATTCACATTTTACAAAGCCTTACCATATAATAGTTATGGATAGTATTACAAATATATATCTGGTACTATATATATATATATATATATATATATATATATATAATTTATATACTCTGACTAGTGTTAATTTGTGTATAAGTATTTAATTCGATGTTTTTTTTTTCTTTTTTAGTAGTAACATGATCATTTTTTTGTTGACAAAAGACACAAATCCAAGTTCAATCTGGCTATTGAATGAAAAGCAGGCAAAAAACAACCCCCCAAAAAACACATTGAAACAATTCTAAATTCCTTCTTTACTCCATAATGGCTGATTTCTTACTGGATCAACAAGCTATTATTTATGGTCTTAAGAGCTGTTTTAACCCTGTATATTCTTCTTTGCTAAAACATAATTAAGTCCATAATTTAAGGCATCTATTGGATTTGTTAGCACAACCTCCATGGATGGTAAATTCCATGTCATTATTGTTCTTACTGTAAAGAACCTTTTTCATTGCTTTAATTGAAAATTCCTTTCCACAAGTCTGAATGGACGTCCTCTAGTTTTTTTGTCCAGTCCTATTAATGAACAGGTCATCAGATAGCTGCTGGTGTTATCCCCATATGTATTTGTATAATGATATCATGTCTCCTCTAAGACGCCTTTTCGCTAGCCGTTCTTCATAACTACGGGGTTCCAATCCTCTCATTCAGTTTGTAGCCCAGCTCAGGACTTTCTCAAGCTGGATAGTGTCATTTTTTAGGAACAATGAAAAATTATATTTTTTTAACGTAAGTCAGTACCCCTTTTTATACATGATAATATCCTACTGGTCCATGCAGCAGGAGACACCATTGAACACTGTTGCTAAGTTTATGGTCTACAACTATTCCCGACACTAATAAATGTCTTAGCTATGGAAACACAGTTTTGTGACATATCTGCACTTTTGCATCACCAACAACAGCATTGTTAAATATATGTCATTTTGCAATCATCGGGCATAGGCACACACATGTTTCATGGGGGACATTTTTAAAACCAGTGGAGGACACCATCTTTTTTTTTCTTTAAAACAATTCTTAAAAAGTTTCCCTTTGTTAAAATGTATTAACCAACCTTTAATTAGCCATGTGTTTATAATAGAGTCACTCTATTCCCATAAAGGCCCAGAATCAAACTAGTAATGGGCATACTGTAAAGCTAAGCATTTTGAAAAAAAAAAAATCCAAAAAAGTGATAAGCCTGTGAGTCATAAAACAAATCAGTGATGAAATATACAAATTTGTTACCCTCTTAAAAATAAAATAAATCAGTAAAGCATTAAAATACCATACATTTATAAAAAATTTGCTGTTCATTTTTTTTTAAATATATAAATAGTGAATATAACATTGCAAGCTTCTATGTACTCTTTTTTAATGATGTTTAAAAGCTAAGTTTTACTGACCGCTACATGAGGATTCCAATTGGCTGCATCAGGTTCAGTGTTGGCTGTTTGAGAACAATCAAATTCTTCCTTCTACATACTCTAAACAGGCATGTCCAAAGTCCGGCCCGCGGGTCAATTGCGGCCCGCGTTCCGGACTGATACGGCCCCCCAAGTGAGCCACGGGACTTGGAGTCATCAGCCGGCGCAGGTAGATGGAAAGCGCGAGATTTGGGCTTTCCTTCTCCCTGCGCTGGCACACACAGCCACAAGGGCATCTGATGAAGAAATTGTGTAGGGGAGGGTTAGATTTCAACCCTCGTCTACAGTAACTTTAAACAGGGTTCATGTTTGACTGTAGACGAGGGTTGAAATCTAACCCTCCCCTACACAATTTCTTCATCAGATGCCCTTGTGGCTGTGTGTGCCGGCGCAGGGAGAAGGAAAGCCCAAATCTTGCGATCTCAGACGTCGCTAGATTTGGGCTTTCCTTCTCCCTGCACCGGCACACACAGCCACAAGGGCATCTGATGAAGAAATTGTAGGCAGTGGCGAAACTACCGGGGTCGCGACTGCGACCGGGCCCTGGAGTTCTGCCAGTCAGGGGGGCCCAAGGGGTGCAGAGCGGTTGCTGAAAACGACCACTCGGCACCTCTTTGGCCCCCCTGACTGACAGAAATCCAGAACTCCTCTGCTCGCCGCCGCCACCACCGCCTGCCTCTGCGCTGCCCAGAGTGCAGTGTTGGAAGCGTGAGGCGTTTGTCTCGGGTGCCGGCGCTTCACGCTGAGCACTCAGCAGTGAAGCGCCGGCACCCAAGACAAACACCTCACGCTCCCAACACAGGAGTTGACGGTAAGTGACCTACAAAGGGGAGTAAGGAGGGAGTGGGTAGATCGTGAGAAGGAGGGGTAAAGAGGGAGGGAGGGAGAGGGTAGATCGTGAGAAGGGGGGTAGATCGTTAGAAGGGGGGTAGGGAGGGGTAGGGAGGGAGAGGGGAGATTGTGAGAAGGGGGTAGGGAGGGAGAGGGGAGATTGTGAGAAGGAGGGGTAGGAGGGAGAGGGGAGATTGTGAGAAGGAGGGGTAGGAGGGAGAGGGGAGATTGTGAGAAGGAGGGGTAGGGAGGAAGAGGGGAGATTGTGAGAAGGGGGTAGGGAGGGAGAGGGGAGATTGTGAGAAGGAGGGGTAGGGAGGAAGAGGGGAGATTGTGAAAAGGGGGTAGGGAGGGAGAGGGGGATAGGGAGGGAGAGGGGAGATCGTGAGAAGGGGGGTAGGGAGGGAGAGGGGAGATTGTGAGAAGGGGGAGGGAGAGAGAGGGGAGATTGTGAGAAGGGGGGTAGGGAGGGAGAGGGGAGATTGTGAGAAGGGGGGTAGGGAGGGAGAGGGGAGATTGTGAGAAGAGGGTAGGGAGGGAGAGGGGAGATTGTAAGAAGGGGGATAGGGAGGGGAGATAGTGAGAAAGGGATAGATGTGGTATGCCGTTTTCAATAAACTTTGCATAAAATAGTTAATTTGTATTTAATTTTAATGGTTCAGAAAATGTCAGGCAAAATGGTCGGCCCTCGCACATGTTCACTTCATCAAATCTGGCACTCTTCGAAAAAAGTTTGGACATGCCTGCTCTAAACCATATTATCCGAAACCATTAAATGTTCAGATTACTGTTGAGCCTTTATCTTAAAACAGGTAATATATTCCACCCTTCAGGGTCTTTGTCAAAGTTGCTCAAGTCACAGTTTGCCACCTTGCACAGACATATTAACTTACATACACACTGACACTAACAACCAGGCACTCAACACTAACAGTCATGCACACACACACGCCAATATACCCAACATTCACACTAAAATACAAGCACGCAGACATTCACACTAACACACACACCTGGACACTCAAACTAACACACAAGTACATAGGCACATACATTCTCACATACACTAATGTATGCAGATACACAGAAACTTACACTAGCAGACACACCCTGACACTCACACTAACACGCTTATCCAGATCAGGTTGCCGTGATGTGGTAGTCATTTATTTTCCATTGGTCCCAATGGCAGACACTGGAATTCTCTGTGGCTGACACAATGAATTCCAGATAAGATGTGAATAATCAGCATTGTTTTAGCCACTAATTAATTGCTCTGTTTACTGGAGGGAAAGTCGTGATGAGAGAGTCTCATCTTTATTTCTACGAGCATATGGTAGTAGAAAAATATTAAAACATTTTTTTCAATAAAATATCCCCAAATGCATAAATTATTTACAGCATCTGCTTTTTCTATTCAGATTGTAGTAAAAAGCTTTGTTAACTTTAAGTACATTATTATTATTATTATATTTTATTTATACAGCACCAACAATTTACATTATATACTGTATAGTACATTCATTCAAGGGATGTGAAAAACCAGAGTTGACAGATTAAGACAAACCAATACATTAGGTAAAGAGGGTTCTGCTCAGATGCTTACAACTACGTGTCACCTTGTGACTTCAACTATGCCACAATACTTTTGGTGGAACATTTATTGTGATGTTACATACCTCATTACTATCCCAATGTTTTCAAGACAGTCCTTTTTTAGGACACTGTACCACAAAACATGGGACAGATCTAAGATATATTACATCACATAAAATGGCTGGTGGGATACTGGCTGGGAGCACCCCATACTCACTTAAGTTGCCACCCCAGTGACAGATTGGGTCCTCTAGTGTGGGGCTGCTGGCTGGATATGCACCCCAATCTGTGATTGTACAAAAAAGTAACGTGTATCCAGCCAGTGGTCGAATGTACATCATTGGTAGCCATTGGCCTTAAAGTGCCACGGAAGCCTAGTTATCCCTGGTCTAGCCCTGGAAATTAGGTACAGACATACTGAGGTACAGATATATCTTGCGTTTTCTTTGAAATTAAGAGATAATCTAAATTTAGACCGAAATATTTTTTTCCAGCGTTGTCCTACATTGAACATATCTCTACAAATATATTAATGCATGTTCAGATTAGATCAAGTCCTTAGGCAGACGGTATTATGTAAATTCATTAGATGACATTTTGCTTCTTTTCTCAAGAATATTTTGTGGAAACATGTTTTCTCCATTCTCCTTCACTTTCATATCCTATATTCTATTGCATTTGAATTGCTGATGTAAGTCTCCCAGATGTAGAAAGATGAATATTAAGCAGTGCCTTAAAGTCAGGCATTAACTTGTACACCTTGCAAAGATGATCAGCTACAAGGGAATTCGATTACACAGTCAAGCCATAACTGTTCTGATCACACTCCAATATAAGACTATAAAAAGGAGACGAACAGTAAATGTGTCACTTTAGCAGACCAATAAATTTCCGGGACTAGATTTTTTTAATAATATTTAACCATATTTTAGCTTTTTAGTGTTGTTAAATGTTTTGATAAATTCACTGGAACACATTTTTAAAGATTCCTGTTGCAGTCTATTGAAGATTTATTTATTAATTGTTTGTGACTGAATAATCTCTGATATTGAATCCAGCCCATCGTCTGTTAGAAACAATATACAGATCAAAAAGAGGTAAAAAAAGGTTGTGCTTAAAATAACAGATATAAAATACTTAATAGTAAATAAGCTGCTTTGGTGAGAAGCTATTTTATTTAAAAAAAAAAAAATTTAGGCTCATAAAAGACACATATGGACACTCCTAAGGCGGTGCCCCAGCCCCTTTCTGATAATCACTCAAGATGTTTTGTATTCATTTATTGATACTTCAAACTATTTATTGATACTTCAAATAATTACATTTAAGAAAAACATAATAAACACTTAAAATGAATTAGATAAATTGTGATAAAAAGTGCTCAATACGTTCACTATATATATATAGAGAGAGAGAGAGAGAGAGAGAGAGAGAGAGAGAGAGAGGAGGAGCTGGAGAAAGAATGTGTGTGTGTGTGTGTGTGTGTTTGTAAGTATATGGTGTTAGAGTGAGTTTGTGTGTTGGTATGTGTGTTAGTTTTTGGGATGGGGTACCAAAGAAATACAGCACCCAGGTGCCACTAACCCTAGGCTCGCCCCTTGCTTTCATAAAGGTATGCTTATAGGTGGATCATAAGGCGGGTTGATGCAGAACATGGGCAGAACAATGGTTGAGACAATGAGATCAACATGGGGCAGGCTGATGGTAGGGGCATGAAGGCCCAGGCTTTAAGTCTATACTGGGCCCTAAGATTTCGGATGGCTGCCCTGAGAACCTTTGGTTATTGCTTGATTATGTAGTCAGGGAGATGTGGTCATGGAAGGTCTCCTTCTTCACCCTCAAAAAAAACGTAAGGTTCTTAGTACCTCAAAATGAGATACTAAGTTAATAAGAATGATACAAGGCATTCTGGCAGGATTCTCTAGAATTCATTTTAATGTGTTAATGGAAATAAAATAAATTTTGTATATTATTTGCACTTGTGAATATTAATGTTAGTATATTTCTGACTGTCTGTAAAATAAAATCAAATCCAAATCCATAGAAGCTGATCTGAAAGTTTCTGTCTATTTTGATAATATATTCATAGAAAAAGCTGGTGCCAAGGGCGGCTGTCCAATTAAGACAAATGAGGCACATTGAATTGTTCCCCAAGGGCACAGTAGGGGTGCTGGAAAAATCTACTTTCTTCTTTTTTGTCAGACACATATAAAAAAAAGAAACAAAAGCATGAAAATTCAACACATTCACTTACAGAATAATAAAGGCTGTTGTTTAAAGCATAAAGAGTTTTGGCACCCTTCTGGGGTCTTATGCAAATTCATTTTTTTTCTTATCAGCTGCTAAACCATAAGTTTCAAATGATTATTTGTTCAACAGCTTAGTGGTACATCACACTTACATGCTTGAAAAATGCCCGGTTTCAGCAAAGCTTAGACTATATTTTTAATATGATAATCCACCAGAATCAATGCTTTTACTAATATAACACATTTGTGAAAATTAACTAAAGATAAATTCTAGTAATTAGTATTAAGGATTTAAAATGCTATCCATCTCGACAGCTTGGTCTGCAGAGCTGTTAGCATTAAAATAAACAACGATACTGAAATATATCTATAACATAATAGAACTATTGTTTTGTCTAAAACAAAATGTTGATTGTAAAAGATTCTCCATTATACAGTATCAGCTGGCAAAATGGTAAGTCATTTAAACTAATTAGAATTACAAGTGGGTAGATGAATGTTCAATATGCAAATGTATGGACTATTTCCCAGGGAAATTGTTTAATGTCTGGAAAAATTGTTAATTCATAATTGTCGTTAAATTTTGTTTTTCACCAGTTTTGAAAAAGAGTGGCCTTGGTAGATAAATAACTAACTATCCAATTGTATTTCTAGATACTAATTTTGAACTACGAATAACTGTATTTATCGTGATTGAAGTAATGTCCACTTATCATTATCCACTTTTCAGTGTCTTTAAGTGTGATTTCTAGTTGATAGATGGGAAAAGAGAGGTTGGAGGGAAAGGAATCCTGATATCTTTTCACCAGACCTCTTTTGGGGCTATGAAGTTTAGACTTGGGGCTTCAGCCGCAGCAGCCCCCTTAGCGAAGCCCCTGTTAAAAGTTTTTGCATGTAAACTACATAAAATACCTAATTTAATAATTCCCAGTTTTGCAGGTAAGGGGAATGTAGTCATTATTACTACATTTTTTAAACTATCATATTTTAGTACACAACCCCATAGATTATAATCATTAAATTCTCTGTTTGGACTTTTATTATGAAAAATAGATATATCTGTTTTAGCCAAACAGAGAGATTAGTCAATGTTGATACCTCTCATTGAGTCTACTTAGAAGAATATGTCCCTTAAAACTTGAAGACACTCCTTGCATAATTTCTCCTGCTCAAATTAATATTAAAAAAATATTTAACAATTGTACAATTGCATTTTACATAGTGTAAAAATTTTTGGGGGTAAAAAGTAAAAAATGGGCATCCACGTTTTTGTTATATGCAATGCAGGACACAAAGAATATCCAGTAACATAAGAAATACATTTTAAAATGTTTATTAGTCTTAGTTCCAATCAATTTGCTTTGTAATTGTGAATCATGTCAATGCATGTTTAGAAACTGTCCTATTTAAAATAAACTGTAGTTTTTAGTTAAAATTACAAACGTGAGGGGGGGGGGACATCCTTGTTAAGGATACAATAATGGATGAAGTTAGGTTTATTGACAAATAAATTGACATACAAATATGGTGACATTTTTATGTCTTAGTTCAGTCGTTTTTAATTTGTACTTTCTACATTGGTTACTGTAAAGTGCATCACCCCTGTTTAAGTAAGACTGGTCAAATTACAAATCTCGTGATATTTTTGCATTTGCAGCATTTCAACAAAATCATATGTTTGGACTTTATTTATTTCAAGCTGAACATGTTGCTGGTATTATAATTCCTTTCTCTCCAGCCCCTAAAACAGTTTACTGCTATGCTGTACCAAAGATGAAATCAGTGCTATTAGAGAGCTTGAATGGATACTGAATGACTTTCTTTATTAAATATTCTTTTGAGATGGAAATGGAGTCATTTTAACATGAACTAATGTCAGCTTTATGAAAATGGAAAAAAACTAAAAGTACGGCACTACAGTAACAAGTAGCATATACTAAAAGGTAATAATGCAGAACAACATACTTTATTCATATATTTATTCTTTCAGATGGCTGGCCAAACAGTCTAAGATGTCCTAGGAGGCAAAATTGGCATTTTTTAGACTGCTACTTTCCAAGGGATTTATGTGAGGGAAATTAATGGTAGTTAATGGTAGTTCTTTACTCCCCTTCCTAAAAATAGTCTCCCCATGTTATAAATGTGTTAAAATTAATATTTGTATTAACTTTAGACTGGAAACAGAAATAGTAATGGATAGACTGTCAAACATACACACTTGGCCTTATACACACCTAGCCATACACATGCATACGTATTCACTCTTGCACTTACACACAAACATTCTAGCACACACTTGCCCTTATATACCCACACGTATTTGCTCTCATGTGCCCTATCATTAATATTTTCAAAGCACACACACATATATTGTCTCTATTCCCTTTCACCCTGTCTCCCCCTTTACTTCAACTTTTATCCCTCTCCATAGCTCTCCCGTTTTCCTAATCTCTTCGATTCTACCTCGGTCTTCTCTTTCTCACTATCTTCCCTTCCTTCCCATCACACCCCTTTATCAGTGTCTCCATTTTCTCCCTATCTCTTCTCACTGAATCAAAACATTGCCACGTGGTGGAATAAACAAGTCAATTTTCCCTTTGCTCTCCATCTCTTTCCTTTTCCCCGTCCCTTTCTCCCCATCAGTCACTTTTCTCATTATCTCCACTTTATCTCTTTGCTATCTCTCCCATATCTCCCTTGTTCTTCCCTTTGTCCCTATCTTCTCCTTTTCTTGTTATCACTTCTCATTATCTCTTCTACGTCCTTCTTCCAAGAAAATCTTGTTTGGGTAAATATGTAAATTTGAATGAAGTTAAAATAAGTGGTAGGACTACTTTAAGATAAATACCATAAAATGTATTAAGCAAGCTCTCAGCACTTCTCATTAAAACTAAACAATACTAGGACCAGATGATGTACTGTATTTGTTAGCATGAGGATGTAAGTGTGTGTTAGTGAGTATCTGTGTGTGAAAATGTGCCAGTGCATATGTGACTTTCCGGGGGGTGGGGGCATGAAGAGGTGAAAAATATAGGATCTGCCCTGAGTGCCAAACCTTCTCCTGATAAATGTTTGACATATGCATCCATATGTAATCCATGACCATCACTTTAATAACACATAGTAATTTAGCTGTGTATTGAACTATGCTGAAGTTGTCTTTGAAATGTATGTGAGCAGGAATAAACAATCCAGCTCAAACCACAGTGTTCCTCCAGTGCATTGAAATCTCAATCACTCATACCAGTCTACTAAATAGAGGATGATTGAATGTCACTAGGGCTGTACAGTATATTTCCATAATGTGAGTTGCAGAATTACTCGCACGTATATCATGAAGTGACAACTCCTTTTCATCAGGAGGCAAACTATCCACTCTTCTTTAACAAGATAAGTAAGGCCATACTACCTCTACCAAGCTAGATCAAATTTAAAATGACAAATACGCAGCTGTAAAATAAATGTTGAATTTTTTTTCAATGATTTTGAAAACTTACTTTTAATCTGATATTAGCAATAAATTCACTCTGGTGAATAATGTTTCATGATACACTTAACAAGGAACAAAGTTCATTTAAGAAACATTTTTTTGTGGATCAGAGCGCATATCATACTCCATAACATCAAAGGTAACCACACCAAAAACAAAGTGTTATTGTAGAGATAGACATGCAGTTTAACTACTCTGTGTATGTCTACACATTCATGTTATTAAAATGTAAAGGTCAATGGTCTAGATGTATTGTAATTTGTTACAAAGGAGTTGGAGCAGAAATAATAACACTACTCCAATCGAGTTCTCCTTGACATGGAGTGTATATCAAAAATTATGAGTAGCAAACAATGATACATTATTTACTCATGTATTGATCCCAATGTTGGTGATTAGATGCATCCTACAGACAGCATTAGAAAGGTCAGGACTTCAGGATATCCCTGTAGGGCGCTGTCAGTGTGACATCTATTCCCTGTTATTAATTAAATAAATGGGATCTGAGCTATCAAAAGAAGGTTAAAGTATCACATAAAATAGTAAAACAGCCCCAATAGATTGTGTGATAGCCTACAAATGAAATCCTGTATCATTACACTTCCCAAATAATTCTACCCAAAACATAAGCGTGAACCCATTATGTTCCTTCATAGAAAACCTCTAATTGGTTTCTCTGATGGCAGATGAAAATAAGACTTGCAGAAACCAATTATAGACAACATAGAAATGGTACTTTACTGTATATCATCCCACTAATTTCAAAAGCAACATTTGACTAGCTTGTATGCTTATTGCCCTAGTGACCCATTGAGGACAGAAAAAATAGTGGAATATAAATTCTCTCATTGAAGAAACTAATTAACAAGTAGATTTTTTTTTTACTATGATATATTAGGAACAGTTCAATCATTCATAATGTGAAGAGGCACAGAAGTGCGTAAACCCTGTTTAACCCTTAAATGTATTTGTGCTAAACAGCTAACTTCACTCTTGCTGCTGTCAGTGTGCGCCGCTCTAAGGCCTTCTGTTAGAAGAGGGCTACAAGCACAGATAAGGTTACCCTACAGTTAGCCAACTAAGTAGCTTTAAAATACATTGGTTGTATACCAGCCTACGTTCTAGCCTCTTTTTCTATTCACAATTAGTCCACTCATTCTTCTTATCTATGGCTGTTGTTTTGCTCTATTTTGTCTTGCTTTCTTGTCTTGAAATGTGTCAATGTCTTAGAACTTGTAACATGATATTTTTTCATTAATTAATCAACGTATTAATTAATTAAGTCTTTAACCTTATAGCATCTGAGTATGTCTGCTGGCTGGGGCAAAGAAGAGATTGACCTTTGGTCTGCCACAAGCTGCAGATGGTGATGTTTATGTACATATCTGTGATCCATGATTTAATTTTTTGTAAATCTCTTCACTAGACTACGTAGCAGTGAACAATTTAGTTGATTAATGGTAGGCATTTAATAAAACAGATAAGAAATTAATACATAAGTAAGAAGCTGAATTTATTCTTTGGATAATTTAAATACATGTAGATCACAATTTGAGAGTTTTCTATTCAATGAGCCTATTTATAATGGAAAACAGATGCAAAAATTCTCAATCTTCGCAGACATTAGGCATTGGCAATAAAGTAGTATGTCGTTTATCATGGTGATTTTGCTGAGGTTGCAGACATTGATAACTTTTCAGTATTCAAGAATGCCAGTATTAAAACAGCGCATATTATATGCAAGCTTCAGCTTCTTGAATACTGAATAGTTTTCATACTGGGGAGTGCAGAGGGGTAGATGGTAGAAAATTGGCTGTGACGGGAAAAATCTATTCTTATGAGCAAACCACAACTATCTCTAGCTTTCATATCTCTTGCTGAAATATTCTATTGTTAGTATTATTTATTGATTTATATAGCAGCATCATATTCTACAGTAGGGTACAATGGGATGCTGCAGTATTGCTGAGTGTTTTCCTCACTAGAACCAAATGTTGTCTACAGAAAATAAAAAAATTATAAAATTATATTTTTAAATTAAAAGCCACCTGTTTTTCGCTACTGTGAAGCAATGTCTGGATAGAATATTATGCGTTTCGTTGCTAAAGCGCTGGCATGAGATTTCCAGGGGATTAGCAAGAAATTCTGTGTGAATGTGCAGAAAATGCTCCCATCTACTTTAATAGGAGTGATTTCCTTCCTGTGATTGGCTGCTAAAACCCACAAATCTTAGAGAGGAGGATCTGTAGTTTCATCGACATAAATTTAGGAGGGGGGGGTAGCAGGGATGGATCAATGATGCTTAGTACTCTAATATGCATTAATTATTGAGAAGGTTATAGTATCAACCTCCTGGTATTAATATGCATTATGAACGGCCAAACACAACTTCTACAAGGTGACCTTGGTTGGCTTTGTACAATGCATAGTTCAGTGTGATTTGCTGAACATCTTCTCATTCATTGAAATATCCATTATAAAGGGCCAGATCAGCACTCCTGAAGTAACTCCCAGTTACCTCTCTAAAAGACCTATTATTCCAGGGCACAATCTACTCTTTTTAGTAAAGCCATGGATGATATCAATGTCTGGCAAATAGCATTTGGTGTTCTGGCTAGAACTTGGTTTTTATGTTTAATTCTATGCATTATTGCCAATTTAGATTCTTCTAATGTTTTTAGCCCAATCATTTTATATTTTCTCATTAATCTTATTAACAGTACAATTAATTCTTATAAAAGTTTAGTTAATGCTTGAAGAATAAAGGTACAAAGGGGAGTTCCAGTTTTTATCTTTCTAACAATGCCATTAGCCATATATATTCTGACTCTTATACATATTTTATGTATATTCATTGTTGTATATTACTAAAGCCTTTGTAATTAACTTAAGCTTAATTTTCTTAAACACATCATCAGTTTGCATATGATGATATATCTTTATTATATCATTACAAAAACTTGTTTATTATTTCTACTTAACTACATACAATTTATTTTATAGTCCGTGAATAGAGATAATGCATATTTTATAATTAACGCTAAATTGAAATATGCATTCTGTTCCTATAATCAGATAATACAAAGGACTTGGCATACAGAGCACATCATTATATGCCACATTTGTTATGAGACGTAAATATTTAATGAAAAATAAAACTGAACCTAATTTAAAAGATCATTTTAATAGATTGGAATTTGTATATTTTTTTGCTTAAGGGACTAATTCTAAAAAATATGTATTTGAGCTTTTAAGTATAGAAATATGTGGTAGTACATATAAATGTGTTTATTGTGTTAATATTTTGCCATTTGTTTCCATTTAATCTTTGTTTAATCAAGTGCACTATATAATACGAATAAAAAGTGATGGTCCTAGGGTTATGGTCTGGGTAAGAACTCCAGATTGGGACAAAGCCCCTTAAAGTTATACAATTAAACACCATATTGATTTTGCACCCTTACAGTTGGTTTGTCACATTTTCCAGATGTTTTATTTTATTGTGGTATACATTAAATAAACTTACGTGTGTGTATAGATATATAAATATTTTTTCTCGTCTAATTGCGAAACCCTATCCTGTTCTGTGCAAATCAACAATATCTTTGAGTCTGCAATATTTTATTATTCCCAGTAATTTTTTAGCATACAGTTTCCCTGCTATCTATCATGTGCTGTGATGTCTAGTCTACATTTAATCTAAACCTGACCTTCATAGACATGAGTTGAAGGCAATCCTGGGTCATAGATGTCACAACAATAAAAAGTGCAAATAACCCTTTTATTTAAAGTAGGCACAGTGGGGGAGAAAAGTTATTCTAATTGGGGGAGAGCGTCAACCCTTTTTGCGGAGTACCTCATAACAGACCTGATACAAGTGAAAAGCGGACGAAGGAAGAAGACAGACGAGCAAGAAGAGACATGAGAAGAAGCATAGCTGCGGAAAAGGAGACAGGGGCACAGAAGTGTAGGCCACAGAAGGTAGGGAAACATTGAGAGTGAGAGAGACAGAATAAGAGTGTGAGAGAGTATGAGAGAGTGTAAAAGAGCGTGAGTGACAAAGAATTTTGTTTCAGATAATGAATGGACCAAAAACAAAACCAAACCATTTCTGGTCCGTTTGCAGCTGCCCCGCTTGTATTAAACTTCAACAGGATGGTACATTATATTTAAAACAAAATGACATTTAAACTACTCCAGTGAACATGCACACACATGAAAAAGCATACTGTGAAAAAAAATGAGAGAAGATACTAAAATGAACTAATTTAATTTTTTTCTAGCTGCTTGCAAGCAACTTTTATCCTATCTATCTGCATAAATTTAATCTATCAGACTAGAAGTAATGAGCAGGCAATGACTTGTGATTCACAGAGAGCAGTAGAGACTGAATTAGAATATAATTTTAATGAGACAGCATAAGAAACTGGAAGTGTTACTCGTTTGACACACTATGCAAAAGACCCAAGACTGTTTCGAATAATCTACCCAATTTCTGTTGAAAAACTGTCAGATATGAAAAGATATAAAAAATATATCAACTCTTCTGGGTATTGAATGCATTGCTAATATTATTTCAAGGCTTTTAGAGTTTTGTTTTTCATCAGAATAACATAACTGCACTGTACTCTATGAACAATAACTGTAACCAGATAATGAGTTAAAATACAAGGGATGCATTTTCTGTTGTCTTATTCAAGCCTAAACCATGAAACCTCTTATTGGTATTTTTGGGAGATGTGGGTAAATGAAGGGCGGATAATGCTTTGAAAAACAGCTGTGGTAACCCATAAAATACTTTACGCTTGTAAAATATGACAAACATCCGTTTTTTCTCTCTCTTCAAGGCCGGTTCTACCATATATACAAGTACGACAATCTAGGACGCTGATCTAGTTGGAAGCAAGAACATCAGATTTTCTCTTGCTTTTGTATGTATGAAGTTTTCTTCAGGACCGCAACACTTTAAATTCTGCAAATAATAATAATAATAATAATAACCATCTAGGTTAGATCAAATATGAATTTATGAATTGTTTTGGTATGTCAAACACATTGTTTGTAGAAGACGAAACTGTGACAGTTATTTACACAAACTAATTTAAGACCAAAATCCTTTAAAGTGAGGCATAATTCTTCATTTTCTGTTTTTAGCCCTGTTGTTTCAGAAAATATCTCTAGCGTTTCTGTCGAGTTGGGAAAAGTAGAGAAGCTCATCTTAGCTCTAAAGCGAAAGACCTCTACATTCTATTATCTTTGGTGTAGCCTTGTCACAGTGTCACAGCTGACCGAACCTCCTAGATCATTGTCAAATTAAAGAGGGTCTGTGACCTAAAACAAACTTGACATCAAGGACCAGAGCAAAAAAAACAAAAAAAAACTCCCTTTACATTGTGTTAACAATGTTATCACACCATATGGCAGTTTTAAGGATGTTTGCAATGAAGGATTTACATGTCAATGTCCTGTTGTTTTTGCTGAGTAGATAATGTATCTGAACATGCTACTGCATGTTCCTGATTCGCAACTTACACTAATAGCCTTAAAAACGTTTATAAATGTTTTGTTACATATTATAAAAAACAAAAAAGACAAAAACTGTAATAGGAACATTTAAAATACCCATTTTTTGGTGTGTGTCAGAGCTACTTCAGTGTTGTTAAATCTTATATTCGACAGTTCCCTAAAATGAACTTATAATTAACAATCACATGAGTTGAAGATTAAACTTAGTTCATGAAGGTCCTCAGTCTCTATTCTCCAATATTAAGTTACAGTCTCTTAGGTTTGGTTGGAACCATGGACTGGTTAAAGGAAGCTGTGTTCAAAAGCAGGAAATGTGCAAGACTTAAAGTACCATTTTTTTTTCTATCAACCATGGCATATTTCCTCACCAGCGAGATTGAACTGTTTAAAACCGAATGCCAAAAAATGGCTGTTGTGTTCAGTGGTGTATTTTGGCTGCCCCAAGTCATACCCAAGGCACCCCTAGTGTAACTAGACTGGGTAAAACCTATCCATGGAGCAGTCCTGTAGAGGCTAGCTCTGGGATCACCTAATAGGGTGATCTACCACTGGTGATGAGGCAGAGGTGTTGCCCCTTGGATTTGCCCTCTCTAGAACACACCACTGGCTATGTTAATGGTTTATTCTTTATTCCATACATACGTTCACTCTGTGGCCTTTGTCAGCCTCAGATCGAATGGGCAAAGAGTTCCTGCTCACAAACTACACGTACTTTGAATATTTCTTCCTACGCATGTTTGTGACTTCAAACAAGGGAAAAACCATGGGCTAATTTATTTGAATTTACTTTATTCTTTAAAAACAGGAAATTCATGTGTTAAAAAATCAGTTTGAATAATATTCAATTGCAATCAATGGAAAATAGTAAACAAAGAAATGAACCTTAAGACCCTAAACAATTAGTGTTTTGTAAATTAAACACACATTTTCTCGTCGTTCACTAGCAATCTCTGTCTTTTTATATTAATCATCAAATTCACATAAACAAAGGCTTTGCTGTCTTAAAAAAAAAATAACATTGTGATCCTTAGCTAAATCTGAATAGGAACTGAATGGTTTTCCTTATGCTTGTTAATAATGCAGTAAAATTTCTGGATCCCATTCATTAGTATGATTTATTTATAAAGAGAAAAGCAAGTATTCTTTAATCACCCCTGTTTAAAACAAATGTAAATTGAACAAGAGCTGAGTAGAAACAGGAAGTTGCAATCATACCGAAATTACATTAGCAATTAAAAATGAACAAATAAGACAGAAATGACCTAAAAGCACAATTCTAAAGGAAAAAAAAAACTTCCTATCTGTCTTCTCTTATTTCCTATTCAGTCGTTCTGTTTCATGTTAAGTGACTGCATCCTGTCGATTTTTCCCAAAGCATGGTGATGAAGAAAAGAAAGAAAAAAAGCATATAATGCAAGCAATCTGTAAATGTACTAAGGGTTTCTCAGCAGGTGCCACTTAAAAAAGCTAGCAGCTACCCGTGAGAGGTATCCCATGACCCTGTGGGGTCATTTTTTTTTTTTTTTTTACAATGCAGGAAGGCAGTCATTTGGGGGGGGGAAAGGAAACTTCAATGCCTTTGAATGAACGAAGAAATAATTTAGTACGAAAGAAGAAAAAAAACATTTTTGTTTATTTGTCTGTAACATTTTTACCCGGTCTAAAGTATGTCCATGGTGTCAACGTCAAAGTACAAAAGATATGATGACCAATCATGGATAAATCATTAAACACTGCAAAACCACACAAGTAGTAAAAGTATTTATGCTCAACATGCCTCATCATAGAAAGGGTGTTCTATGATTTTCGCATAAATACTTCTATTCTTTCAAATAAATGGAATTTATTTGTGATAATTAGAGCCTGCCAACACCCTCCAGACATGTTTCTTTCTCAGCCCTGTATTTATCCTCTATTCAATTGTAAGCCAAAAAAAAAAAACCTGGATAGTCATTAAGTGCTTTCAATCCGGCTTTCCCACTTACCCTTCCCCCTTTCGATACTATTATCAGCCCTTTGTGGAAACAGAGCCCGTGAAGCATGAAAGATAATGTTCTCAGATAAAACAATAAGCTAGTTTAACCTTCTTCGCTAATAGAACAAGCCCTGGGTGCTGCTCCATATCTCTGCAATTCTGCTCATTCTGATGAGAACCCACTTATGCAACAGACTTAATTAAATAGGAAGGAGATTAATGTTTTGCATGTTTTTTAAAAATAAATTATGCTGTGGTATGAGCAACACCTGCATGTTTTTTGTTTATTCTGCATCCTTTCTGTCTGAACACTTGAGAACAAAAGATGTCTCAGGCTCCCATTGAAACAGATTAAATATTTACATGTTGCAAAAAAAACCAACATATTAAAATATGCTACAAAAAGAACTTGTGCGTTTATTTTCACGAAGACATGGGATTTGTTTATTAATCTAATCATATTACACATTTACTAATTTCATTGCATTTATATATTAAAACACTGTTCAAATATTTAAAATGTCTTCTAAGTGGATGTTTGAAATCACCCCCTTTTAAAAAAAAAAAGTGTGCTATATATAGTTAATTTATTGTTTCCTGTGTTACTAACAGGTACCTGTTGTATTTACGGTTTTAAGTTGATTACAGGTCTTCCAGGTAGTGAATGTCCTGCACTCTGTATAGATTACAGGTCATCAAAGTTGAGAGGTGTTGGGTTGCTGAGCTGGCAGTAAATTCCTGCTTAGTTCAGATGCTAAGAATTTTAACGCTATTCCAGTACTCACAAATTCAGCAAGGTTGTGGGTGCATACAGATGTTTAAAATGGTATTATTCGCCATAAGATTTATGATATCCCATGACCTTAGACTTAGGTTAGACTCATCCCTTGTTTAATAACTAAAACCTAAATTGTCATCTGTAATCTCCATGGTCTTCTGGAAAAAGAAAGACTAAATGTAGCTGAGACAAGGAACATTTGGTACAAGTTTATATTGGCATATGGTGGATAATGCTTATAAATCCAAGTGGCATATGGTAAGAGAGTAGGTAAAGGTACATAACAACAAGTTGGTACATAAAAATGAGGTAGAGAACCAAAAAAGTAAAAGCTCCAATTATAACTAATGAGTTAATTTCTTATGTTTAAAAAATACGTTTAATTAACACATTTTTGTTGAGTGTAATTTCAATTTAGTTTAAACTGAAACCTGATCTGCAACAAGCAGCTCAATATGGGTGAGGATGATAATCTTCTAAATTATCGAAGAGTAGCACGGTCGGTTAGCTGTTACCCTCTTGGTTTACATGATTAAAAACATTAACCATCTGTTTCAAAGATTTTTTGGGTTGCCATTAGTTATTACAAATTTGATCACCTTATCTAAAGGTGAATTTCCTAATCACTGAAGATGCTATAAGGGGATTTCTTCCCCTAAGTATTTTTTCCTTGTGCATAAAATGCAATGTATACAATAATGCACCTTAACATTGCTAAAAGGCTGGTTTTATCTCACTTAGCTCCAATAAACGCCCTTGATCTGCAGACCTGGAGGCTGTTATTGTTGTCAGTCATGTGATGTTTTGCATGATCTTCACCCCTCAGACACCACACTGAGCTGGTTCTTTATGGCAATGCTAACACTGTCCCTTCCTCTATAGACTTCATTAGTAAGAATGTCCAGCTGGGTTATTAACAATGAGCCATTCTACCATTTACCAGAGGTAGTATGATAAGAAGTGTTTGTTCAGATGGAAAAAATACAAAAGGCTAATATAAAAATGTTTTTAAAAAAATAAATAGCACAATGTTTTGGAAAACATATCTCATTCTTAAAGTTTACCTGGTAATTGAATATATATTTTTTTGGCATGAAAAAAAAAATAAAATACAGATGTCCAATAGGTGACAGATCAATGGTCAGGTTTTTAGCTCTGTGGAGGGGTAGATCCAAGAAGAAAAAAAAATGCAGTGGAACTAGAATGGAAATCCCTTGTGTGTTCCCCTCAATACTTTCTGTTTAGGAAGATAATGAAATAAAATGAACATACACGGTGTGCACAAACATACATAGATCATGTGCAAAACAGTAGGCTTAAGTGACACGCCGGGGAAACAATTTGGTTGTTTGCTTTTTTGAATGCATGCGATTTCTTGATGTCAAATAATATGTAAACATTCGCCAGCTTTAACCACAGAACATCTACTGACAGCTAAAAATGATTTCCTATCATGGATTTGTTAAAATCAAATCAGCTTGACAAGTCTGGGTCATTTTAGTTCATTTACAAGTGTTCATATCCCTACAGAGGAAGGGACATATTTTGTAGACAGGCATTCATAAATGATATGGTCTTTTCTTCGTGATGAAATGAAAGGGGTATTCCTCTGTGGTGCTGAGAAATATATTATATATCTGCCGCCAAGTTGGTTAGGGATCAACTGCCAACGTCTTCACAAAGTGAACGCCTGATTGCAGCTCCAGCTGTGTTCCAAAGATTGAAAGAGACCTTGAAAATGGCAAAAGCAAGGCTCAGCATTCCGAACTGACAAAACAAACCTGACAAGAAAGGCAATTGCTATTCTTTTGGAGTGCTCATCATGGGAAATGTCATTGAAAAGAAAGTCAGAGAGAAAAGATTAAAAAAAAATAGCTCTTGTAACTCTATCATAACATGCATCGACTTCACATAAGTATTTAAAATGCTTGTGATTTGTTTTTTTTAATCTAGATGGTTTCTCATGGGAAAATATGCAGATTAAACAGAAGAATTTATTGAATTTGAGAGTATTGAGGTTGCATTTGGCAGAATTGTTTGGTCTAATGCAAGTCGTGTTTATTCTCTTCTCATATGTCAAAGGGAACTAGACACATGGCTTTTACATAGAATTTGAAATAGCAAATTAATATTTAAAAATCAGTGTTTAAAATATTAAATCAATATGAATTCAGTATCATTATTACCAACTCTGAATCCCCATCAATCGGGATTGTATTTGTAAATATGATAGACTTGCACAATGAGCAAAATAAACATCTGTCTAAGGATCTAGGCGCAAGAGAAGCACGGCAGGGCTGGTCAGCTGACTGCAGGGGTTAATATTCCCAGGTATTGTGGGGGCTCGAGGAAGTAATCCCAGTCAGGGAGAGGTCACCGAATCTCAGTGGGGAGATATAAAATAAAAGAGAGGGGGCTAGGGATCCAGTCCTATTCAGACAAAGCAGACAACACTACGGCCCACCCACCGTTGTAGTTGGTTGGTGGTTCTTGTTCATCACAGCAGTAGGGATAAGTGTATAATAGATGAAGATCTGGCCTATATTGGGGGTTTTGTCCTGAGGTTATGGTAGATATCATTATGACAGTAAGCCAGAAGGTGGCGATAAACAGTAGAAGTGAATTGTGGGCCCTCTGAGCAGTTGACCAGCGGCTAGTGGGTTAGAGCTCCCCAGGGATCAAAGGTCAACAGTTGCCAGGATTGGTTACTGAATGTTTATGTTAATGGCTCTTTGATGATTGGGTTATGTATTATACACTCAAAATGGGTTAACTAATTGCTTTAATTTATGTTATTTCAGGGCAGTAAAGCTGTGGACATGCTACAGGAGGGTATATGTATATATGAATATACCTATATATAAGTATATATATGTATATACATATATCATAAACCAAATGTTGTGCATGGCTGAAGGCAAGTTAAATGTTAACAGGGAACTACAATTAAATACAAGATTCTCCCTTACGAAAAATTACTGCAGTTTTTCTGAAGTAATACTGCTATTTTTTGGACATGAAAAAACTGCAATACTGCACTTTTACTGCAGTATTACTGCACATTTACTGCATTTGTACTTCACTGTACTGCAGTTTTACTGCACATTTACCGCACTTTTTTTTTTATATTGCAAACCTACAGCTGTACTTCAATGTACTGCAGCTTTATTGCATTTGTACTTCCGTACAAAAATAACTGCAGTACAGTGAAGTACAAATGCAGTAAAACTGCAGTAAATGTGCAGTGGTGCGGGGGACCTGCATCCTTCTCCCCGATACGCTCAGACAGCCTCCCCTGCCAGCACTTCCCACGGGGGGGGGGGGTGCCGGCACGGGAGGTTATCTAAGCGTTTTACCTCTGCCCACCCCCGACTTACCGGAGCAGACTCCCGGGTGTCTTGCGGGGCCGGCGGGAGGCTGGCGGTACCGGAAGTTGCATACGCGTATTGCGTAGATGTCCCTCGCCGGCCCCGCAAGACACCCGGGAGTCTGCTCCGGTAAATCGAGGAGGGGGGGCAGAGGAAGACAGCGGCAGCGTATCTCGGGGAGGGAGGACAGCGGCAGCGTATCGCGGGGAGGGAGGACAGCGGCAGCGTATCGCGGGGAGGGAGGACAGCGGCAGCGTATCGCGGGGAGGGAGGACAGCGGCAGCGTATCGCGGGGAGGGAGGACAGCGGCAGCGTATCTCGGGGAGGGAGGACAGTGGCAGCATATCTCGGGGGGGGGACAGAGTGGCAGCATGTTTTTTTTGGTGCTTTTTTAAAGAAAAAAAACTTTTTCTTTAAAAAAGCACCAAACTTTTAGGGTGCGGCCTATATACGGGGGCGGCCTATATCCGAGCCAATACGGTATAAATATTGTATGGTTCTAATTACAAAACGGATTAGGATGAAAATATACATACTTGTTTTGTTCATTTATTTACATTTTGGCCACAGTAATTACACAGTTGTGGTTAAATACAAACTGTTTTGCAATCTATTTTACCCGTTTAGGGCAATTACAAAGTTACAAAAATACATCTATTCAGTTTCCTTTATGTTAAACTGAACATTTTCTGTTGAGCTAAATATCTTCTTTTTCTCAGTAAAAGTTATTTTCTCACATAAACTGAAGAAGATACATTCCCAGTGCACCAATTTCTGGTCGAGGTTTCTGAATGAAAAATAGAAAAAAAACCTTGATTATTGATTATTATAGTAACTTGATTATTTAGCCTGTAGGAAACAAACTACTTACCCATACCTCCCAATATAAGTCACTAATTTAGTAGTGATTTGAGAATTAGTGGCTGTAGGTAGAATAAAAGTTTTGCCTAAAATATATATATACCCCCCCAGCAACCCATTTCACAGCCTCTGTCCTCGATGACTTAAAGCCATGCCGTACCTTTTAAAGCATTTTACTTATACCTCCATTGTATAAATGGGCCAGTTAGGGAGATCCGAGATCTGTCCCTTGTAAAAGGTCCATTGAGTAGCAAACTATGAGGGATCATGATCGCCCAAGAGGGCAATATTTCCTCAGTTCTGCAGCAAGGGGACTGCCACCTCTCTGGATCTGCTGTCCTAGGTCTAGTCGGCCTAGGCCAGATTATATTGTATTTTTAGGTGATTTTCCTTGCTCAAACACCATAAAGTGGCACTGCTAAGGAAGACTGCTTCTCCATAGACTTTCAATAGTCCAGCTAGATGAACCATTCTGTTGTTCCACAGTCTGTCAACAGACAGTATGATAAGGAGTCAGGGTGCTTGTCTACTAGATTGGGTTCAGATAACACAGCTAAAACATATACAAATGGTTAATATGCAGCTGCATTAAAACATTGTATTATGCAGAAAATACTGTTTTTAAAAAATAAAGATTATTTGTAATCTTATATTAGCAATAAAAAATGGTTGGTGTTCCCCTTTAAGGTTCTACTGTTTGTAGCTATGTCTTTCAGCTCTAATTACTTTAGGGTTGATATATATATCTGGAATGGGGATATTTTGGGGGTATTTTTCAAACTCATTCTGATATACAAAACAAAAACATGTTTAAACAATGCTTCTCTCATCCATTATTAATAATAAGTAACTTGAAGAACTTGGACATTTTTTTAGTCCTTTGCACACAATTAGGAACTTATAACTTGAGTTGTAAGCCAGCATTATGCAAAAAAGTTATAGTTCCATCTTTATTGATAGAAATGAAAATTACATAGAACAATCAATGCACTTACAAGGGACCAGAAATTGAGTTAAAATCCCTTTTTGATCACTTGCTTTAATCATTCTCTAAGGATAGTATTCATCAACAAGATTGAACACCTTTTTAGCCTCATGCATTCAGAACACTATGTTTTAATTACATGATCATGATTCATGAATGATTTATGCAAAGCTTTTACTTTCTGCCAATATTCACATTGACCTCCCTTCCAACAACTAATACAACTGAATCTGTATATTGTGGCTTGTAAAAGCAAATTTATAAATAAATTTAAATGTGGTAACTTGCAATACTGATTAAAATATTTTCAGTCACTCTTTTTAAATATTGTAATTGTTTTGAGTGCAGTAAGGGATAATGGCTTGTCCTGTAAGTACCAATATAATAACAAACTTATTAAAGGTGACATAAATATAGTTAAAATAATGTCAATGTATATGTAGATGAAAATATTGAAATAAGTAATGACCAAAGTAAGACATTGTGCTCATAAATATCCTAGCTGATTTCCAGGTCTCCGGAGGATCTGTTGATCTCTAGGTGGATTCTTGCCCTGCTTGCTCCTTTTTCAGTTTTACCTACTTCCCAGCCTTAAGGGGTTAACTTGTGGCTTCTCAAGCCTAGTTCTGCTCCTCCTAACTCATACATAGATCAGAACTTGCAACCTCTACAGCAGAGGTGGGGAACATCTGGCCCGAGGGCCATATAAGGCCTGCAGAAACATTTGGTCTGGCCCTGTGTCACGGTCTGCCCAGGCTGCGGAGCTGCATATCTGTCCTGCTGTAGTTTCTCTGCTTTGCTTTGATCCATTCCTGGATTTCTTTTTGCTTTGTTCTATTTTCCATTCCTTGCTTCTGCTCCGGCTCTTTGCTTCAGCTCTGCTTCCTTTATAAGTTTTGCCCCACCTATGTGTTCTGTTTGTCTCAGTCTGCAGTCTGCAGTCTAAGGTATGTCTCAGTGCTATGTGTTTGGTTTCCATGTGTGGTTTGTTTTGTATCTTTGTCTGCAGGGATTAGCGTTAGGACCCACCGTCATTGGAGTACTTTGGCGTAGTGGTGGGCTAAGCATACTATGGCCATATCATGTGACGGAATCTCCAATAGTTATCTTGTAGTCCTAGGCTAGTTTCTGTATTCATGTTTGTCTGTCTCTTATGTACCTTTGCCCTTCTTCCTTGAATCATCTGAGGATTCCGGTTCCTCTCTCCTCTCCCCATGTCCCTGTTAGTATGTCCTATCCTTGCTTATAGGAGAAGCGTCCAAGGGTTCCGGCTCCTCACTCCTTCCCCTGTGTTCCTTGCCTTCTTCCCTGTCCTTTGTTGTGCCCTGTAACATGTATGTCTTGTCTGGTTATGTTTATTCCTTGTCTTGTGCCTGTTTATACTTTACGCTATTCATGTCATGTTTCTAGCCACTTCTCGTGTATATCTCATATCATGTTTCTTGCCTGGTCTCCCTTTCCCTTGCTTATGTGTCTGCTACATTAACCCTTTGCTTAGCCTTCATTCTCCTAGCCTGCAGCATCCTGCACGTGACTCATGTGATATGCTTCATGCCTGCTCCAGGGTGCCTGCAGGATTCATTTTGTTCTGGACTCCATCTGCTGCCATATCAGGGCGCTGGTGTTTGGCTGCACTACCTAGGTGCTCAACGCCTGGGCGAGTGTGGTCACCCTGCACCAGGCTCTGCCCCAGACTCCGCTACTGCATCGAGACTCCTGCAAACAACCATCGGGCGCGCTGGGTCCTTCCAGCCATCAGCTTGGACCCAGTCCGTGACACCCTGCAAGGCAATCGCAGATGGCTGCATGACTGCCAGGGCCACCTTTAACGTGGGGCATTAGGGGCAGATGCCCGGGCCTGTAATTCCCACAGCAGCTGCCTCTGGTCATGTGGTCCTGGGGGGGGATTCACTACTGCTTACCTGTACAAGCAACATCTCTTGTACCACCAAGGGGATGCTGGAACCCAGCAGAATCACAGAGTGCGAGCAATACAGAGGGACCTGCAGGCCCCTGTGAGTGGCACAGATAAATCTGCAGTTCAGGTAAGGAGGTGGAGCAGGGTGTATGAATGAGTATGTGTGATTGAGTGAATGAATGAATATCTAAACGAGGGAATATTTGTGAATGAGTATATCTGAATTGATATATTTGAATGAGAGAATCAATGAGTATATGTGAATGAATGAGTATCCATGAATGAGTGAATTAATATTTGCGAATTAATGAATTAGTTAAATGTTGAACCAAATATAGCAGGCTAATTTTTAAGTTGATAATTTTGTATGGTCTGCGGCAGAAAAAAGGTTCCCCACCCCTGCATCTTCGAATTATCAAGTCACCTGCAAGATCAACAGAACTCTATGTATCATCTTTGCTTCAATCAACTCATCCAAGCAGCCTTTTCTTCTCTCACTGGGCAGTTATTTTAATGATCCAGGATGTTGATCCCAATTGAATGCCCAATACAATACAGATGTAAGCATAATCACTAATTTATTAGTGATATAGGCTTGACAGAGAAACACTACATTCTAAAGGAGAACTCCCAACAACAATTACTAGTATCACTTTAATAATTAATGGTGTTCTCTTTGTTAAAACAATTTCACACTAGGCAAAATTAGGGTAAAAAAACACATGCTGTTTTCATATACCGTACTATGACAATATGAGTCCAAGTTTTAAACGTAACTATATAGTTAAAGAATCTCAGAATAGGAACTCTAAAGAGTTTTCAAGGGATTAGCAAGGATTTTGTTCTGTTTTCACTATAAAACTACATATCTAATCAATCACACATGTTTTGGTTTAACTTGCTTATGTAATTCTCAACCTGCTAAATTCTGTAATTTCCCCTTATAAATGTTTTTTCCTGGAGCATAAAACAGTATATAGTAATGTAACAAAAATATTTGCAGACCTGGAGGCTACCATTGTTATCAGTTATCTGATATTTTGGGTGACATTAATTGTTCAAACACCACAATGAATTGATTTTGCTGAACATAAATCAGATTTTGCAGTCTTACATGTGGAAAGAAATTACTAATTTTGCTTTTTGTAATTTTTTACCATAAGAAATGATGGACTATCTGTATAAAATGGTATCAAAAGAAATCTCTACTTGAATAAACAGTAAATGCATTGTTTGGGTACGCCAAATGTAAAATTGGGAATGCTAACTAAACAAACATACTGTATATAGTCACCGTTAACCACAGATCTCTTATTTCACAGGATAAGGCAGTGCCTTGCTTTTAAACCAAATTTAAATTAGTTTAGGCTAGATAATTTTAAGCAGTAAAAAATTCCCTTTAAACTCTCGTATGATTGTATGGTTGATAACAGCAGCATTGATCTCCACGAATCTATTTTTAAATGAAAAAATCATACTACCATTAATAAATATATTCCTAAATGGGGTTACATAGATCACTCATGTGCATATAGCAGGCGCTTAATTTACGTTTATAGTAGACGTATGTAACATAATCATGTTAGGTTAAACAAGGGACCTAAGTCCATCAAGTTTCAGACTTCTATATATCCTTCCTGCTTTGGATCCAAGAGAAGAGGAAAAAAAACTATTAGTTTTTTAAAATTGTGTCACTTAGGGGAAAAATTCCTTCTTGACTTCAAAAGCCAATCAGATTTCTCCTTGGATCATGAAGCGCTAAAACAATGTTTATTTTATCGTTTATTGACCTGTATGTTCTGCTTTTCTAAAGACATATCCAGGCATCTGTTGTATATGATAGCACAATCTCACTTGGCAGTGAATTCCATACCTTTTTAGTCCTTGCTGTAAAGAATTCCTTCCTTTGTTGTCTATGAAATATTTCGCTTTTCCAATGAGGATGAACAGGTCCCCGGAGAGCTCTTTATATTGGCCATGCACATATTTATACAATGTTATGAAAACCCCTCCAAGAAGTGTTTTTTCTTGTGAATATAAATGTAACTTTTTTAGTCTTATAACTAAGATCTTTCTATGCTATTTATGATATCCTCTTTTACAGTAAATCAATACCCATATACAATTTTATACATGCCAATATCTTTTTGCCCTTTGCAGATACTTACTGGCATTGCTCACTGTGGTTGGCTAAAATTATTCCTAAATCCTTTTCTTTTTTCCCAGGGATATGCCATTCAAAATATATGTTGCATTTTTATTATTTTTCCCATAGTGGATAACTTTACATTTGTCTGCATGGAACTTCATTTGTCACTTGCCTGCCCAGTCCCCACTTTGTTTAAATCCTCCTGCCGAGAAGAAACATCAAGGTTAGACTGTATTACTCTCAGCAAACACTCACATGCGTCTTTCAAAACAATATGGGAGATCATTAATAAACAAATTAACAAGAGGAGACAAAGACAGGCCTCTGAGGTATTCCATTTATTACCTTGGACCAGTTAAAGAATGTTTGATTTACAACAACTCTTTGAATGATTTTAACCAATTTTCAATCGAAGTACAAACGTTTGCTCCTAAAGCTATCTCTGTCAATTTATACAGTAACCTTTTGTGTGGAACCATATCAAATGACTTCCATCGACATGGATGACATCTACTACCACACCTAGATCTATATTCTTACTGGCTTATTCATAGAATACTATGAAGTTAGTTTGACAAGACCTGTCTTTCACAAAAACATTGCTGACTTATGTTGTATTAGACGTATTACTGAATGTATGCCTTTAGCAACCTTTCAAATAATTTCCCTCTGGTCCACATCGTGGAGAAACCAAGCACCATGGAGACTACATACTGTTCAGCATTCAACGTCCTGGCGACAGATTACTCTATCTTCCTTCCTTATAATTAAATCACCTACCACATGCACATGTCTAGCCTTCCCAGCATTATGGTTCCCCAGTGTGCTGGTGAGGCTACTCACCAGGCCGCTAGGCAAGTCATCCTGCCCCAAAAATGCCTCCACTGAGCCAGAGGCAGATTTAAAACCTGACCTGAGGAGGGGCACTCACACAGACACCCCGACACTAACACACATGCGCACACACTAACATACACACTCACACAAACGTACCTAGATACTCAAACTAACACAAGCAGACACACAAATACTAACATACCTAAATAAAGATACATGTTCACACACTAACATACCCAAACACACTTTCACTAACAACGTGTCTCCTCCAGACCCAGTTGCCCCCCTGGATCTGCCAATGCCAAGAGCGCAAACATTTTTTTAGAAAAACACAATCCCACAATATATGATATACAGGAATTTCTACTTTACCCTCCATTTTGCATTTTAACTCCTTCTTTGCTTATAACTCCTTCACTTAGCAGTTCTCACTTGGATGCACCCCGGCTCAGGATTTGTCTGCTTTCCTCAGAAGAAATGTACTAGTGCCATCAAAAGCAAAGCAGATATCTCAGAGAAAACTAGAAAACCTACCTGCAAATTCCTTTGCACACCACACAAAAACACAACATTCCTCTTGTCTTCAATGTATGATGACACTCAAGGAAGCATTCCACACCCTTGGGTCAACCATTGCCAAGTAACCCAAACAGAGAATTGCAAAACAATATTTTTAAACATGCTTCCATTGTAAATGGCCAAAGAATGGTATATTTGTTTTGGAGGTGTGGGTAGAGGCAAGGATATGAATCAGGGCATTACAGAGAATTGTGTCATTTGAGAAGAAAACTTGATTTTAGAAAAAAACATGTGATTTCCATTATTTGGAGAAAGACTAACAGAGTATATATTGTTACTTAGAAAAACAGTTCATAATTGGTTTACACATTGTTCCCGGCCATATACAAATTAGCAAACATTACAAATGACTTGACTTTGTAATGTGCAGGTTCTGGTTAAGTTACTGTGCTGACAGCAGGTTTAAAATTATATTGAGTTGGACAAGAGAGAATGTAAATAGGGTAGAATTACAGGAAAAAGATTAATGAAGGGTTACTTGTTGAACACAGGTTTCTGTGTTCTTCAGGCATTTCTCCAATTCAGTATTTTTTTTTTTAAAATCCTCACTTTAAGGACTATAATTTTATAACCTCAAATAAGCATGCTAAAATAAATCTATGTCAACCAATGTGTCAACACGTGCTTGGTTTCAGGAGAGTTAGTTCCCAAAATGTTCTTTGTGAAGCAATTGTGTGCATTACAAGGAACATTTACCAAAATTAATGCAGAATGGTATATGGCAAGTGCCATTTTAATAAATGGAAAATGTAAAACATAGTTAAAAAATGTTCTAGAACTACAGTATATTTCTGGATTCAAATTTCCTGAAGAACTTGAATATTGTATACTTCATACTTTATGGTTCTTTAAAAGGATGAATGTTACCAGTGGTTTTATATATATCTGTGTAAATTTGTGTAGCCTACTGGCCTACATTCCATTTATTTAGTGCCAGCAAATTCCATAGCGCTTTACAATCAGAGTCAGTAGAATAAATTTAAAATCACAAACAATAAGAAACTTGTACAAAAGCAGAAGAGGGCCCTACTCTTACGAGCGCCCAATCTAGTCGGTTGGGGGGGGGGGTAAAACAGTAGGAGAGGATGAGTTGGTAGAGTCAGGATGAGCTGCCAAGGTTGGTGGTTGATTAGATGGCTTAGACAGGATGCCAGCTGAAAATGTTATGAGGAAAGGTTGTATGCTTCTCGGAAGAGGTGGGTTTTTAGAGAGATTTTGAAATTTGCATATGAGGGAGAAAATCTAACAGAATCTAATAGAAGGGAATGCCAGAGAAGGGGTACAGCACAAGTGAAATCTTGAATGCGGGAGTTAGAAGAGGTAATAATTGTAGAAGAGAGAGAAAGGTCATGTAAGGAACAATGAAGGTGATTAGGGGTGTATTTGGATAGGAGGCTAGAGATATAAGCGGGTGCAGAGTTGTAAATGGCTATGTAGGTCAGGAATTTGAATTTGATTCTGAAGGGAGGAGCCAGTAGAATGATTGGCAAAGAGGATGAGGAAAAGTGACAGAGAAAGATTAATCTAGCTATAGTGCTGTGAAAGGAAAAGTGACAGAGAAAGATTAATCTAGCTATAGTGCTGTGAAAGGCAGAAGAGGGGGAGACCAGTTAGTAGGGAGTTGCAATAATCCAGTTGGGAGTGGATTAGTATTTATTTTGGACGTTTGTTGTGTGAGAAATGAGCAAATTCTGAAGATGTTTTTTCAGGTGTAGGCAGCAGGGTTTGATGAGGGACTGGATGAGAGGGATGAAAGAGAGAGCAGAGTTATGTGTGACACTAAGGCAGCAAACTTGGTCTGTCAGTTGGATAGTAGATTTGTCAACAGTGATAGAGATGTCAGGAATAGTGGACAGAGCGGATGGCGGGAAGTTGAGTTTCATGTAATGCAATGCCATCCATGATGCAATTCCAGAAAGACAGTCATGAGGTGATCTAGAACAGAGGGTGAAAGGTCTGGAGAGGAGATATAGATTAGGGTGTCTCTGCATATAGGTGGTATTGAAAACCAAAGGAAGACATGAGTTGTCCAGATGAAGAGATGTAGATGGAGATAGAGGTCTAATAGCTGATCCCTGAGGAACACCAACAGATAGTGATAGGGGAGAAGAACAAGTTCCAGTGAAGGAGACACTAGAAGTACGGTAGGAATTGAACCAGGAGACAGCTGAATCATGGATGCCATGGGTATGAAGGGTTTGTCGAAGGAGGGGGTGGACTATAAGTAATGAGGAATGGCCTTTTGTTTTAGAGGTGAGGAGGATCTTAGTAATTTTAGTGGAATGCTGTGGGCAGAAACCAGATTGTAGAGGGTCAAGAAAAGAGTTTGTGGAGAGAAATTTAGTTAGTTGATTAAAAGTTAATCATTTCAGCAGTTTTGATGCCAGGGGAAGAAGGAAAACTGGATGGTAATTTGATGGGGATCTGGGATCAAAGCGAGGGTTTCTTTAGAATGGGTAAACTAATAGCATGTTTAAATAAGGATGGGAATATACCAGCAGAAATAGCTTAAAGGAGGGTAAGGATGTCAGAAAGGGGAGATAGAAGACATTTGAAGGTACAGGGTCAATGGGATAGGTGGTGAGGTGGGAGGATAAGAAAACCTCAGAAGATCTTAGTTATGAAGACAAAATAAAAAGGTTGCATTTATGTATGCTACAAAAACAGTTTCTTAGAATGGACATTATTACATTGTATGAATAAATGCAGGGCCAATATAAAGAGTTTCCAGTGACCTGTACATTAACAGAAATGTTCAAAGAACAGGAGGTCATCCTCTGAGACTGGAAGAGCAAAGATTTCAAAATCAACCAAGGAAAAAAAGGACAATAAAGGTATGGCATTCACTGCCAAGTGAGGTGGTGCTATCAAATACAACAAATACCTTAAAAAAAAGCAGAACATACAGTGCTATAGAATAAACATTAATATTTTAGATCCTTTTGGAATCAAGAAGGTGTGTTTCCCCTAGGTGGCAAAATTAAAAACAAATAGCTTAATTCATTTTTGCCTTCTTTTGGATCAAAAGCAGGACAGGTAGAAGAGTTGAACTTGATGAACTTAGATTTTCAACCCATAAGTATGGTCACCTGATTTGCTATCCAATTTTTTAAGTGGAGGACAAGATATTGTAATGAAGAAATGACATGTATACCCAATGTAACCCATTTAACCCACACTCTTCTCTACAACTGCCAAAGCCACATGCAAAGCATTTTACATCTCTATGTCATTACTTAAATGTTAACCTTAAGTAACTGGGCAGCTGGGATGTGTTATTTCACAACATTACATACATTACTGATAGATTACACCTATTTCACAGCATATGCGCTTTAATATTTAGTTATGCATGTTATCATTTTATCGATGATCATTGTTCTATCGTGAAACACAGTTTCTCTATATATCCCCTTGAAGTCTTGTGGTGTTATGGGTTAATTCACTAGAGCAGTGTGACATTTTTTTTTGTAAATTTCAGTGATGTATAATACTGTGGAGGATAATTAATGTATCTTTAGTTGAAGGTTGTTCTATTTTCATCATTCACTGTCTTTTCCATTAGATCATTTTATTTATATCACATTTCTAAGAAATTATATGTGCGTATGTGTTTCTCAGTTATGAGGAATAATGTGTCGGCACATTACTAAGTAGAGCTAATTGGAAGAAAGGATTATTGTATGTTGTCATGTAAACGGTATGTGTCACTGTAACAGTTAGCCATCAATAAAATAAACACTACCACAGTATTTGGTTTTCATTAATTTTCATAACTTTGGGTTATTTAATTTGAAACTGGATAACAAAGCAGTTAAACAGTGTAAAAAGTAACACAATTAACCTTAGTGTTAAATTCAGTGTTACCACTTAAATTTAAGCTCCACTGAAATAAATATAAAGCCACCACCATATAAAGCAGATAAGGGCTAACTATACTGGATGAAATCAGAGACTGGCATCACATTCAAAATGTAATATACACCGATCAGCCAAAACATTATGATCACAGAGAGGTGAAGTGAATAATTTTGTTATCATGGCACCAGTCAGTGGGTGGGATATATTAGGCAGCAAGTGAACATCTCGTCCTCAAAGTTTATGTGTTATAAGCAGGGAAAATGGACAAGCATAAGGATCTGAGCAACTTTGACAAGGCTGGGTCAAAGCATCTCAGAATCTGCAGCTCTTGCGGGCTATTCCCGGTCTGCAGTGGTCAGTACCTATCAAAAGTGGTCCAAGGAAGGAAAAGCAGTTAACCGGTGATAGGGATATAGGCAGCCAAGGCTCGTTAATGCACATGGGGGGGCCAAGGCTGGCCTGGGTTTTCAAATCCAATACATGAGCTACTGTAGCTCAAATTGTTGAAAAAGTTAATGCTGGCAGTTTGTTGCATATGGGGCTGGGTAGTCGCATATCACTTACGATGCTGACCCCTGTCCACTGCCAAAAGCACATACAATGGGCACGTGAGCATAAAAAGTGGACCAAGGAGCAATGGAAGAAGGTGGCCTGGTCTGATCACATTTATTTTATATCAAGTGGATGGCTGGTTGCATGTTCATTGCTTACTTGGAGAACACATGGAACCAGGATAGATAGATCCATCGAAGCCCCATCTAGCAACTTACAGGACTCAAAGCACCTGCTGCTAACATCTTAGTGCCAGATACCACAGCACACCTTCAGAGGTCTAATGGAGTCCATACCTCGACGAGTCAGGGCTGTTTTGGTAGCAAAACGGGGGCCTACACAATATTAGGTAGGTGGTCATGATGCTCAGGTGTACCTCTGCTCAAGGGGAGGGCTGGTGCCTTTTGGCCAAGGGGCAAGAAGGTGCACTTACATATGCACACACACTTACACATTCATGCTAACACATATACACATGCTTATACATACTTACACTAACATACTCATAGTGGCTAACATGCTAACACACACTCTCTCTCACACCACTATTAATGCTCAAACATACACATCCATGCTAACACACAAACACTTACACATACACATCCATGGTAACACACAAACACACACATCTATGCTAATACACAAATACTTACTCACTCGCCCCTTCCCTCTCGTACCCAATTTACCTTACTGACATGGATCCCTTGAAAGTTGAGTGGTGATCTGGCTATTGTACCTCTTCCCGAGTTTTGTCTAAAGGCTGTCTTGTACAGCGGGCAATTACTTTCAAGGGATCCATGTATAAAGTGGATATAGAGGCAAAGGTGATAATTGTTAACCTTATTTGCATGCGCCTACCCAGAATCCCTTGTGGTTGTGGAAGCACCATGAGATTTCTGAGGGAGCCTTCTGGCTTGTCTGGTATATGTAGATGAGTGTTTAATAATACTTCTACTACCCCTTATGTTTCAGTTAATGATTGATTTTCAACCTACATATTAAATTGATGATCATTACCACTGGTTTGTTTCCAATCAGTAGTTACCAATCATTAGTTTGATCTAATTGTGAAATCATACAACTAACTGTATGCCTACAAAATGCCTAGGTACCATGTAACATGTGTACCTAGAAGAATTGATGCTGTTTTGAAGGCAAATTGTGGTCACAGCTGCACAGTTTTAGCCAAGAAATCAGCACAAGCTGAGATAGAATGATGATATACCCTAGGCATATTTTTATGTGCATTTCAGTAGCAAATGCTTTTTGGATTCATGTATTATTTGAACTGCTTACATGCGAGTATAATTTTAGCGTGTATGTAATGTAATCTTCATTTCTAAAAATAAATAATACCCATCCAAGTAATCTCAGAGTCACTCTTAGGGGTATTTAGGTATTCCCTTCAGCTCTAGTAAAGAGAAGCTAAAGACCTCATATGTGACAATTTTTTTTTTTACAGGTGTCAGAGACAATTAAGAAATGCTTTATACGCTGCTGTGACAATGCCTTCTATTTTATTTTTAAGTGAAACAATTGCTTTACAAGTACTTTTTTACAAGGCTTTTTTGCAGCATTTAGTGAAATTTCAGTATGAATCAGAAAACAAGTTAAAGCCTGGAAAAATATGTTTATGGAAAGGTGTCTTGATAGGACTACCAGAAACTACCAGCAAAAATTAGTGAGTTGACCCATTTGTCTGGTGGGAATTCCTTGAATAAGGCAGGTTTCACCCTTCATATGTTTATTTTATTCCTATTATCTGCTGCATCCTTCTTTTTTTACTAAGGTGGAAGGACATGGGAAATGTGGAAATTTGGCGTTCTTTGGGGATTTTTGTTTTACTAAAGTAAGAGATGACAGGAGAATTTGCAGTTCCAACTCACTTTACTTTACTAAAGGTATAAAGTTGTACAGTGTTCACCATAGAAAGAAATCAAATGTGCTTTTCATAAGCATGAAGAAGAGACCTAGATGGTCTCAAAAACAAGCTATTATACATCAATTAGCCAGTTTTACCAAATTTTTCTCTACTTTACTATGCATTATAACGTCCCAACCCCAGTAAACTCCTACAGGAAGTGCTTGGTTGACCCAGTATAATTCACAGTCAAATCAGTGAGATTTCTTCACTTTCCACTTATTGTGATATGCATTAAACAGGGCCATTTCACACCTTCCTGTTGCAGAAACTTGAAAGTTTTGGCCCTTCATAATAAATAGTGAAGAGAGATAGTTGAAACCTTAAATTTCCTTTTTGCTAAATAGACCTTTATTCCCTAAAGAGACAGAAGCCAGGAAGATTTGCAATTTGTGATCAAAAGTGTGTGATGTCACTGATTCTTTATATATGCCACCTACAACTGCTTATTAAAGAGGAACTTAAGCTAAAACCACTTTGTCATTTAAATGTCTAACATTTATATTTTGATTGACATAAGGAAGATGGCAACGTTTTTTTTGTGGGGAGATGAGATTTTTCCTTGGGTCCTTGAAGCATTGCTGTAACATAGAAGCTTTTACTTAATGAACCAAATATGTAGAACTACAGGCCTCTTGGTTCCTTGGTACCTTGTATACGATTTCCCCCATTCCACTTTATTGGAAAATACTTTATTTAATAAAACATTATTAAGCCTTTTGTTTGCCAATCATTCTAGCCATGAAAGGGTCATCTTCCTAGGCTCATGAGATTTGTGTCTCCTCCAGTATAGACTCCTGTCGCTGCCACTGTGCACTGTTGAATGACATGAACCAACAGAATATGATGTCATATGCCAGTTGTCCCTGTCAGGTGGCAGACATGGGTGCAAGGGAGAGGGTCTAGAAAAGGCACACACTTCACACTCCAGTGTGTATGCTGTGTTATTTTCAAATCTCCCTGTCTATGGTGGGAGCCCAACAAACACACAGACCCTACTAGCTCAGCTGTAATACTTAAAATATTAATCATAAGGTATGTCTGAGAAGTAACCAAGTGTACGTGGGGAAGCATTTTTTTTTTCAAAAAATTATTTCTTGTGTAAACAGACATGGCGGTTGCGCTTAATTATGCTTTGGCCAATTCATATAACCAAAACCTCTCATTTATATTATGTTTATATATTTGTCGCCAACTTTATTAGGGTGAGAAGCGCAGACAGTTTTTGTCTTTCTTCTTGTGCCTATTAACAGAGAAATAATAAAACCATCTCAAATTGCTAATGTGCACTTATTGCTATGCAAATGAAAGAATATTATCGGGAACATGCCTCTGACAATGACTGCATTATTTATATACTGTTCATTCAAATGCTATGATTTCATTATTTGCGTAAGGTTTACAGCTTCTAAATAGTGTTGAATTTAATTGGCCCTAGGAAGTGCAATTGCATATGCATTCATGGCTATGTGCAGGTCATTACTTTCTTCTCTAACTCTAGGGTCTTTATAATATAGAAGGATATGTGTATGTGTATAAAGGGAGAGGATAGAACTTGGATGGCAGCCAGTACGGACAAGGACAAGCACACCTTCCTCGTTACCTTGTCATGCTTATTGTAACTGATTAAAAAAGAACTTAGTGAGATTTGTAAGCAAGGGTTTGTTCAGTCTACATGCACAGTGCTAAAGCACTAAATGGATACATGCACGTTGGGAAAGTATGGACGTACTCAGGGCCGGCCCTATAATGGGGCAGACTGGGGCAATTGCCCCAGGCGGCACTTTAGAAGGGGCGGCACTTTGCCGCCCCAAGCGCTTTTTTTTTGTTTTGTTTTTTGAAGCGGAGGAGAGAGAGAGAGGGGCACCGAGTGGTTTTCGCTTACCCGCTCGGCGCCCCTCTCTCTCCTCTGCGGCGAGTCTCCCTGTTCGGTCCCGGTGCCGGCTTGTAATGCAGAGCGCCGGAAGTGACGTCAATTTCCGGTGCTCAGCATTACAAGCCGGCACCGTGGCAGAGCAGGGAGACTCGCCGCAGGACTGTTTAAAGGTAAGTACCGGGGGGGGGCGGGGGTAGATAATGGCGTCGGCGAAGTTTAAAATGCGCCCCCCCCCGGCATCGGTGGGGGGGTGGGGCGGCGTTTTAAACTTCGCCCCAGGCGGCGTTAAGTCTTCGGCCGGCCCTGGACGTACTCTTGTATTATTTAATATTAAGTATTATGAAGCACCTAGTGTGAGCGTATCTGGCTCAATGTCCTTTTGTATGATATACGTTTCATAAAGAAGACTATTATCACAGCAAAATCTACAGAATGTAATTGACATGAACAAACATGACTCCAGCTAACCTGTATTCCTGGTGTGTAATTTGTTTGGAGGGTCTGGATCCGGCCCATGGTTTCTGGAGCACCAACTTTCTTGCATGCATAGTCAAGTTGTTAGACGAATTGGGACTATGTATAACATTTGCTTCTTCAACAGGAGTATTCCGTTGGTTTCCAAAGTGATTCCTCCGCTTTTAGAACTTTGCCTTAAAGTTTTAACCTTTATACTTAATTCTTCAATGCGGTGATATACTGTATTTTGCCAATACCTAAGCCGTGTCTATTTCATAGCAGTTATGCAGCGTGTATTACATACTACTATGTATATCACACATTTCTTTTGGATTTAGACTTCTGAACGCATTTTGCAAGTGTTATTGTCAAAAATGTATATTGTTAGAATTTCCAGCCCAGTAAAGATTTTTATGCCATATATATAGGATGTCTCCATTTATAAAATTGCCTAGCTTGCACTTACCTGGAACCTTAACATTGTGCATCTATAAATTATACAGTTGATGATCAATGACAGTGAAAACTGGCGTTATAGGCTTTAAAGCACAAATAACACTTGCTGCTCATAAATCAATCTCGTACAATATTTTTGCAGAGATTTCAGCACTCGCATTACTCTTATATCAATTTATTTCTGACTGAGTGTTCCAAGATGATGACTCATATTTTCAAGCACTTTTTTTGGCATAGTCCAAGTACAATCAATCTTTTGAAAGTACGGCATACATGTTTAATATATTATGGAGGTAAAGACGGGGGAGGGGGACATAATAAAACAAATTTGATGCCAGAAATAAAAGTGTATGGCAATCATTAACTGTACTTTTTATTTTAGTTGTTAGATGATTATTAACAGAACAAGCTAGTTGTGAAATAAGATGAGAAAATAGGCACGCAAGTATTCAGTTATGCAATGGGGATCAAGCAGAGATGACTGACTATGACAATATGAAAACTGTTGTTCTATGGACATTTATGTTCATAGATATAAAAATGTCGCTTGAAAATAGCTACTGTGTTTACATACTGTAAGTTCGACAGGTTAACAAACAAAATGCTTACATCAAGGTCGGGTGTTTCATTTTAAGGTCAACATAATGCTGGCTAACTATAAAATGTTTAATTTCAGCACTGCACACACACTTTACAGTGAACATTCTCCAGTTTGAGGACAAATCCTGTCAAATTCTAAGCAGTGTACGTTTCGTTATGCTTTAATCTTTTGTCAACTCGCCAATGGGAACAAATATTATTTACGTTGTGTGTGTTGTCTGTGTTAGCTTTTTGCATGAAATCAAATAGCAAGCTTATTGTTATAGCCTTCAAGTTTTTCATGTTCTTGTGTTATACAGACACAATAAAAATCAATGATGTAAAATCAGCTGTATTTTTGTTTTAAATAAAATTGACCTTTCAGTGAAATTGACATATTTCTTCTTCTTTGTTGCATGCACAAGGGAAAGCCGCTGAGATTCTTATCGATTGTACTGAAGCAATTCTGTTTTGGTCTAGGTTGTACTGGATTTGCAATTATACTTAGAAGACAGATTATTGACTGCTTGGTATTACTGGACTGACATCAAATTCTTCAGTAAATGAAACAACGATACAACTCAGTCTCTTGAATCCTGTTTTAAGATGCTCTTTTTCATATGAGATAACTTGTTTTTCTGCTAACCACATTTTAAAATGTATATTATGCTGACGATGTTTTTCACATGTACATTTAGTTCAAGAAGTAGATGACAATAATTTTAATACAATTTAGTTGAGCGTATGGTAGAACAAATTAGGGGGTAAACTGTTAAATATGATTTATACCTTTTGCAGGAAAATACAAACACATTTGTTGATGAAGCAGTCTGGCCCGACATTACATTTTTTTCATAGGTGGAATTGAATGACCTCATTACAGATTACGTTAAGAAGGGAATGCTTCCGAGTAGGGCTTTATTTACCTTATGTGCCTATTGGTTCATATCCCATGCACTGCGTAAAGTTTTGTGTACGTTCTCGGCAAAATAATAGTAAGGATAATATTTAAAAAGTCACTTAAAATACAATAAGGGAAGCACACCATAGCAAGCATATAAATACAAATTTAACCCCTTCGTGACAATGGCTGATTTAATTTTTTGTACCCTTCGTGACAATGGCTGTTTTAAAATTTCTGCGGTGTTTGTGTTTAGCTGTAATTTGCTTGTTTCCTGAACCCACACAAGTTATATATTGTTTTTTTGCAGGACAAGAAAGGCTTTCATTTACTATTAAAAAAGTATAAAATACAGTAAAACATTTAGAAAAAAGGACTTTTTCTGACTTTTACTTGAAAAATCTTTTACTCATCTATAAAAGCTAATGAAAAAAAAATCTGCTTCCCCGTGTGTTAATTGGGACATTGCTGAACCCGGCCAATTTAATCAAATCATTCATTTTTTTTAAAGTACACACCCCATGGGCATTTAACATGCCAGTGTTTTAACTCTTTCTATGTGAGAAAATAAAGCGCTAATTTAAGGACTTGCTCACAACAATATTTTTTATATATATTTTATTTTTTGGGCCTTTTTTAAAATATTTTTTAGAACTGGAAGGATCCTTTGATGGTGACATCAGTGGGAAATTATTTTTACATGTTACTAGTTTTTAAATGTTTAATTTGTTATTTTTACATTTATTTTACTAATCACATTGTGCTTAGAAAGCTGAGCTCCATTGACTTGTATGGTTGTGTGGCAGTACCTGTATTCAACCTGCAACTAGAGCAGTAGAGTCTTTTCAACTCCTTTATTTTTTTGAAAGGACGCGCCACCATCTTGCGAGTGGTAAAATCTTGCAGTCACAGTGGTGACCAGCAAGTCTATTGAATGCACTGGAGAACCCTCCATTACTAATTATTTTTAATGTCTTTAATGCTAACAAAACATTACAATCCTCTACATTTGGAAGCAACCATTTTCTATAATTTATGCATATACATTCTTTCCTTAATTGGGCACCACATAAATTAGCTCTGTCCACAATGTTGTTTTACTGTATTTGATACATCAATAATTTAAATGGGTCTTGATGGGCCATTAAAACTCGACTTTATGTGACTTTGACCATTTCTTTAATAATTGCCCAGTGGAGTTCTTTCATATTTCACAAACACATTTAAAACCACAAATTATAACTTAGTCTTTTATTAATTCTTTTTTATGACATATGATTCAAGTTTATTATTTGTATATTAACAAATACAATTCGTGTGTTTCTTTTATCATTATTTATCGCCTTTATTTATAACCGCTATAAGCATAGCTAGTCTATTAGCTAGATTTCCCTGAGCTTTGCCAAAATAGATCACTTATGTATAATGGATCACCTAAGTTATTTTCCTTGTCTTCTTAGTTTATGTGTTTTTGGTGTTTCTTATGTGTTTTTACAATACTCCCACTGCTCTTTGAGCAACACATTGACCTTTACTGCGGTATAACATTCCCTGTCTGTGTTTGTCTGTTGAACTAATAAGCGATAAAGCATTTTCCTCTGGGCATAATAGCAAATTAAGATAAGATTAATATATGTTCTGTCTTTAGGATATTATGATCTAGCTTTCCTGTTCTCTATGTTAAGTCTCTGTGCATCTAAAATGAATTTCATATAAAAAAAAATAATAATTGTATAATTAATTGATCATTTGTATACAATACATCAAGTAAAAATGAATAACCCCAACCACTTTGGGATAACTTGCAGTTACTGTTTAATATCTAAGCACCTGCAAGAGATGCACAATATCTACAGACCTTGGGCATCTTAGCTGTTAGGGTGGTGAACAAATCATTTAATTTTGTGAGCCACAACGTGTGCCTCACAGCCTACCCTAGCTGGGTCACTAACTATTGGTAGATCATTACAGTATTGTACATTACAAGATTGTAATCTCTATTTAGAGCTTGAAAATCATTTTAAGCACAGAGGTATTATTTAATTTTAACAGTATTAAAAAAGTAGTGTCATATGCTACACATTTAAATTTCTTCTTGACTGATTAAAAGCAAGTACTGTATCACCGAGGGCCTGGAATTCACATGTTTTTACCTCAAGTGAACCCTTTCAATGAATACATTGGACATTAGCACTCATGCCATTACCTTACGTGTTGTAGAAATTGTCCTGAATAAACATTAACCTGGCCAAGGCAAAAATTGTAAACCGAGCTATTACCTTGTAAGCTTTGAAGTAAATATGATAATATACATGGCTTTAAAGCTGTTACATTTTAGGAGGAGAGAGGTCCTAACAAGCTCAACTGTTGAGCTAAGGCTTCTGCTACACAAGTTGATTTCTGAATTTTTGGATAGTAATAAATTAGTCAAGCACACAATTCCCAAAGAGCTTAGGGTGGTCCACATTTTGCTAAATTATAGCTATGGTGAAACTCAGATGCTACTTAATATATGCAGTCAACATGCAGATATAATTACAGCTGTAATATTTCAATATGTTATTATTTTTTAGAAGAATAATGAAAATTAAGAGGAATAATACAGTAAAGCGATAAATATATAAACATTTCTGTTTAAATTAATGCAAATTAAATTAACACCTAGGTGACAAGGTGCGGGGTGGTATTTGTTGAATTATGGTCAGGCTATGGTTTCTAAAGAGGTTGACTTAAAAAGTTTGGTGGGGGAAGAGTGAGAACGCAAGCTGCATTTGCAGTAGCATCAATGAGGGTAATTTGTGATTTTTTTCTGCAATTTGCGGTGGTGCTTACTACATCAACACATGGCCCCAGACCCGTTAAGTCTTGCCCAAGAGCTGTTTGAGCCCAGAGGTCTCATGTAGAGTAGCATACAGTCCATCACTGGCCATCATACCAGGCTGCATGTGTAGTGTTTGACAATAGTAGGTCCACTGCAGGCCTAGGTGAATCCCAAAGGATGCCTTCCATGGGCAGCATGTCTCCTGAAAAAACAAAAAAGGCAAGTGCATCGTGGAAGGAGGAAATTCCCCGTCACTAGTGGTTCATCCACAAAAATTAGTCATGTCACAAGCCTCTGGACCACCTCCTTAGGGTCATTAAATCAGGATGTCTCATAGCCTTAACAGTCATCATAGAGAACAATGATCAGCATCCAGGTGCCAGTAACAATCATGCTTTAAATTACTTGGCTTTTCTGAGACACCTTAGAACGAACAGAGTTGTTTTAAGCTTGGTGAACCATAGAGGGATACTAATCCATCAGAGGTCTACCACACAATTACTACAGCCATCTACGCCAGAACACCTTTAGTTTTGGGGATTAGCTCCACACAACACACAGGATTTGCCCTTGAGGGCATTCACAGGGAGGGTAGCTGAAAGAGTAGTTATTATATTAGTGCAAATAATCTATTGTCAAATCGTGAAGACTCTTTGGCTTCCCCTAGTTCTCCTACAGCCATTCAACTCCATCTACACTATGGAATACTTTTTGTTTGGTTTTGGTGAATCACCTAATTAGGCTGCTATAGAGCTCCCATACAGTTGAGGATGCAGTCAGGGAGGAAGGAAATGTTACTGATAAGGCTGATGGAGACAAGGCCAAGGAAAAAGATAAGGAAGTTGAATGGAATTTGATCATGTATATAACTAAAGGGGATTTTTTTTCTCTGCTTCGAGGGTTCCTTGGGCACCTATTTAAAGCAAAAATAAAAAACTGGAAAGGGGACTATGTGCAGATATTCTATTTACCACCAGTGTTCTGTCAGTGACAATAGAAGAGAGGGATTTAGGATTAATTATTTATGAGGAAAGCAGGGTACTGGATTGTATTGCTAAAGGCATTTACAGCAAGCAGAGGAAGGTGGTTATGCCACTTTACAGATCTCTTAAGTATTGTATATAGTTCTGGAGACTCCATCTCCAGAAAGATATTGACATTCTTGAGAATGTTCAAAGGAGGGCTACTAAAATGGTAAATGGTTTGCAGGATAAAATGATTGGGAAAGACTAATAGAATCTCAATATGTATCACTTGGAGGAAAGAAGAGAGAGTCTTTACATCAGCAAAAGGAAGGCAGTCTAGATGGGCCTAATATTCTTGTCTACCATCCAGTTCTATGTTTCTAAGGATACTGTTTCAAAATTCTTCTGCAAGGATAGTACCAAAAAAATCGATGTTCCTGTTTCCTGTTATAGTGAAGTATAAATTGGGCAAAGAAGTAGTCACATGGCAGGCCCTTTCTGTTCCCCTCCTGGATAGAAGAAGCATTCTTTAGCACATCCCTAGAGTTCTATATTGAAACCTATAGGAGAGTAGGCTGCGGGGCATTTTTCCGGGGTTAATGGAGTGTCTACGCTCATCCATGAGGCTGGGTCGTATTTGACTCAATTCGAATTTTGGAAGTTTGGATCATTTGACGGTAGAATCCAGCAATTCTGCTTATCGTTCCTTTCAAATTTAGGCAGCTATGGAGAGTGCCCACTTAGGGTTACACAGTTCTGATAGATGGAAGTCTTGTCCCATCCTGGTATATATCAGATGACTTGATATAAAAACAAGAAAGAAAAGGGAGGAGGAGTGTACCTGGGAGATGCTGGAGGCATTTTCTGTAAACTGGGCAGCAGTCAAAGACAGTGGAAGGCATTCCGGTTTTCATCCTTTTCTAGTTATAAGGTAAAAAAGTTTGACAACACTTTGGAAACTAGTGACATGTTTACACAAAACTGCCTTGACATTTGTTAAGCAACTGAATGATGTTTTAAAAGCAGACTACGCATTAATAAAAGTTATGTGTCACAGTGAACTGTCACAATAATAAAGCATTGTGGCATGACCGAATACGGGGTTTGTGTGTGGGGCTTGTGCTTGGGATTTAACGTGTTTGTCCAGGAATGTTAGTGTGAGTATGTTAGATTGTCTCTATGTCTGGGTATGTTAGTGTGTGTGTGTGACTGTGTGTCTGGATATGTTAGTATGTCTGGCTGCGTTAATGTGAGTGTCTGGGTGTGAGTGTTAGAGGGAATGTCTGTGTGCTTGTGTGTTAGTGTGAGTACCCCACTCAAGATCAGGCCCTGGATCTGCCCCTATATTGTGGCCTCATACAATTCCAAGTAAAGCCTAGCTTTGACCTGCTTTTTATTAGTTACTAAATATATTTGTTACGTAGCATTCAATAAGTAGTGCTTGTGTCATGATAAATCACTGTTGCTAGATGTTCATAAGTCATCAGTTACCTCTCCATTAATTGTAACAGTTAACACGGCCAGTCTCCATTTTGTGATTGGAACAAGCATCTATAAAACACTGGCAAATGGAATCGATACTTTGCTCTTATTACCCATAGCAGAGTTCTTCTTTGACAGCTGCTATTAAGGTTGCCTATGTTGCTCCCCATTGTTTTCTACCATAGAATTAATTCTTCTTGCAGTGCTAGTTCCTATATTCTTCTGCAAAAGCTTGAAGAGAAAACATTCAGGACAGGCAGTGATAGTTTTGGTCAAGACATTTTAAGTACATTCTCAATTTAAGAGAGTGTAGAGATATGACTGCGGTGTGTTCACGTCTGTGGTTTTATTGTAACATGAGGAGATAAAGTGGATAGACAAGAAAGAAAAACAAGAAAGGCAAGGTGGGGCAAGAGAGAAAGGAAAGGCTAAAAAATAAAGAGAAAGAGAGGAGAGACAATGGAGAAAGAACCTGGAGAGGTTGACTTGGCTGCTTTGCCCATTGCGTTCTAGAGGCATTAGTATAAATAATATCTATAGTATAATTTATATATAAAATTACTAACCTGTGATATATGGAGATGAGAGAAAATCTCATCTTTTAGTTAGACATGTGAAGCATAGGAGGCATAATTTGTAAATGGTTCAAGTAATTAATTATTTACCAAGGATGTTTGTGTTCCCTCTATATATTAATGTCCACCACATGATTATTTACTTATCAAACCCCTTTAGATGATGAAATACTTTCTTACGTTGCACTCAACATCTAATTCTCTAAGTTGTCATAGCATTTTCCCTTCATTAAAATGCATACTTATCGTGTGTACTAACTATAAGCCTTTGGGAAATCTGCTTTAGGAATGACTCGCATTACTGCAAAGTACAAACCCAATTCAAGTTTTAAATAAAAGTTACACTCTAAATGGCTTTGCTGCAAGAAGCCAAAGGTATCTTAAAAACACGAGCCAAATTGTTAGAAAATGTTGCACTTAGAAACACTGTGGTTTCTGTTCTGCTTGCTCTAATGTAGGCAGAAGACTAACTGCATGATCATATCCCACCACTTCTATAATGATAACCATTTATTTTCACAACATACTGGAAGAGAGCATCTTGAGGTATCTAATCAAGGCCCATCTGAGATCAGATCACTGGTCACACAAAAACGGCTTGAAACCTCTAAAGCTGTGTTCTAAGAATGACTTTCACGTTTCTAAAATACAGACTTCTTCTTCAAAAAAAGCACAAATTATATAGTGACATTTTAAAATATGCATACTTGGATCCAGCTTTCCATTTTATCAGAATTATTGTTTTGCCTACTTTGCTTGACTTTGCTTGAGGGTGGGTAAAAAGTTCAAATTATTTAAACTACTGTTTTGTATATTCAAACACTGACACTGAAAAGTAGCACACACTTTCAAATATAAACACATTTAATTCTATATTTATGTAACAGAGCGCACTTTGTGTCTGACGGGTTTGAAAAGGCCATGCTAAAAAGTTTCTCAAGTCATTAAAAACTAAGCAGGGCACTGGGCAACGGGGATAAGAATGTTTCCGTTGACAAAGATAGAGCAGAGAGCTCTCTGGCTTATGCTTAATTAGCTGCTGCCACCAGCACATGTCAAACAAGGAGGAAAGTGTGTTCTGCTGAACAGAAGCATGCTGACACAGACAGGGGTAGTCAAAGTTGTACAGAATACAAAGTGCATTCAAGATGACATTGAAAGGGATTTAGATAATACTTGTTGTAACAAAAATGAAAAAAGAAGGTGATAGCAAGCAGGGCTTTAGAGGAATTTCAGCTGAATGCACTTTTATTAAGGCTTATCATTCTCTAGGCAGCAACAAACCCCAGATTCTGAGTCAATTTTCTGTCTTGTTCCTCTAGATTAAAGGTCAAGGAACACACATATTGGTATGCGCTGCCTGTCTTAGCGTTCCTCAATAGATCTTACATACAAACAGTTGTAGGAAGCTCGCATACAAAACATTTTTTGAGCTTTTCCACTTATAACATCAATTATCTACCACAAGAAAGATATTAAAAGGTCACATTGCTTGTTTAAAGACAAATTTGGATGTGAGCCAGTTTGAAAATCTTCTGCTTCTTTTTATAGTTATATTTTTGTGTTTATATGTTTGCTGACAGACAACAGCTGTTGGATGGGTTTTATATTTGTCAGAAACATCTGTGGTCCCACATCACCTCTTAAAGATGGAACGCTTGAAAAAAAAAATACACATAAAATATAAACATTAGCATTGTTCTGTGCAGAACATAGCGGAAAGGGGCTATTTTTATTATGGCTGTTCTACACAATGGATAGTTGTTTTGTCAACTGACATTATACATGCATTCACAAATCTCGTGTCTACCCAATTGCGGGTTTTTTTCCCCATATATATATATATATAGTAATTGTAATTGTCTAATCTCAAAAAGAATTGGAATATACCACATTTACTCTATTAAAAGAGGACCCTAAATTTAAGATAACCCCCAAAATTTGAATATTAATTTAGGAAAAAAAAGAAAAAGCCTGAATATAAGACTACTATTGAATATAAGAAAACTATTTTTTCATATTTAATAAAAACTATGTTTAAGAAAATGCATTTCTTGTTTTTATTTCCTTTTGTTTCCCAACCTGCCCCCCAGTTATGGAAATCCCCCCCCTGATTTGACACTCTGTTCCCCAGATATGCTTTATATCCCCCTATTTGCCACTCTGCCTCTCTGATATGCCTTACACCCCCATATTTGCCACTCTGCCTCTCTGATCTGCCTTATATCCCCTATATGCCACTCTTCCCCCTATAGACTACTCTGCCCCCCAGATATGCCTTATACCCCCCTATATGCCACTCTGTCCCCCCCTCCCCTACTTACAAATGCATCCCCAGACTTGTCCCCCGTGCTTCAGACTCCTTTGTGTCTAGTGGTGGCAGTCGGTGAACGTCTGTGAGATGCACGTAGGCAGCCTCCTCCACTGGCTGCCAGACAGGAGGATCCAGGTCCCCCACAGCGCTGCAGGGGATCCTCCTCTCTGGCAGCCAGTGAACAACTTTTGCTTTAGGAGTGCTGGGTCATAAAGGGGGGCGCGTCCAAAAGTAGGCTATTATGTGGTGCTTCATGACTCCACCCACTTTAGCCTCCACTTCTTCGGTCCCAGGGTGTCTGGAGCTTATTTACCAGCATGTAGGCTGTGTATGTGTCTCAGACATACACAGCTTAAAAACAATGCTGCCTTTGCACAGTGCAATGCATTGTGCATAGGCAGTATATTTATTTTCTAATAAATACCTATTCAACCGCTGTCACATATGACCGAGGCTAGTCCTGACATTAAAGTTTTCACCCCGGGCTATACACTGTGGGGTTTTTTCATGGGGAAAACTTGACAAGGACCCTCCAAGAGAAACATATTTTGCTTTACTGAAAGCTACCCACGTTTACTCCTGGGTTTAATTATGATTAAAATCAATGATGTTAAAGGGTGGATTTTGAAGCTGTTCAGCACATGGCATATTCAGAAAAGATTTCTACCCTCTGTGCTCACGAGTTTCATTAATTCCCATTTTTTATAACTTCTGGAATTAGAGAAAAGCCAAAATATAACTTGAAAACCTGTAATGATAAACACCAAGTATGTTTAATCTTACAGGAAGGAAAAAACACATGTTCTTTGAATGTAAACAACTTTACTCTATGCTGCTTTGCATAGGGATTCTTTTTAATTATTTCCCATGAAACTTTGTGTTTTAAAGCATGTGCTTGTGTGGCCTTTGCCCTTCCAGGCAAACGTTTATTTGGACATGAATCTAATTACTAAGTAACATAATGATATTCTTAAACTAACTACTATGTTCTCCAGATGTAGAATTATTTAGTAAATATTTTCAGAGGAAGTTAGTGATATTGATGGAAAACTAATACACATAAAGGCTACCAATTTTAGTGCCATTGCCCCCCAGGCCACCCTCCCTAAATCTAAACTAAAAGGCTGCTGCACAGGGCTAGATTAATTTAGGGGCTGATAGCGCTGCAGCTCCAGGCCCCTACCTGAAAATAATAAATACACATAGTGCTGGTTGGGGGTGTTACACAAGGGGGCATAAACACAAAAGGGGGGGTCAATGACAAAGCAATGTGGAAAATACTATTTTTTTTATTGTTGTGCCTTACCCCATCCGGATGTGGGTGTCAGTGTGGCAGAACCTGTCCTGGTGTGTGTGTGTCTGGGTGTCGGTGTGGCACAGCCTGTCCTTATGTGTGAAAACACCCTCTATGCCATATTATGTTTTTTGGATGTAGTGGGGTTAAAATTGGATCAAGTACTTCCACTTTTTACATTTTATTTGTTTATTATAATTTTATAAATGTGTACCCTAAATCTATGGATCTGCACTTGGATGTTTCTCTCTAACCCTAAATTCCTAAGTCCAAGTTTAAAAAAATATTTTAGAGTAAAATGTGCAGCTGTGCAAAGCATGCTGAACACTTTATTCTAGTTAAAAGGCCAAAGTTAAAAGCCAATTTTATTAAAAAAAGTTTTTTACTCATCCCAGCTGTCTCTGCTTCTATCTGTCTTGTGATCAATGTGAAGCAGAGAGAGGCAGTGATCACTACCAAAGGCAATGTTGACAGTGTGCAATCACATGTACAGAAGTGCCTAATAATTGCTGCTGCTCTCCCTGGCTTTCCAGGCAGCCACTATCAGTCACAGTGGTGGAGGACATAATATTATGTCCTTGTTTTTAAGTGGCTTTTCTGGGGACAAATATTACAGCCTCTAGCCTTAAGGGATTAAGGGGCATGCCCATATTTTTAACAATTGAAGGCGTGTCACGGAAAACATCCCATTGGCGACAATTGATGTACCTGGCACTTCATGACTTTAAACTGATCTAGAAAGGGGTCTATGATCGCTTTCTTCACCCACACAGTGTTGTTGTAATGCCTTGATGTCGGGGCATTCAGAAACGCCGAGATCGGCAGTAGGGGCCCCTTCCCCGGATGTCAACGTCCGCCATATATATTATAGCGACCGACGCCTGATTTAAACGGTGTGGTCGATAGCAAAGTTGCAAAGGGAAGTAACCATGATGTCTCTCTGATCTGTGCACTAAGTTTCCTTTGGCCAACCACCCACGATGTCAATGGTCCTCAACATTGCCAATTTATTTGTGCTTCTTCAAAGGGACTTGTAAGGAACATCTCAAAATATCTGTTTGCCTTGAAATTTCTGTCTGAGAGAGACCTTGCTGATGGAGTACAACTACCTTGTGTCTTGTTGCTGTGCTCAGTCTTGCCAGTCTCATCTTGGTAGTGCGTTTGGCTGTTCCTCAACCAGGTGTATTCCTTCTACACAGCTGTTACTGTTTCTGTTAATGATTGTGTTTCAACCTACATATTTAATTGATGATCATTAGCACCTTTTTGATATAATTGCTTAAACACAAGCCTAACTATATGTCTACAAAATCCCTGAAAGACACCTAGAAAAATAGATGCTGTTTTGAAGGCAAAGGGTGGTCACACACTAAATATTGATTTGATTTAGATGTTTTCTTCACTCATTCAGCATTTTTCAGACCTGCCTAAAATATTTGCACACTATGATTATATATATATGCTGTGGGAGAATAGCTAAAAATGAAATTTAAAACAACTCATTGTGAGTGGAAAAATAAGCAGAGACTATTCTCACAGAAACAAAGAGTAAAGCATTTTATAGTTGACAGTCCAAACCACATATTTGTAAGTGAATTCGCTGTTCGACTGATCATACACTGCATTTTCAAGTCTTTTAGTGTATTTAAAATTAACTCCCCTCTTTGGTTATTCAATTATATAACATAAAGGTTAAGGAGAGTTCAGTTTTTTCTTTCTGATTTTTCTTTATTGGCTTTTTTTTCCTGATATAGAAATACATTTTCTTTGCAAGAAGTTTTACTTACATCAGTAATGCTGCTATTATAATAAGTTCACCTTAGGAAAAATAAGAAACATTCAACAAACATTTTTACACACAAACTAAGTTCTTTTTTCATTTTTTGTCATTGGACTTAGGTGAAGAACGGGTTAAAATCTTCTTTCTTTAGTTCACATAGCCTCCAGCACAGAACAGTGTTTGGCAGACAGCCAACCAATCTGAGTTTGGTAATAAAGCTCTGATTCCATCTGCTTCAGCAGTGCAATATATTCCACTTCAGGTCAAAAGCAGGGAGCCAGCAGTATTAACATTACACTAATCTGTAAAGACATTCTCACCAGGCTAGATAGGCTAATGTTACACAAAGCTTGGAGGATAAGGAACAGAAGTAATTGTCAAGGGAAAATATGCAGTGCCGTGGAGTTTTCTTTTTATATAAGCCTATCAATAGATTTGTACTAAAAAATAAGAGGAAAAAACTATTAGGCATTGCATGTTAATAAAAGGCAATTGCTACAATTACTATTATTACATTTTGTTCCACAGCATATTTCATAGCCCTATAATACTATGGTTCTATAATACTCCCATAGTCAAATAGGGTCCCCAAATTCTAAACGTTACTACAATAATACAACATTTTAAGAAACCTTCCTTTTAAACATGAGAGATTTCCTGCTCTGATTAACTATTACTAATCATCTCCTTATTGTGTTTTATTATCATTACAAAGACAAGGGTTCGGTATTATATGAAGTAGCTTCTTAGAAGCATAAAAATAAAACAAATATAATAATAATCAAAATAAGCAATATATATTAGTTTTAACAATCAAAAGTATTAAAATTAATGAAAGGAGCTGAGAAAAAATACACAAGTTGCTTAACCTTGTGTTATTGTGATGTATGAAACCATTATATATTGGAAAATAATAAAAAGGATAATAATGATAACAAAGATAGGCAGCTGTTTCACACATGTAATGTATGTGTTGCACTACCTTGGATGTAATAGAACGCACTGCAATTGTATTTTTATTAGTTTGGCTTGTTCATTGCATAGAAAAACAATGTTTCAGGTCACCCATTCAGCATTTATAAGGTTAAGCAAGCGAAATTAATCCCGTGAGCCTTGTACATATTTTTACTTATGCATGGCAATTCGAAAGGAATTACATTGTCATCTAGCCTTTTCTTTTGATTTAATTCAATTTTCATTTGCAGAAACCATAAATGTTTTGCAGTAGCATGTACGGAAAAAAAAAAAAAAAACAGCTAACTGTTTGAACCCTTAGGCATAACAAAAACCATTAGGAAGTAGCTATCATGTATAAAATTTCAATTTGCACTCTTTCATTTTCTTTCCAGCTACAGAGGAAAAATAGTTTGGCCCCTAATGAGCCATTGGAAAATGTACCAAATTAAGAAGCATATCCTTATTTCAATTCGGCCTGGTGCGCTTAGAATTACATATTGTTACCAAACAAATATTTTTAGAAAAAGGATAATAATGCGAAGATTATAGTGTCATACTGTATTTTTTTTTCTAAATCTATCATTTATTCGTTATATCAAGCTATATATAGTGATTTCTTTCTGTATTTTGCCTTATGAATGAGTTGAGCGCTAGCCCGTGTCTTTATATTGTTAAAAGATTTTGTTCTCCTAATACAAGGTTTTGTTGTCTAAGATATTTTTTATTCTACTGGAAAGGGCCGCAGACTCTGCAGTAATTCAAATAAAGCACAATGACTTCGATCCCCACCGCCCTTCCAAACATTTTACATTCTAATCACTTCACTAAGCATCTGTCCCTGACAGGCAGCTTGTTCAATCTAGCAGATAACAAATGTGCTGCTATGGCAGTGAAGACTGGCCTTTCCACATGCACAGGAGTCAGTGTTCTATTCCTTTGATTTAACAGGCTGCCAGAGACTTTATAGAACCGTAATTGCCTTGGTTTTAAAACATCTTTACATGTTATCCAAAGCTAAGTTGATTGAAGGCGAAAATTATTAACAGAAGCTGCTTACATACCCATTTAATTTGATCTGAGCCTGCTGTTTTAGGGGGAAAAAAAATACACTGGAGTGTAACAGAGACGACAAGCAATAAGAATTTAGAAATACAAGCAAATATACTATGGCGACACGGATTGCTAGACAAAGGAGGATTAATATGTTGGCGTTAAAACTGATACATTTGCCATGAATTAGATAGAAACATACTGCTGGATGCAGGGATATTTTCCTTACACATCAAACAGTAATATAATAGATTTATATTCGACTTGATAATTTGTACAGGTTGCCGTGTGAGCCTATTATTTATTTTACTATTTAAAGTAGACGTACTGTAGATCATTTCACCATTCTGTATTATGACCCAGTTTTGGAGCAGCAATGTAGATGATGTGAATGCATAATTAGACTATTGCCTGATATAACAGAGGTGGCAAGTTTATAAATGATTAAGAGAAAAACCATGTAGTAAACTATATTATATACTATATGTAATTATGGAGAGTGCAACAACTGGTAAAATAGCAACTTACCACAATTATCTTTTTGTGTATAGATACATGACTGGTAAAATAAAGTTTATGTATCCAGCCATACTACAATAATCTTTTTGTTTATCGACGGGATAGTGTTTTGTCTCTAGATTCTATACTTATATGGCCCTCTTTACCGAATGTATTGATTTGTCTTAATCTGTCAGATCTAGTTTTGTCATACCCTTTGAATGTGCCAATTGTAAGAAGTGTTGTGTAAATTGTTGGATAATAATAATAGTCCAATTGATGAAAAAAAAGTAGCTCAAAAAAGTGGACTCTGCACCAAAGCTACGTAACCCAAGTACAATACATAGTATATATAATATATATATATATATATATATATATATATATATATATATATGTATGTATGTATGTATGTATGTATGTATAGATTGATAGATAGATAGATAGATAGATAGATAGATAGATAGATAGATAGATAGATAGATAGATAGAAATAATGGAAACAATATATATTTTATATATAATATATATTTTCTATTAAAAACAATATAATAAGTATATATAATTTTAAATATAGAAAAGAATTTCAACTACGGAGTTATGATTGTTAGCATAATTCATATTCACAATTTGAACATGAATCATTTAATAAATATTTCTTGCAGATATGATGATTTATGCTGATATATTCTGATATATGCAAATATAAGCATTTGAATTGACTTTAATTGTAAGTAAGTTGATTTAAGCAGATTGCTAGGATACAGCTGAGCTTTTAGAAATGTGCATCGCTCACAAAGATATGTTTTCTTTGTAAGATGTATGTTATATATATATATATATATATATATATATATATATATTATGGATGATCTTTAAAAGAGAATTGATATTGGTAAAAGTTCCATTGATATCTTAGGTTTGTCAAATAGGCAATTTCCCCGGTTGGTTTTCTGAAATGCACTAGAGCAATGCTGAGGTGCCGATTTAGCTTGTGAATAGCATGCCTAAAACAAATGCAATTTTGTTTAATAACGATACCCCTTTGTGTACTATTGTGTAGATTTTTTTAGTAAAACAGTATAAATCTGCTCTATAAATACATTTCAGAATTTCCAATAGAATTGCATTTGACACCCCTCTAATTGATCAATAAAAGTATTAAATTGGGCTGCTGTCGCTACTGCCATCTTATTTTCACTCAAAAACTCTTTTTTTTCAGAAATAGATTAAATTTCAATAGATTGATTTAATCTGATGAAATCCTTGCCTGATGTCTAGTCTGGGACTGCATGTTAGCAAAACCTGTAATGCCAAGATCCCTAATAAAATAAAAGTCTGCTAAAAATGGCCTCACCTTTTATGATCATTTTTCACAGGAAGATCTAGCATGTTCTGTCATATGTACTTCAGTGTCCCCTTTTAATTTAATATTTGTTTTAAACTTCAGGTAACAGTATTACTTCTGAAGGAAGGCAAACTCTTTTTTGTGAGGAAAAATAACACACCAACTGCCTACTAGATTCTGAATTCAGGTCACACAACTGACCATGCCCAGGTCCAATGTTTGCATGAATCCCAAGAGAAGGCAATGATCCAATCACTACATGCAGGGAAGGAAAAACACAAAACTGAATGTCTGAACTGAGAGATGATGTTTATCTCTGTGTGAAACACTTCTGAGTTGGAAAGCAAAACAATGTTTCTTCTGTGATTTGACCTTGGAAAAATAAAGTATTTTAAGCACTCATTTGGATGTTTAATTTCTCAGTGATAATATTAGACATTTTTAGAAATACCAATGCATACGCCACCATTATAGCCTCAGTTATAAAATCAGTGTAATACAATGTACTTTATATAATGAAAACACTGCTTACATTGTAGACAATTGTAAGTGTTGCTTGACAAGTAATTGGAATTAGCATCTGAATTCACAGACTGCATAATCTAAGAGATAAAGTTAACCCCTCATTGACCTTTACCCTTTAGTTACCTTAACATGACACTAGTATTATACTGAAAGGGGTAACAGTGATAATAGGGGTAATAGTAATAAGCCATAACCATAGAGTGCTTAGTGCTCTATAGAGAGTGATATTCAGGAGGCGCTAGAAGGCTTTTTGATGGTATAGCAGCCTGAGGGAAATAACATTAAACATAAATGATAGCATTGCTACTACAGAATACAGTTTGAAGCCATTATTCATCAACCTGCTTAATTTTTAGAATAATTACAATACCATTGTTTAACATATGTAATCTACATCAGCCATTTAAGGAGGGGATGCCAATTAATGAACCAATGTACTAGTTAAGCATTGCCGGTAGCTTATTCTCTTTCAAAGCGATCAAATTAATGGAAGCAGTACGCTAGCCATAAATAGCATGCCTTCTTACCATCTAGTCGTACATAGCAGGGGTTGGGTATAAAGAGCAATTTTGGTGTAAAGTGGGAAGAGTAATGGCAAATGGAATGTTCCAGACAGTAAAAACACTCCATTAGTTATAAGACCACTTGTATATTAATGTCTGCTGTATCATTCAGTGGCGGGGGACACCTCAATACAATTTTCCTCTGGTTGTCTTTTCTTTTTGTTTTGTATGTTTTACATGTACATTTTACAACATCAAAAGTGCAAAGAAAATAATCTTAACATATCTCCAAATAAACAGATATTTGAAGTTTGCAAATGTACCAGTAGGGAGAAGATACAATTTCCTTCACTTTTTCAGATGAACAGGTCTTGTAAAATTTGCTGTTTTTCATTGCGATCACTACATGCCTATCCAAACAGGATCTATGTATAGATGCTTATGAGAACATTTGATGGACTTTTCAAATCAGTGGCTTTGCATGAATGCCTACTCGTAACTATCAAAGAGAACTGCAGTGGGACAAAATTTTGAGATCTGATTGTGTGGATTCAATAAAGACAGGAAAAAATATAATTTTATCAGTACATACTTCATATTACCTGTTCAGTATGGCACTTAATAGTCTATATTAGAGGACTGCACTGGGAGGCGGGTCCTGCGGGTCCCGCGGGTCCCGCCAAAAAAGTTGCGGGCGCGGGCGGTCTTGCTGGGGCGGTGGGCGGGAGCGGGCGGTCAGGCACTGTACCTGCGGGTCCCGGTAATCCCGCACAGTCCCGCAAGGCTGCCTTCTTGCTGCTCCCTTACAGTGTCTCCTAGCTTGCTCCGCCCAGGAACAAAACGGAGTCACGTGATGTGACGTCACTTCCTGTGACCCCGCCTTGTTCCTGGGCGGAGCAAGAGAAGAGACGCCGTGAGGGAACAACTCGAGGGCAGCCGCGCGGGACTGCGCGGGAAATCAGGTAAGGAGAAGGGAGCGGGCGGGATTGGCCACAAAAGTGGCGGGAGCGGGCGGGAGCGGAACACCCACGTTTCGGGAGCGGGCGGGAGCGGGATTAAAAACCGCGGGAGCGGGCGGGAGCGGGATTAAAAAAGTAGTCCCGTGCAGGGCTCTAGTCTATATGTCTAGTACATTTGTCTACATGAGGCATATTTTTATCCTTTTTAACATGTAGTCTTGTGAAACCATACTAATGTATGACCATACCAAATTCATGGCTAGCCCTACTCCTTTGCTAAGGCATTGCCCCAGAAGATGGAGATCACTAACATGAGAAGTCCCCAAGTATATATATAGGGATAACAGGGGACTTTGTCACATCCCTACAAGCATGTCCTAAAACTGTAGTTTTTCCTCAGTCTATTCTCTGATACTCCCAGTCTCTTATCTTTAGAAAGTTTCTATTCCCTGGTGATGTGCGACCTCAAAGTATCAATGTCGGACAATGTTCATTCTCACTTTTGATGGAATAAAAGTCTGCTAAACCTGTTCCCAGGTTTTATCCACAGCGGCACTTGGGATTGATAATGTCTATCATCTTCCTCTAGCACTTCGCATTAAGATTTAGGACTTCAAGGAAGAAGACAAAGTGAAGAATGAAAAAATAAAAAATGATTCAGAATCAGAAATAAACTAAAGATAAATTATATGATGACTAAAACTAGATGCACAGCTACTGTTCGAATGTTGTGGGAGATAAACAACAACAACAATAAAACAGTCTGATGAAAATACACAATGCATTCTGCAACCTTGACATATGATTGTGATAATTGCATGCCTTGACTATTGCATGAAAACCTTTGTTATTCTCTTCTGGTTTATTAGGTGTACTAATTTTAACCTCAAATATGTGCTTGGTCATAGCTACACTCTGCTCATATTTTATTATTATTATTATTATTGTTGTTTTATGTATCACATATTCTGCAGTGCTGACAAAAAGAATATTAGGGCAAACAACATTACCAATTATTGATTACACAAGGATTACACAAGAATTAGTACATAACCAATGATTGAAATAAGTGAAATGAGAAAAAAGCAGACTGTGATGCTATCATTTTTGGGGTTACCTGCTCCATGGCAGGGTTGCGGTCAAATCTGAGCCATTAGGATGTCTGTACACTAGGGTGGGCCAACTCCAAGTAGACTTGAAAGAGGGAGTAGTAGAATAATCCTAGGGGGAGTTAGAAGGGGCCAATCACCAATCCCTGTGCCCAGAGACCAAACATTGCCTTAGAAGCATTTTAATCAGCTCTGATTCATGAAGCCACCAAGACATATAGCAAACCAAATATAGTTTATTACAAAAATGCAATTTTTTAATTCAGAGTTAAAAATGTATCATTAATAGCTGATCATCTCACCTAAGATGCTAGGCATAATTTATGATAATATACTAAAAAGTACAATATAACATGCATGACCTTTAACTAATAGGAAATTGTTACCATCAGGTCACAGGTGGTACAATAACTATACAACGATCCATGAATAGTCAGGTAATGGCAGATTATGACCAGACACACCAGTTCTCTTCACAGTTCAGTATGTAGATTTATACTGCACTTTAATACACATTAGCTTGAATTAGATTAGAATCTAACGGTGGTCTAAAATATTGAATATTTTTTTCTGAACATGATTTAAAAGCTAAACAATTAAAATAAAGTAGTATTATGGAAAACTATAATTAACCATGAGTAAAGAACTCAAAGGACAAACTTTGGAAATCATTAGGAAGTGAATAGATATGACCCATGATGTTATTTTTAATGATTAGCGAATGTGACACTTCTGTGCATTTATAAAGTAGCTCTACAGCCTTTTTGGTCAGTGGTTAGAAATGATCCACTCAGCAAAGTACTTAAAATTGAGTACAGATGCTGGGTCAGCTTCATCATGTGTATAATTTAAGGGTTACTCAAGTGATTCTTTAAAACTGCATAAAAGCAATTTTGCTATGCCTTGGAGACAGTATTTCTATAATAGTCCGTGCATACATCTGCATGATTTCTTTAAGCCATTCAAATTTAATGCATTCTTAATTTCTTTTTTTTGCCAAAGTCACAAAGCAATAATCTGAGGATAAAATAGGGATTTTGCCTCTCTAATAGATTTCTTCACACTCAATCATACTGCATTCGGTAAAAGGTTTTTTATTTGTATATATGGTAAATATGGTGTCTATTAGATATATGCTAATAAGCCATAAACAATTCGGACACATTTTTGGTTAATTTTTATCCCGTTTGTTTTCAGTCAATGAATGTCGTTCCCTGCCCATTCTTCTTGGCAGAAAGTTTGGTGGCATTTTTGATTCCTACATTGACTCTCACTTTCTAACACTCTTGCTCACGCTCTCTCTCACAGTCTCTAAATGTTTCCCTACCTTGTCTGCTGGCCACTTCTGCTTCTGTTGACTACTTCTGCTTCCAGATCTTCCTCCTCATCTTCTATCTTCTATCTTCTATTCAATCTTCTTTCTTTAATCTGCTATCTTCTTTCTTTGTTCTCATCTGCACAGGTATAACTCAGTGGCAACTTTAGACCAAAATGGGAGCCCTGTGATGACGTTGCCCCAATTGAAGGATCAGGGAAGAAGGCCAGCATGTGATGCGATGTGCTTTTTAGAGAGAAGAGGCGTTCTCCTGGCAACTCTTCCAAACAAACCATACTTGTTCAGTCTTTTTCTTTGATGAGTTTTAACATTTAACATGCTAACTGAGGTCTGTAGAGTCTGAGATGTAACTCTTGGGTTTTTTGCGAAGTAATTTAACAGTCTAACTTTGAGGTGAATTTGCTGGGACATCCACTCCCTCTAATATTGGCAACTGTCTTCTATGTTTTTCACTCATGAATAACCTTTCTCGCTATATAATGATACCCTTTAACCCTTCCCAGATTTATGGGCAGTAACAACTGTTCCTCTAAGATCATTGCTAATGTCTTTCCTATTGGCATTGTGTTAACGAAAACTTTGGCTTTTAAAGAGGTGGTCACACTTGCTGATGATGAATTAATCCAGGGCATGTGATCAGCAGCACCGGTCTTCTACTAAGAATCTTAATTTCTATGGAAGCAATACTTCATTTTTCACACATGACTTCTCCATTTTGGCTTTATTTTTGTTGAAAAATCGTGACACGGTGTACTATGTCCAGTGGTGTTGTTTTTTACACATGACTTCTCCATTTTGGCTTTATTTTTGTTTAATAAATCGTGACACGGTGTACTATGTCCAGTGGTGTTGTTTTTCACACAACTTCTCCATTTTGGCTTTATTTTTGTTGAATAAATCATGACACGGTGTAATATGTCCAGTGGTGTTGTTGTGTATCTCAGGTTGTATTTACCTAATTGTATTTAAATTCTGATATGTAAAACCATAGAATTCAGGGTGTACTTTCTTTTTTACATAACTGTATAATCATAGACAGAGATGGAAAATACTTTTTTCAGCCAGGCAATTTTTTAGACCCTACATGCGGTATTACTCAAATTATATTATTATTATCAACTCTCAAATATTAAATCAATAAAATAAGTTCTAAACAAAAAATGTAAGCATGAATTTAGTTTAATCCTATTATGAAGAAAACAGGGTTCATTACAAGTTATACTTATTTGTGCTGTACTATTCAATTTAAAAAGAAAAAACCCATAAGGTATAATTTCCTTGATTTTGCCAGTCAAATGTATGTCAACAATTTAACCATGACCACTTTGATAAGTGTAAGTGATACCCATTGTACAGCGCTACAGAATTTGATGACGCTATATAAAACAGTAAATAATAATAATAATAATAATAATAATAATCAAGCCTAACTCTATCCATTCTTACTCATGGCACCGTTTGTCCCGCACCAGAGTATTTTGGTTTTATATTTAACATCAGAATACATATATATATATATATATATATATATATATATATATATATGTATATATATATATATATATATATATATATATATATATATATGTATATATATATATATATATATATATATATATATACATCATTTATATTTAACAGAATGTTTGCAGCCTGTTGGGGACATGGCCAGCTGCAGCATATATACTATCTAGTCAACAGCCTGGGGTACCAAGTTGGCACTGCCATTCCCACAAATACCCGCAGTACCCTTTACAACAAATTGATGATATCTAAACTAACCAAATTCCTCATATAATAAGGTAATGTTTTCTTTTAAAGAAGAGAGGCCGTATTGCACCTATTTTTAATTCCAGTTATACCAACTTTTATCACAATGATGTCAATGTACTTATATTAAATATATCAATGTCACAGCCATTGTTTTGTGCATGCTTCCAACATCATTAAGGTAATAGTAATTTGAAATTCTAATTAATTTGCACCATATATCTGATGAGTCCCATTTTTCTAAGACGATGCAACGTATTTAGTATGAACAATACTTTATTCTCTTTTATCTAACTGACATAACATTTCCTATTTATTAACCTTTTGATTGTCTACATTCGGAGTATTCACATTTCTAACTTGTGTGAAGTTCTCTTTTAACATAGATATTATGTTGGATAGGTCTGTGTGTCATAGATGACTTATTGGCTTGAATAATTTTAAAAGGAAGGCTAATATGATTTCTCAAAGCAATGCCCTTATGACAGCAGCTGTAATACTGAGTCAATTACCCTGCTCTGTGCTCTCCAGCAAATGTATTTTTTTACAGAAGCACACTGTATAAAGCACAAGCTGCACAAATATCTCCACAGTGATTGAGGACTGACTTTTTCCTTGACATAAGAGATTAGAAAAGGGAAGTCTGTCTAATGATCTGTGACCATTTGCTTCTGAGCAATGCACACACCTGCCCATCAATGAGGGAATTAATAGCTGCTACATTTGCCTGGGCAAAAAATAGACTACTTTAGATCTTGGCATGTAACTTTTTGTAAGGGAGTTTTAAAAGTGAGACAAAGAACCAGTTCAAAAAGGTCAAGAAAAATAAGTAAATCATAATAGATACATAAATAGACAGAGCAAGTTATAACTGCATTTAGACGATATAGTCACACATGCACAGCCCAATAAATACCTTTTGTGATGACATTGTTCTTCCAGATATTATCATTAGAAAAAACAATAGTAACTAATTAGAAGCTATTGAGGAAATGCTACAGAATTTCCAGATAAAAATGATTAATCCCAGTATACTGTATATTGAAAATGATATATTAAATGCACAGCTTACATTCTGAAATCTAACATCTTGATTGCCTTTATTGTCCTCTTCATTGTCACACTCAACTGCTATTCATAGCTCCTTTAATGCATTACAGAAATTCTACTTTACAAAATTCATTTGATGTTGGCCCATTGGTGCCATTTCCATACAAATTGGCTATGTTACCTAATAACCATATGTTTAATGCATGTTTTCCCAGGAAGAGAAAAGTAAGCTTAGTTAGAACATAGTCAGATATCTGATGTAATCAAACCACTTTATAGATTACGTGTGTTCATTTACATTTTATTAATGGGTTTAAAACAGCTGTTACGAATGAATGTATGTTTTGTCATTAAACATTCCTTCATTATTATGTGGAATTAATTTTTTGGTAATTTACCTCTTTATAATGTAAGGTTTATACCCGAAAGCAAATTATGCTCCCTGCTCAATTGTCCAGGTCTGTAGATGGCACAATATGTGCAAAAATGAAAGATTCAATCTCAAAAATTAAACATATTATGCGGGGTGAAATGTATTTTCTTTTCTTGTGAATTTCCTTGAAACTGTAGAAATACTTTTCATAATTTTCTTCAAATATTGAACACATAAGAGTATCACATTTTTAGGTCTATTCACTAAGAAGTCAAGTGGTCAGTCAAGCTAAGGGTTAATTCAACTGAGCAAACTGCACTACAGTTGCATGTTCTCATATGCTAAGACTCATAAAACAACTCATAGATAAAGTTATATGTGAGCTGTATACCAGTGCATGTTACAGTTATAAGTTACAGGTGAGGGCATTCATATTTCATTTGAACAAGCATGTCCTATTCTGTAGCTCTCAAAATTACAACCCCCTTCCTTCAACTACATTAAAGAACTAATAATAAGAATTGAATAAGTAATTGGGGCTGGATCTGAGAGGCAGGAATAAGCTTGCGACCTATGCTTCTCAAGATATATATATATACATATATATATATATATATATATATATATATAGACATTACTATGTAGTTGTCTAAAGTGTCTTTATATGCTGAAGGGGACATATCAAGATATTTTGGACAATGCTATGCTTCCAACTTTGTGGGAACAGTTTGGTGAGGGCCCCTTTCTATTCTAGCATGACTGTGCCCCAGTGCACAAAGCAAGGTCCACAAAGGCATGGTTTGATGAGTTTGGTGTAGAAGAGCTTAACTAGCCCAAACAGAGCCCTGACCTCAACCTCATTGAAGGCCTTTGGGATGAACTGGAATAGAGATTGTGAGCCAGACCTTCTTATCCAACATCAGTGCCTGACCTCACAAATGCTTTACTGGATGAATGGGCAAAAATTCCCTGAGAAACACTCCAAAACCTTGTGAAAAGCCTTCCAAAAAGAGTCAGAGCTGTTATTCACATAATATCTGGGAATGTGATGTCATAAAACGGCCTGTTCCTGTAATGGTCAGGTATCCTAATACTTTTGTACATATAGTATATATGTAGAGGAGAGGGGAAGGTATAAAGAGGCATACACTCCCCAGGGTTTTTTAATTACCACCTCACCCTGCATGGGATAGGGAAAGAGGAGGGGTAGTCATCAGATTCCCCCTTTTGTTAATAGTTGTCCTAGAGATCACCTTTTGGTTTGTTTTTTATTTCATTATTTATGTTTTTTTTGTTCTGGGACAGGAGGGACTCACAAGTAACCTCACAAGTTACACAAAGTTTGTGAGATGAATTTCGCTTACCTGATTGAGAATGCTAATGTGAATCGGCTTTAGTGAATTGTCTAACTTTTTATACTGCAAACTCACAAGCAGTGGCACTTTAGTAAAGAGACCTAATTGTGTTTAGAAAAGCTAGATGTATGAAAATTACCTATTTTAGTTTATTTATGACTAAATGGCTGCAGGGAACACCCAAAATATAAGCATGAGTCAGCCCTTGGAAACTGAATTTGATAGCATTTGTCCTGCAATACCCCATACCAGATTTTACATTACGTGACACTTTATGGAGATGGCCACTGCATCATATTCTTTTTTGCCATGTGGTCATTATCATATACCTATGATTATTGTGGGAGGATAGCAGACAGACTGAAAAACAAAAAGCATGGAAAATTCATGGACACTGAGATTGCTGCTACCAACAGCAGAGCCAACATCATCTACTCATTTTCTTACTCCTTGCTCACCAGTCAAATGACCGACTGAACCAATTAATAAGTTAACAACCGAGCATAACTTAACTAAGGTAACTTAATAGGGTTGAACAGTCATGCAAATCCTGAAAACTCCTCCTATGGTATGCATCTACCATACCTGCTCAGATGATGGGAGTTAAGGTGGCCAGTTGGTGCAAAAGTGGACTGAAGATGGACATTGTGTGGCCACATACAATAAATGTTAAATTGGGCTGTCTATGCCAATCACACAGAATAATGTGGATAAAGTAGGTGTCATTCTTATTGGCCATCATGAAAAGTATGCACATGCCTCACCAGCTGCCTTATCCTCACCTAGGGGTGTGTGTTAACCACCTGTGCCGGCACCATTGCTTTTTATGAGTGAATGCTGGTCAGCCATCAGTATTTTTTGATATTTACATTTTCCCTTGATCTACAAGTTATAAAAGCCACCCCCTTCCACAATAGTTTCCATTGTCTGCTACACTAAGTACTGGCAACTATCTGTATTATTTGGTGGAAAATGAATGGAACAATAGAGAAAGATATAACAGAGAGAGATAACACTGCCAAAAACACTAAATGATCTGGAAAAAGAATACTGATGGACCCACAGTTGCTGTTTCCAGAGAGGCTTTCAGAAGGCAGTTCCCGCATGACCTGTGAAGGGTACAGGCGATGATGGCCAGAAAGATCTCAGTTACAGACCTCCTGGTTCCCATACAAAATTGTTTATGTATTTTAGAAAAATAGGGAATCAAAAACGCATGGGTAATATATTATTAAAATAATTCTAAATGACACTAATGTCATTGTTACAAAAAAAAGGTTCCTTAATGTTAATGTTAATTGTATTACTTCTCCAAAGTAGATTTTATGCTTACAAGTGTAAAGTTCACTGAGTGAGACTGTATATCTAATAAAGACACTGCTTATCTGCTTTCCTCCACTGGTCTCTCAAACAAAACAATGTCTAATGCAATAAGCAAACTAAGCTTCTCAGTTGACATGGGTCTGTGCTCTGTTAACCTTAACTTTATTCAGTGGCTTATTTTATTTTTGTTCTGTCTGCCAAGAATGTACTTGGAATTCAAAACGTGTTTCCTCCTTAGAATACACAAAAGGAACTAATCTATAAAGTACACCTCCCTTCCATATTAAACTATACAATGTATGTCTTTAGATTAGGGCACTTAAGTAATCTTGCAAACTTTCTGTTGACCCTTTGAGTGCCAGGGGTAAGGACACATTTTTCAACCTAGGAGGCCAAGTCAGTTTTTGTAGGTTTGGTATAGTTAGACGTAGAACATAATCTTATAAACAGCTCACTCTTCAACTAGGAAATCTGAATAGATTATTCTCATTAATCCATTTCTAGATGCCAAGTTTAAAGCAAACCATGGATTCATACCTTATTGTCATGTGCCACCCTTCGCAGCCTGGAATACTCAAGCCTCTGTGCTACTCTTTTCCTTCAGCAACCACTAGTAGCCGCCCTTCTCACTCTGAAGCACCCAGACCTGATTACCATGTTCAGCTAAAGCCTGTTACCTGGATCAAGCCTGCCTATTTAAACCTGCCCAGCCCTTCAGTCAGGGTCTTTGCATTGCGGTTGGTGGACCGTTTTGCTCTGGCCCTGTGTACCTGATTCCTGACTTGCTATTTGGCATCATGAGTACCTGATCCTGACTTGTTCCTGCTTTGAGCCCTGCCAAGTGGGCTTACCTTCCTTGAGCCCCATCCAGAGGGCTACCTGTCATGCACCCCATCCAGAGGGCTACCTGTCATGCACCCCATCCAGAGGGCTACCTGTCGTGCGTCCCATCCAGAGGGCTACTTGTCGTGCGCCCCACCCAGGAGGCTACCTGCTGTGTGCCCCACCCAGAGGGTTACCTGCCGTGTGCCCCACCCAGAGGGCTACCTGCCGTGTACCCCACCCAGAGGGCTACCTGCCGTGCACCCCACCCAGAGGGCTATCTGCTGTGCACCCCACTCAGAGGGCTGTACACCCCACCCAGAGGGCTACCTGCCGTGCGCCTCACCCAGAGGGCTATCTGCCATGTTTCTTGCACCTGTCTTTAACAACCCCCAAGTCATTATGCATTGCGGGGTACAGACGGAACCCCTTGTATCCCCTGCACCTGGGCTCCTACCAGATCTGTTTACCAGGTTTGTGACACTTGGGACTACTGTGCTACTAACTTCCTGAAGGACCATCTTTAGTAGAAGTGTGTAAGGTAACCCAAGGATTCCCAATTTTTATTTCTGCACCGTGCCACTAGTACTTTTTTGTCAAAGTGATACAAATTAGCTGTCTGCTCCATTGACTGACCACTGTTTAAAGACCAGTTACCAGATATTTTTACTTAAACTAACTAGCAGGTAAGCTGCCAATCAGTCTGTCACATCACCAGCACCTGCTACCGATAACCAGGCTACTGAGGGTCCCGGGCGGTGTGTACTCTCAATCTCGGCCAGTTTTGCAATCCCGCTGGTAGGGGAACACTGTAGGCATTCCTGTGACGCAAAACAGGAGCCATGTACGTGATGCACACTGGAGGCGGGCCAGGCTGGGCACTGGATTTAAAAATCCTGCACAAACACCTAAGTGTGGACCTGCTAATGCGTGTGCTTACTTTGAATTTGTGTACTGCTATTATTGACTCATGGCTTGCCTGACTACTCTCTTGCCTAGTGAGTCTGCTCCTTGTACCGACCCTTGGCTTGTACGACTTCCTGTTTTGTGTTCTGAATCACCTGCTCAGAATTTCTACCTGCAGTTTACCTATACAAGTATTCATCTTTTTTGGAACTTTGCCTATCATACCCTGTGCTGCCTGCTTATACCTAAGCCTGCTCACTGTTGGGATTGGCTCTGTCTCTTAGCTTGGGGCTCAACCCCTTATTAGGTGTGTCAAGGTTGAACAACTTCTGTGGTGTGTGCTTTCAAGTGACAGCAGATGTGACATTGTCATAGACAGATCAGCATTTGTCATATTGTCATAGACATCATTATAGACAGAGCCTCAGCTTTTTTGATAGTAAACATTAGTGTTCTGTGCATGGACCAAAAACACTTTGGGTGAAATTTTGTTTCATTTTCGGACAACAAACTTCCTCACTCATGCTTTCTCACTCCCTACCTCTTTCCTGTCCCCATCCCGTTTTCTCTTTTTCTTTGCTTCTTGTATTGCCTTTTCTTGTTCTTCGCTTCCTTTTGCCATTTATCCAGACCTCCAGGAGTGCTTTTGCAATAGGGTGGAGCCTCCACGCACACAGGGCCGGACTGGGAATGAAAAGCAGCCCTGGAAACATTTGGAGACCAGCCCCATATATTATATCTCGTGGTTGAGCTCTTGTACCCACACGCAGCCCTCATACATACCTGAGTCACACTATTTGCCATCCAAATAACTATAAATCATTTCTTTTTATCAAATTATTTGTATTAAAATCCCAGAAACCAAAAATGTTAAAAGGCCCAAATTAATTACAGAAATTAGACATAATGGAATCAAAACATTTTTTGATAAAAAAGTTCCAGTTCTGCCAGTGCAATGGGCCAGTCCGGCCCTGCATGCACACCCTCTTCCCCGATTAGAGGATTGGAACAGGCTATCCCCATGGGGTATGTTGTTACTCCAAGAGGCCAGAATAGCGCAGATTTAACTGCCAAGAAGCCAGAATAGTGCAGTTTCTGTACTTCTGTTTGTGAATTTGTAATGTGCGCCAAGGCTCTGCTGTGTTGTGTAAGTGCTCCAGGAGACCTGGTTACAGGGAGAAGCGGACAAAGAACAAAGACAGAAAAGACAGAGGAGCAAAAGGAGGCAGGGACACGAAAGTGGTTGGCAGAGAAGGCAGGAAGACATTAAGAGATAGTGTGAGAGAGCATGACAGAGTTCGAGAGAGAGTGAAAGAGCATAAGTGAGAGTGAAAAACAACAAAATGTAAGCTCTCTGCTTCTTTTTCATTTCTTGGCAAAACTTTCACCGAGGAAGAAAGGGAAGTCCTGCTAAATTACACTACAAAAATAAGAGATCATTCTTAGTGATTGACAGCTAAAACAGTAAAGAGTAGCACCACACTGGAAAAGAAGCTAAGCCCAGTATACCTGCTACATATTTTCTATTGGGAATGAACACTAGGGGTTAATGTATGTTTTTTTCAAGTACCATCTTCAAATGAGTCTGAACTTCCTGTGTTCGAGAAAATGTGCACTTTTGGGGTTTACCTAATGTCCAAAGTTATGACACTAAAGTAGATTTTGGCTTCCTGAAAAGGCACCTATACAGGAGTCAAATAAGAAAACAATGTGGATTGCTGAAAAAGAGCCCCTGTGGACGCTTAAATCTTGTGTTTAAAGCGAAAGCTCCGATGTTTTAAACCTAACGTGTTTCGTCCATATAAGACATTTGGTTTACCTTGACTTTTATTTGAAATTGGGTCCAGCCTCATGAGTGGTTTTTAAATTTCAAAACTGGATCTGTCCTGACAACCTGAACTTCAAGTCTTTTTTTCCTTCGAATTTGCTTGCAATTTGTCGCAGGATTTGGATACCTGTGGTTTCCAGATTGTTTTAAATGGGTGGTGACTAAGTGTCTACTTTAATTTGAAATGCTGACTGCCGGGTTGTCTCCCAGGAAGTTGCATATGCTTGTTAAATATAGCTTGCCCTAGATTCTTAAAACAGAAGACTTTGCTGGTTTTATTTATAACCACATATTCTATGACTATTTCTTTACTAAACCGAGCTTATATATATATATATATATATATATATATATATATATATATATATATATATATATATATATATATAAATAAATGTAACTTTCTAGAAAAATAGATGATTCTGTCAATACTTTCCAACACACCAAGCCTAATTATTCTTAATTTATTTTTTAACGGACTATGTATAGTCAGGTTAGTAAACTGGAACAGGAGACTTTATTCCACACAGCTCAACTGATTTATGCAATCTCCTCTTCCAGCAAACAAGGATTCTCATCCTCTTCCTCCCAAAGGCCCACATGTCTGTTAATTTTCAGATAGCTAGAAAGAACATAAATCTCTTTCTGGGACTAACTGCTAGCAATGCAAATTGGGTTTAAGGTGTATGGAGGTTGGAGAATTGCATGGCTCCCAATTTGCTGTTGAACAAACAGACCTACAAATCACAATGTAGTTCAGTAAAAACATGGCTTATCATGAAAATAATACACATTCTGTAATGCAATTTCTTTGGATCTACAGCTTTCTAACTTCTGCTTTTCTTTAGACTTTCCATCTCTCAGCAATCTATTTTAACTGCTTTGGACTTGTCACACCTCCAGAACTAGCATGTACTTCCAAACACTGGGGGCCTGTACCCACACGGGTACAAAGCACTCACTAATACTACACTTGTTTATAGAATACAGTATGCCCCAGTTCTCCGACGACTTACGTCTTATTTTTTTTCTCATCACCGCAGTACTATGAAATTTTAGCTATACTACTCCCACCTTGTACAATACTCTACCCTTGTTGTTTACCTCTTTAAAAAATAAGTATTTATAAATCCACAAATCGTCTAACGCTGTGTTCTTTATATTCTCCCCATCTCCCTAAATGTTTGTACAAAGCACTTTTCTCTATCCCTTCTGGTTAATTCTAGGAGATACTAGCAGGCAGGATTCAAAGATTCAGCGATTTGATATGTTCTTTACTACCTTTAACAGATTTTGATTGCTTCTGCTATCAGACCACAGAAGAAATTAATGAAACTGTATTGAATGCACTGAAGGTAATAATAAAGGGGGGGGGGAATAAGTAAAGGTGATGAGCGGTTGCAATGCACACATTATTACCATTGCATTCCAGAATAGAAATGAGTGTATTCTGGTTGTGCACGGAAACAGAAAGGAATTTCATTTCACGCGAAGCTTTGCCAGTAGTTTTACTACCCTAATGTGTTATTCTGTGACTTAATGCAAGCATTTTTTAATAGGGTTTTTGATGTGGTTACAAGGCATGGTGTGAGGTAAGCGAGCTTCCAGCAATGTGATAGGGGCATGCAAATGTAATATATCTCTTGATTAAAGCGTTGAAGCCTAATAATATCATATAACCTTGAGATAATATGTTAGCTAATATACATATATATAGTATATTTATAGAAGCTTCATATGTTAAAGGAGAGATAAAGTGATCAATATAATAAAATGTATCTGCTCAAATAAATATGAAGAAATGTCTTATTTTTCAACTTACAGAAGTTCTTACGCCCATGCTCTCTACCCATTTTCTTCCCCTTTAACGTCTAACCTAGGCTAACCCTGCCCCCCCAGTAGCAGCTACACCCACCTACGAAAGGTAGTGCTCCACAAGGCCAACCCTAGTAGCATGAACGCAATAGACACATCTCCTGTATATACATAATTTGTTTAAAACAATGATTAATAAATGCATTTTTCCACAACCACTGTAAAAACAAATAAAACATTGTGTAACAAAGAAACAGCAGATAAGAACTGTTCGGCCTAGTTCTTTACCCTTAATCAGTCCTTGGGCACGTCATAGATTTAGAATAGCCATATGCCATCTCATGCTCGTTTAAATTCCCTTACTGTCTTAACGCAACACACTTTAAGTGGGAGGCTGTTTCACTTATCTTCCACACTCAGTAAAGTTAAACTTCCTTCCGTGCATCCGACCCTCTAGTTGTAGATTCTCACCTCTTGTTTTGAAGAAGTTCTGTTTTTTATACATTTATTATGCTTTCACATAAGCACAAAAATATATCTCTATAAAAAAAAAAGCAATGCATCATCCCTAACAGAGCCATGGCATGTAGCAGGGAGTTTTTGATAGTAATTTAATCTGAAGTGTTCAGACAGCTGGCTGCCTCCATGAGAGTTGTTACCAAGGAACGTTGGATGCATGCTGAGAACATCCTCTGCATGCTGATTCATAACAGCAGTGCTGAGCTGCCTAATGTCAGCACCTCTCACTTAAAGTAATAATAAACAGGAACGATATGGTTTATTTTTCTGTATGGATTGGCCATGCTATACATGGAAAGCACTCGCCCAATGGGGGATAATAGTATGGTTCCTATGGGAGCTGTAACTGTGCTTGAACAATTTCTATTGGCATGCTTTTTATCAAAAGAAATACATAATAAAGTCATTCCAGAATAAGCTATTTCCTTCAGGTTTTTGGTTAGAAGCCATGAATGTGATTTTGTGGTTATGGAATGTTATTATGCATTCCTTTCCGCAGTTTAATCAAAATATGCTAACAACACTGATTTCTGTGAAGGCTGAAGCATTAACCACTGGTGGAAATTAATGGCAAAGATAAAGAATTTGTCTCCAGGGATTAAACCAATGTCAGTTGTAGTCAACAAACTGGTTATAACTTTGCAATCTCACTTATATTTTATTTCCAAGAACCTCAGATCTCACACAATTTGTTTTCCTGTTATCCTTTCTCTTAAGATGCATACTTTTTCTTCTTTGCTGTTTTCAGACAGGATTATTTTGAGCACATTTTTGACCCACGTTAAAGTGTATTTTTTACAGTGAGCCTGACAGCACCTCCTTCCTTCTTTTAGGTTGCTAGTGAACACTGTAAATGTTTAGAATGGGACCACATTCATTATTGGCTGCTGGCCTTAAAGTCAATTTAAGGGTCAATTTAAATCACCAGTCTGATACATTTCTGTATAATTCAATTTTAGAAAAGAATTTGTAGTTTGTTAGCAGAGAAATGTACTTTTAAAGTAAAAGTAGGCTGAACTCAATCTCAATTGGAAAAAAGTGAATTGAGGTCAGCTAACATTAACAGTTAAGGTTTTGCAGGTCTACGCAGACTTGGGTTGACTAAGATGCCCTGGCACGTTAAGGCTGCAAAAAGAATTTACACACATGTGGCTGCCTGTTTTTTTATATACACTTGCAGTGCGCAGCCAGACATATCCACCATATATTTTTTATATCTGCCATAAAAAACGCCAAGGCAAAACCCACATGGCTTTTTCATGGTGTTTTTTCTCTCCCATAGAGTACTATACAGTTCTATTGGAGAAAAACGCCAAGATGTCCTTGCAAAAAACGCCAGAGTGTCAACATGCTGCGATTTTGAAAAACTGCCACAGAGCCCAAAAAAGCAGAAAAACGCCAAAGAGGACTGAAAAAACGCCAAGTGGATATGGCATTGTGCGATTTCCTATTGAAGAACAGCTAACATCTGGCCGCAGCGTTTTTTCACTAATAAAACGCTGTGTGGCAGAACTGGCGTTATTATGGGCGTTTTTGCAAAAAATACCCAAGTGGAAACCTAGCCTAAATGGGGTTTTTTCCTGCGATGTCAGTGGGAACACCCACAGATGGCATCAGGAATGCCCACTGACATCACCGGGAATGCCCCCAATTTCAGCAGCAATACCCCAATGTCAGCAGGAATGCCCATCGTTATCAGCAGGACTGCCCCCTGACATCAGGGGGCAGTCCTGGCCGCGTCCTGCAAGGGTAGGCTCTGGGTAGCCAGAGCCAACAAGTTCCCAGGTATGCTTATGGCCCATGTATAACATGCCTATATATTAAACAACCACTTTGCCTTTGTGTACTCGTTTCCAAGAGAACCTAGCATGATAGGTAGGAGAGATGAAAGAGAACGAAGATGGAGGGAAGATAACGTTTGTCGTGGGATTTGGGGGCCCAAGGTCATGGTTTCCTTGGGCCCGGTAAGACCTTAAAGACAGCCCTGCCACTGGTAATTTGTAATAAAACATTGTTCAAATTGAATAAATCAAAACAAAAATCTTATGAAATTCAGAATTTTACTTTTATTTACTGTGTGCTTTCATGTTATCATGCATACTGTTTTTTCTTGTTTCAGTTAGTTATATGTCAATATCTATTTTCAAATTCCAGAAACAATTATAGATAAAGAGCAATCATTTAATAAACATATGTTAATAATCTGTTTTACTGAAACACTATAAACTGTTGTTTATTTTTTTGTATCTTTTGCTTTTTTTATAGCCAGCCATTTCGTCTGTATAAACTGATCCCCTGCCCAATCAATAAATGCAAGTCAAGTGGTGTGTGAATTACAGGAGAATGCGTGGAGTGCAGAATATTCTAGGAAAACAAAAGGCCAAGATAGCTCCCACTAGCAACAGGGAAAATGATTACGGTAAACTGTTATAGTTTGCCTGAAGGCTATGGGAAAGAATACAGAACAAGGCTGTGTAAAATGTGTATTGGAATCATACACCTACGCCTATTTTAATTAGTGTGTTTGAAAAGGTCAAGGTTTGGCATTGCTTCAAGGAAACCACAAAGAAATCATCATCTGTGCTAAGTATTCCATGTTATGCCATTGTGCATCTCTGTGAATTCATCAGTTTTCCTTGTATTTGAGTAAAGAATGGATGGCAAAGTAATATAAAAATTAAAGGGAACAGACAAAGAAAGCAGATCCCCTTACAGTATATCCCTCTGACTAGAGAGATATAAAATTAGTTGATATGTGTCCTGGTCTTTAGGGCATTTGTCTTGTTTGCCTAATGGCCAGGTCTGTGCATCACCTTAAAAATTAAATTTTAAGCAAAACTAAACAAATTTACACAGAACCATGTGGCTACCGGAATTTGGTCCTAACCATTGTGCCGCCTGAAGTCTTTGTACTAAGCTTTAAGATTACCTGCCCTGGCGCTTCTGTACTCCATAGCTGTCTCAGAACCTAATTAGCAGCACTGTATTAACCCTGGCCTTGGCTTGTTACTAGTTTTGCTGTTGTGCCTGTGACCTTGACCTTGGATTGTTACTTGATTTGCTGTTGTGCCCGTGACCCTGACCTCTGCTTGTTACTTGTTCCACGTATTCCACGAATATTCTGCTCCCGTTAACCCTTGCGATGCTGTGTAGATAAGGTAGGCTAGATGAGGAAGGGACCAGGGAAATTAGTAGAGGAAAGCAAACATGAAGATTCTTCGTGCTGTGTGTCTTCGTCTACATTTTGCCTCCGCCATGTTCATTTCTTCGGTATTTGGGCTGAACAAAGAAAACGCACCCTTTGTGTTCGTTTTCATGTTCGCCCGAATACGAATGCACAAGTCTACTGGTCACCCAGCGCAGAACCCTTCACCAGATTCCAAACCTGCATCTTGACTGTCTCCGGACAACCCTTCCATGGGCCTGACAGGATAAACTTTATAGTTGGGTTCTAAAACCCTCTGCAATGGTTCAGAAACTTTACATATTTATTTTAATAACTTGTCTTTAAAATAAAAAAAATTAAATCTACAATTATGTATGTACTGTTTTCAGGAACATGCTATTGCTGTGTGGCCTTGTAAATAATCCAATCTGCTTTTAAATGGTTTTTACCATTTTAAACTATGGCTACAGAATTTCAATGAGGCAAGAATGCAGTCCTTTAAGATTTAGTGTGACTATTCTTACCAGGGTTATCAATTGTCTTGTTTATAGGGGCCATGCTTGCAGTTAGGGAACCATTTGACACATTGAGCTTTCACAACTATAAAAAGTAGCATGTAGAACAAATTTCTTAGATATTTATATTACTATACACAAGGATTAACTCTCAAATTGTGTTCTGTTCACCAATACAGTTGTGACTGGCATATAAAACAGATCACCAGGATAGATGGCTAAATTAAATTTAAGTCGGCTTTGAAAATCCCTTCCTATAATCTCCACATTCTTATCTAGACTTTCCTATGTTGTTTGTATAGTTATGTTAGTTCATTAGTTACTACAGTATAAAGTCCCAGTGAGCACTGTATTAGTGAATACTTAACTATTGCTCCTATGGAAAACACAGGGTTAGGTTCCTGTGAGCCTTTAGTCAGGACTTTGAGCACGGTGCTTCAGGGATTGCAGGTGCAAAAATGCAGGACCCAGTATTTTTTATATTTTAGTGATATTAATTATAGTAACACACTTACATACTAAACACATACTTACTGTCAGTCTCCATCCTGTCCAGGATTACACAATACTTCTTCACTCTCCTGTTCTCCTGCAACCACTAGTGGCAACCCTTCCCTCTCTGAAGCACCCAGATCTAATTACTGAGAGCAGCTGTACCTTGTTACCTGGTGAATCCCTGCCTTTATATACCTGCTCTGCCTTTCAGCCAGGCCCTTTGCATTGCAGTATAAACAGCCTATTGCTGTGGCTCTGTACCTGGTCCTGAATTGTTCCTGACATCGTGCCGTGTGCCCTGCTGTATGCCCTGCCAGTTACCTGGTCCTGAATTGTTCCTGACATCCTGCCGTGCGCCCTGCCAGAAGGGCTTCCAAGTCGTGTGCCCTGCTAGAAAGGCTTCCAAGTCGTGTGCCGTGCCAGAAGGGCTTTCAAGTCGTGTGCCCTGCCAGAAGGTCGTCCAAGTCGTGTGCCCCGCCAGAAGGGCTTCCAAGTCGTTGCCACCAGAAAGCCAAATTTTTGGCTTTATGCTCTTTACGTTTGATCTTGATTTTGTTTAGCTGTATTATAGTGATTATTACTACATCATATTAGGGAAACTTGTGCATTTGGATTCGTATGAATTACAAATTTATATAATTTTGGTACAATTGGCGATTTGTACAAAGCCACGAAGACAAGGCCAAACCCCATATTAATCAGATGAAAACTAAGCAAGAAGCTATGAATTGTTGTCCTAAATACATGGGCTAGCATTCACTCACATTGACTCACACTCTTATTCATCCTTTCTCTCTCTCTCACCCTCTCTAAATGTTTTCCTACATTCTCTGTTGCCGGCATCCTGGATATTGTAGCAGGCACTTTGAAGGGTACAAGGACAAAGTAGATGAGAGATAGTGAATAAGACAACAATTTTTTTTCCAAATTAAAAAAGCCCTCCAAATGTCTTCTAAACCGAATCCTTTTCATTTTTTACTTTGTACTGAGTAAATATGGTGATTACTTGCAACTAATCATCATGTTAATGTGACAATATAAATTTTTCTGAGATTTACAATTTAAAATTATTTAAACTGCAGCAAAATCAAGGCTGTCACATTTATTCTAATTGTAGGTTTTAAGGTAATTATTTAATGTATGTCAATAAATTTCCTGACATTGTAGCAACATATAAACTAATAGTGATCACTGCACTACAAAATGCTGCACAGTAATTATGTTAATATGATTGCAAACATGGAAAAAAAAATTACTAGGACTTGCGTGCATGTATATTAGGGGTGGAGACCAGTTAAATTATTAATCTTCATCATATAATATATATTACATTGTGTAAGTAGTTGTTAGCAATTTACATGAGTTATCAAGCCATCTATATAAGCAATGTCTAGTCTCAACCAGTGGTGAGCTTAGGGCTGCTGGCTCCTGAGTGTAGGATTTTGAGCCCCTCCCACAAGGAGTTGTAGCTATGTTACAAGGCCACACCCCTTTCTAAATATGCTAATCCAATCACAGCTACACTCCACGCCTTCTTTTAAATATCCCCCATTTCCTGTTGACAGTACATCAAAGAAATTTGGCAGACAAAATATAGATAAATCTCCTCGGCTTGCAAATATGGTACTATCCAGTGCGAATAAACAGAGCATATTTGCCCGGTACTGTAACATACGTGGTGGGGAGATCTTCCAGGTTCCTCGCTCGGCAGTCGCAGCCGCCGCAAAGAAGGGGGAGACCCCCCTCCTCTGCCCAGCAGGGGTTAATTCGATTTTATTCTGTTTTTATTTTGTTTGGTTTATTGTCTCCTGAAGAAGCCGACGTGCTATCGGCGAAACGCGTCGAGACCAATAAAATTCGATATTTTATAGCTGTCTACCGGAGTATCCCATTGATTTGGCATTTGCACATCACTCTTTGAGTTGTGCCACTTCATTTATGTAAGTGCAATTTTGATTTATTCCATTGCGGCTTAAAGATACCGCACCATTGTGGTTCTCCTTGGTTTTACAGCTCCCAAGATTTTATTTTACATTCAAGTGCATCCAGAGTCCGTTTTGATGAGCTTTATGCATCCAGCCCATTTGTGAGTGGATCTTACACCTCATTCAATCACTATTTGATTTACATATTACACTATTGGTATTTATTTTTGTTCCCCCATGTATATGCGCTCCACTATTTGCTGTTGAGCCGCCAGGAAGAAGGAAGGGGAGACTCCTGCCTCTGCCCAGCAGCTGCAGCCCCCGTGAAGAAGGGGGAGTCCCCCCGCCTCTGCACAGCAGCAGCAGCAGCGGCGAAGGTGAGGGAGACCTCCCGCCTCCACGCAGGAACCCCGGCAGCTGCAGGCAGGAGACAGGTCAAACTCGGTGTCCAGACTCGTTCATCTATACATTGAATTTATTCATTGGGTCAACAGAAATTTGACAGGATTATATTTCAATAAAAAGTAACACAACCACACCTTGATATGCATGTAACTTTGCTTCACATAGAGCAGGCATGTCCAAACTTTTTTCAAAGAGTGCCAGATTTGATGAAGTGAACATGTGCGAGGGCCGACCATTTTGTTTGATGTAAAGTTTATTGAAAACAGCATACTTTCATTTTGTGACTTGGATGACAAATCTAAACAGGTGTTAAATCACTCTGCCTTTAATATCAAAAAACAGATCTATATTTGGGCAACTTATCTGGGGGGCCTTATCAGTCCGGAACACGGGCCGCAATTGGCCCGCGGGCCGGACTTTGGACATGCCTGACATAGAGTAAATTGCACTACAGCAACAAGGCCAATGTTTCCTTGATGAATGGGATTTCCAATGCTATTAAATGTTGCCTGGACAAGAATCCTTCATACTATCTATTATAGCTAAGAGAGATTTGTGGTTCCAGGTTGTAAAAAAAATAGCTATTTCCAGGTTGTGAAAATGTTTTTATTTGGCTTAGCAGACACGAGGAAATTAATATAAAAAAGAAGTACCGTATTGGCCCGAATATAGGCCGCACTTTTTTCCCCCACTTTAAGTCTTTAAGTCTTTAGACTTAAGTCTTTAGACTTAAAGTGGGGGTGCGGCCTATATTCGGGGTCTAGCGCCCGACGCCCGGGACATGCAGTCCCGGGCGCCGGGCAGGCAGCGGGGTTAGGATACAGATCCCCCGCAGCGGGACAGGGGACCTGTATCCTACTGTCTGATACACTCAGACAGCCTCCCCTGCCAGCACTTTCCACGGGGGGAGTGCCGGCACGGGAAGTTGTCTAAGCGCATCGTCCGAACGTCCGCACGATGCATTTTACACACACACACACACACCCCCGACTTACCAGAGCAGACTCCCGGGTGTCTTGCAGGGCCGGCGGAAGACATCTACGCAATACGCGTATACAACTTCCGGTGCCGGCACTTCCGCTGAGTGCCGGCACCGGGAGTTGTATACACGATGTGCATAGATGTCCCCCTCCGGCCCCGCAAGACACCCGGGAGTCTGCTCTGGTAAGTCGGGGGGGGGGACAGAGTGGCAGCATATCTCGGGGGGGGACAGAGTGGCAGCATATCTCGGGGGGGGGACAGAGTGGCAGCAGATCTCGGGGGGGGAGAGGACAGAGTGGCAGCATATCTCGGGGGGGAGGACAGAGTGGCAGCATATCTCGGGGGGGGGCAGAGTGGCAGCATGTTTTTTGGTGCTTTTTTAAAGAAAAAAACTTTTTCTTTAAAAAAGCACCAAACTTTTAGGGTGCGGCCTATATACGGGGGCGGCCTATATCCGAGCCAATACGGTAATTGTGAGAGACACCAAACAATATCAATGAAGAAGAGACAAGCTGGTGCCACACTCCCCCTCATGAGCCAACAAAGGTAGATTGCGTATGTATAAGTGTAAATAAATATGTTTGTGTGTGCAGGTATGTGTAAGTATGTTGTGTAAGTATGTTTGTATGTTGCTGTGTGCATAAGTATGTTCACCATATATCATACAACTTTCAGGAGGAGTAGTACTGCACTGTTATTCCAAATAATAATATTTTTTATAATAATTTTCTATGCAACTTATTCTATATTTTGTGCATTATGTTTTGATTTCCAAAATATAAATCTTTATTCCATAATTAGGTAAAGTAAGTTTAATTAATGCTTAATTGGCTTATTGGTCATATGCCAATAACGTGTAGCAATGTGTAGCAATAATAAATACACTATACAGTATTTGTAGTAGAACTGAGAGTTTTGACATTCTTTTATTCTGTCCATATGGCATATAACAATTCATTAAGTGATCTTTTTAAGTTCACAGGCAGATTTCAATATTTGTAAAAAAAAAAAAAATGAAATTCCATTTTGTTAAATGTGATGATATTATGCAGGTGGAAATAACTGGTTACTAAGGACAGGCTATGAAGCTGCTGCCCGTCCGTGATGAGCATCTCAAATTTGTTTTGTATGGTAAAGGAAAAAGAAATCAACATTTTATGACACATCACATCTTTTCTTGTTTCCTGTATGATACATTTTATAAATTAAAAAAATAAAGATTGATCTATTAGTGAAGCCACCAAAGGTGCAGAGATCTGGATTTGTTTCTTTTTTCACAAGGGTGCCTTAATGTTAAACCGAGTGTTTTTTTCCTGAATTTTATTGACTTTTGTGGCTTTTAATGCTTTGAAACAGGGACCTTAAATTGTTGAAGGCTTATTTAACTGAATGCTCTATTTTATAAATATGTTGGGCCACACCATTTCATTCACATAGATTGCCATGTTGAACATAAATATGTTATGATATTTTGATTAGAATGGAAATATACGTCAATATGTTGAGATAACAACTATTATACTTTACGTTGCTAATAACATGATTGTAAAACTATGTTAGCCCTGCATAGATTTTATCTATGTACTTCTGCTTGCCAGTACCAATTATCATCTAATATTTATACATGTGATGTGGCAAATTTCAGTCTTCTAGGGTAATGACCAGTTTTTACAAATCCATAGAACAGAAATAAACAAGCTCCTTTCTGAACACTAATTAAATGTAGGTTATCTACTGTTGCTGAGTGGCTTACCCACTTACCAACTAATACACACATTCTAACAAAACATAACAAATAAAAAACCTTTTCTGTAGTTGCTGCAGCCCAGATCTTCTGACTGGTTAGTGGTATCTGTTGAGTGTAACCTGCTTGGGTTTTAAACCTATGCCTCTCTATTAACCCAGGTTAGCTCCTATTAGCACTGATATGTAACCTCCACAATCAAGTAGAAACTCTGGATAGGCTTTGAAGCAGTTCTGCTGGAGCACCGACCCACACTAACCTTTGGTAACATCACCACAGTGTTCCTAACAATGTTTGTAAATCTCATTCCTTAGTGTGCTCCACACAGATCTTTACCCTGGGGGTATTTAACGTTCTCAGGAAAGATGCACATACTTAACATAAATGTCATATGCGTACATCTTCTGTATAACTTTGCTATGGATGCTATTAGCATTAACTTTGCTATGGATGCTATTAGCATTAACTTTGCTATGGATGCTAAGGGAAGCCTGAGTAATTATTTCATTTTAAGCAAACGACCAAGTGCATGATATTTTATTTGTGCTTCACATAAGATAAATAACATCTAATTTTTGTGATTTTAGTCCATCAAAAACTGACAGCTCACAACTGCCTCCAACTATTGTAGGTCAGGACTTGATTTGACACATATATTACCCTACCTTGCTAAGAGAGAATTATCAAAATTATTATTATTAATTATAAAAAAAATAAGGCCCAGGCACAATTTAGACACCTAAAATGTTAGAGTATGTTGGAGTATGTTAGGGATCATCAATGCTTCCAGTTTCTACAATATGTAAAAAACATTTGTAAGATAGACTTATTTTCTTAACATGATTTTTTAGCTTTGTTAAGAAGTAATCAGAAATGTCCCATTCACAATAACTATTTAAGCGCTAAGCCTTAAACAAATAGAGACACAGAAAAAAATGTAATCTATTTGAATTTTTATTTGCATTAAATAAAACAGTTTCATTAAATTGGTAGGTGCTTGGAATTGTTACTAGGGGAAATAATGTCCAACTTGTCTTTCAACTTTAATTACTTCCAAGTCGGACTTTTTAACAAGAGACTCAAATGAAAACTATAGATTATTGAATGCTCAGCGGTTCTTCACAATCTAGGCACTTTTGAAGGATAAAATTATCTTAGCTAATTTAAAGCTGATGTTGTAAAAAGTGCCTCCAGCTTCTCACTGTGAGAGATACAGATGATCATAGATGGTAAAATGATAGTCAGAAACCAGACGTGTGGAAGAATTATGAATAAAATTCATGATTAAAAAATGGTAAAACGTTAATGACTGTGAACACCTGAAAAATAGATTCAAAATACAGTTTTAAATCAATCTGATGAGTTAGAATGCTCTCCTTTAAGATGACTTTTTTTTTTTTTACAAAAAATGTAAGAAGAAACTTCAAGTGCAGAAGGAAAACTTACTTTTTAAGATGTAATGGATGTAAATGGGTTAAAATATCACTGCATGGATTTACTGCAGAGAGATCTTGTTCCATGCCTTTCTTTGATGGAAGAACTAAACCAATAGACAAGAGAGGAGCAGTACATACTGTATATAGCCTATCTGGATTTCAGTAAGGCATTTTAATATCCCTCAATATTCCTCATAAATACATTGCACTGTTTGGATTTAGGGTTAAAATAGTTAGATGGGCAAGGCAATGGTTGAGTGACAGGAGACAGACGGTTGTAGTTAATGGTGTATATTCAGAGAAAGGTCTTGTTACTAGCAGGGTACCTTAAAACCAGTATTGGAACCCATACTTTTCTTACCATGTCTTTTTGCAGATAACACAAAGGTCTGTTACAAGGTAGAAATTCCCGGTGGAGCAAGCCAAATGGCAAGTGATTTTAAATCAGAAGAATGAGAGTGTGGCAGCTGCACTTTAATGTTGATAAAACATCCCAAGACAGCATACAGCATTGGGGGTACTGTTTTGCCAGTGACAACAAAAGAGAGGGACTTAGGAGTAATTCTTTCCGTGGACGTAAAGGTAAGCTGACAATGCAATAAAGTGTCACTAAAACAAGCAGTGTGCTAGGTTGTATAGCTAGAGGCATTACTAGGAGGAAGAGGGAGGTGGTTCTGTCAATTTACAGATCTCTGGTCAGACCTCACCTAGAGTATTGTGTACAATTCTAGAGACTCCATCTCCAGAGCAATTTTGACATTTTGGAGAACGTTCAGAGGAGGATTACCAAAATGGTGAATGGTTTGCATGATAAAAAGTCTAGTCATGACAAGAAAGACTAAGGGGGCTGAATATGTATAGCTTGAGGAGAAAAAGGAGGTGTGTTAGAAACATTTAAATACTTAAAGGGATTTAGAAATATTAGGACAAGGGATCATAGTCTAAAACTAGAAGGCCAGATGTAATGTAAGGAAGTTTAACTTTACTGAGAGGGTGGTAGATAAATGCAACAGCCTCCCCTCAGATGTAGAGATTAATAAAGAAATGAAAATGGAAACATGTATGAGATAGGCATAAAGCTATCCTGGATCTAAGACCAAGGACTGATTACCTGAAGACCTGAGCTTTACATGAAGAAAAACAGGTTTTGGAAGGTACGGGGGCTCAACATGCCCGTTCCCTTTTCCCAACCTGAAATTTGATAAGCAGGGCTCACAACGAATGAATAGAACATTGTGTTCATTGACAATGCAAGGCATCCATTCATAAAGGCAGTCTTCATTTTTTATTTAGGTAATGCTTGCTTAAATATCACGCAAGACTTCTGGTTTGGAGAGGGTAAATGCCGGTCTCCAGGGACTGCCTCGTGTGTGATGATGTTCCATGCCGTCATGATAGGTTTTTGGGCATCTTTTTCATGACAGCATGGAACTTCATGAAGGTTTTAAGGGGTTAATAAACATTTCAAGCCTTGTTTGTATATTCCCAACTCACAGGAATATATTATATAGTCCCAAGTACAGGAAGGGTGGTCATTTAGTGGTGATGCTTCAGTTTTCTCCTAATCTAATTTTGAAAACTATGGTATATATTTAAAACCAGAAAAGGCCAGGTAAGTAAAACGTTTGCCACCTAAGCGAGGGGTGGATAATTTCACTGTGACTGCAATTCTAGTTAGGGGAAGGAAGGAACTGTAAGGGAGACAAAATTTAAGTGAAAGGGAAAAAGTTAATTGCCAGAAAGAGAACCAAAGCATCATAACGAGTTAAAAGGAGTCTGGTGCTAAAGTTCATATGAAAGAAAAAATCCTTAAGAGTACAAAGGATAAAGGATTTGCTTGGGAATTGTTACAAGGGAGCAATGACAATTTTTAAAACTTGTCAGTATAATGTAAATTATCTTTAAAATTCTAACAAAAAAAAGTAAGTTTAATACATATGCACATGAAATCTTGTACATAAGGAATTCATCTTTTCATATAATTTTAGAAAATATAATAAAAAGGTATTGGGATACTTATAAGGGTCAGTCTCCACAAGGAAGACTATACATCTGCTTTCTGTTCACACAAAAGGGAGAGGAGCTCAATGGTAGCCGGACTCAACCTTGCCCATGTTCCAGCTATTGAAATTTCAATTGTTTCAATGTTATGCCCTTTTTCATAAAAATAGCATTTGCTTCTCATTAACACCTTGAGCATTTAGGGACATCCAGAATATGTATCCAAGCCTGCTTCTCTTCTCATTTCTGTTAAAAATATAATTTAAACTAGGAGAGAGACGTATAAAAGCAATTGTTGGTAGTATATTCAAAATAACATGAATTGTCCATGTGGCATAAAACCATCACAGAATCCCAAACTAAGTTCTATTTGTGATCGGTTATATAAAAAAACCATACAGGAGCTGTAAAGCATATTTGTTTTGTGAAGACATAAAGTGACAGGTGTTAATGAACTGTAAGTTATATTCAAAGCTTGCTGTGAAGAGCAGAAACAGGTTATTAACCCATTATGGCAAATGTAATCATCTTTATTATTACCTATGCTAATATAGTATTTTATATAAAACTATTACACATCTTAAGAAATAATCTCAGTATCTCAGAACATGTGTATAATTTGTCCTGTTATGGCTGAGGTAGATACACATAAACTACTTTAGCATGCTGAATATGTCTTGGAATATTAAAACAACATGTATTAAACATTGCAAATTATATGCACATCTTTATTAAATTTTTACTATGTTCTAATGCTAATCATCGTATCTGGGAATTCTTTTGACTTAGAGACTCTGTGTGAAGCTTGGCTTCCCTGGGCCTCTGGGTCAGTTTCTTCTTTCACCACTTATAGATCTACTTATCTATAATCTCATCGATCTATGTGTCTATGATGGCATCTATCTATCTATGGATCTATATATATCTAGGTTACAGTTATTTTCCTGGCACTGAGTGACTATTTGCAACAACACTCTAAATATAAAAACAAAAACCCATTCATTATTAGACTTGTGTATTCGTTTTCATACAAACGTTATTTTTATTTTTTGCCTGTTTTGCACGTTCGTACGAATCAATGAAAACAAGGGCAATCTCCAACAAAACTGACCTATCATCTGCCATCTGCCAGTGTCTGCCTGCCTAGGCCCAATGCCGAATGCCCTACTACTACTCCTACTGCTGGACCTCTTTGACTCGCGGGAACCTTTTTTTAATTTCTATAACATTGGGGAAAATCAGTCCAGCTCCACATTGCTCTTTTTTCCTATCATCTGCCAGTGCCCATTGCCCTACTACTACTGCTGCATCTCTTTTACCATCCTTACTCTGGTTGAACTTTTTTTTCAAATTTCTATAACATTGTGGTAGAAATTCAGTCCTTCTCCATGGGGCTGCATGTTCCTATAATCTGCCAGTGTCTGCCTGCCCATGCCTAGTGCCCTACTACTACTGCTGCTGCTGCACCTTTTTGACCATCATAACTCTGGGGGAACCATTAAAAAAAAAATCCTATAATGAAAGAGGAGTCTAGAAGGTGTTAGGGAACTCCCCCTTTGGCAAATGTCATTCCGAATCAAAAAAAGCCCCTGGATTTCGTTTGAGCCGAACATTTTGTCCAAAGCAATTTTGCTCGCCGTGCACGTCTATCAATTACACATTTTCTTCAATAGTATTACAGATGATTACATAGTATATGATTGTCCCACTTATTGTGTAATTGATAAAAGAGAGACAAACATATGTTAAATACTTTTATAAAACTTGACATATAAATTTGGTTGTATATGAATTTATCTGAGATTGTGAGCTAATACAAAAAAGCCGGTCTTACCTACCAAAGCAGCAACACTATAGCCATGTGACTAATAGACATTCCTGGGGTAGCCTTCCAGGAGTTGAGGGACCAGGCTAGCCACGTTGAATTCTGAGAACTTGAATCTGAAAATCTTAAAGAATCTTGAAGTCTAAAATGCACTGCAGATGGTTGTTATATGTAATAACGTGTGTTCTGACAAGTAAACGTTTCAAACATGTGCTGCTATGTTCTGCTGACTTCATGCTGTGACTGTATGGCAATGCTAATCTACAACATACAGTATACAGTATGGATGGAGCTCCATAATGAGATGCTCTAAGTGTTAAGAGTCTCTGTGCCCTCAAAAGTACAAAACATGAGAGGTAGTTGCAGCTTTTTTGTAAGGTAATGGCAACAACATGAAACATCCTTGATGTGTCTAACTGAGCCACATCTACAGGTCTGGGCTACTATTCCAGGCCCCCAAGGGCACTGTATTCCAAAGCACTAGCTCTACATTTACTAGGGTAAAACTAGTGCATAGACATTTAGCCTGGTGTGGTACTAGGTGGCATTCTGAGGAAACCTAGGGATGATGATTATGGGGTGTCAGGAATTATGAGACTATATATATATGTGACTGTGATATTCTACTAAATAACACTTAGTACATAATGTATGTATTCTAAATAAATATTGTTTTTCCATCATAACTCATGGTTATTATTGTAACAGCTTTTGTGTCTTATGATATAATATGATATCTAATTATACATAATACTACTTCATTTCGAATTATATATAAGAACAAAAGATCAAATGAATTTTACATCTCAATGGACAGTCTAAATGATTTCATCCAGGCGACTTTCATAAACCCATATATTACAAGTTTCAGTGTTGTATAAAATGCAGTTTGTGCTTTATTAAACATACTGTATAGGTACCGCATTTACAAAATCTCACCTTGTTATTGGGTTGAGAATTCACTTTTTAATATAACTGTAACATTCATTACTCTCTTTTGAATGGATAATTAAACCAATGGGATTATGTGTTTTGTTTCCTTCCTCCATGCACTGCCGAATAATTAACTTGCTAATTCTGTAGAAACAGATATGCAAACTCCAAACTTGGCAATGCTTATCAGATTGTATCCAGACTGAAATTAGACCTTTAAATACAATATACATTTCAACCAAAACCAACTGGTTGCTGACTTATTCATTACCTATAGAAGTCAATCATCTGTAGAGATGTATCCCAAAAGATGTATTTTGTGCTTTTTAAAACAAAGCAATCTTATCTTTCTTATGTATACAATCTATAAGTTATCTCTCATGATAAACCAAATGATGCAAATATAGAAATCTTTTTTTGTGCAAGGGGTAAAAACTTGTGTTATCACCATACCAGCCATTGGAATGGTCCAAAAAGCTAATTCCATTGGTTGCTATGGACCACCTAAAGACCGCCTTTTCAAATTCTGCAACATAATTACTCCGGGCTTAACAAAGACCCTCAGGTTTAAATGTTGTCTGTCTGCACTTGACGGGACCGTGAAGTAGGAAGATACAACAGATTTGCCCTCCTGCAGAATGTGTCTTCCACTAAAACTTTTAATTCTGTGTAACCAGCTATTCAGTGTTGATCCAAAGTCTCTGGAGACTTCTCAGCTGTAATAATAAGTCGTCTATTAACTGTGGACCAAGCTGTCCAAAATAGTTATAAAAAATATAATATTTTAGGCTCTTCAGTAATAAGTACCAGTGGCCAGGCAAGCCCATCACATTTTGGGTACTGCAGTCTTAAGTATCATGGGCCCCATAACCGGGTATTGAACATTTATTCCATTGGTATTATTCATCTAAGGAAACTGAAAACCCTTAGACAATTAGCCAAACACTCCTACTGTCACTACTCTTACATTTGTTTAGTGTTTGGACAATGTCTATAATTAAGCGTATTATTATTATCATTATTATTATTATTATTATTATTATTATTATTATTATCAGTATTATTAAAAGAGTGACATTTTGGACTGTTACACAAAAAGCAAAGCCCACGGGAACACCCACCGACATCATTGGGCAGTCCTGGCTACATCCCGCAAGGGTGGCTCCAGAGCCTGGTATGGTTATCTGTTCTTTGAGGGTCCTTTAATTGGCTATAGTAAATAGTATGGCCATTTTCATGTTCAAAACTGTGGGAGTCAAGTCGATTCCCCCCCCCAAAAAAAATATATATGTTATATTTACAGTATATCATTCAGTGCTGTTATTTTCTTTAATGCATTCGTTAGAGTATGAAATAAAATAATGTTTTCTAACTCTGTCTTGCAAAAATGTGTCTTTTGCAACCTACAGAGTTAGAATGCTAATTGAGTTTGACATGAGCATGGATAAGAAATGCATCATGCCACTCAACTTACCAGCAGTGAAACTGATTACTAATTATATTCATTCCCTGCATGGTGACAGCACACCAAGATGGAGATGTTGAATATTTTAGTTTGCAATATTATCTAGGTTGTTTAAAGTACTGACTACGTGTTCTGAAACCAACAGAGGTAATTGGTATGCATGTAAGCGCTGGCAGGCTGAACACATCACTTATTTATGGACTCTTTGATGTAACTGAAAGAAAATGTTAAAACATGGTTCAAAGAGAAATTTATACTCACTATTAAAACATAATGGTAAGTACAAATTATTATTTTAAGTAACTGTTTTAAAGTGTATACTATGCTTTCATTTACAAGATATTTAAGAAACTTAATGAAATTACATATATTTTCTTAAAAGTGTTTCAAAATGTTCTAGTTTAATGCATGCCGGAAGGTTTAGCATTACTAATGTTTTATTAATCATACTGGCATTATAATATGTATACAGTATATATATATATATATATATATATATATATATATATATATATATATATATACTGTCAATATATTATAATGCCAGCACAACATATCTTCTTTCTAGATTTTGTGTGAAAGACACATTCTTCTTTTGCCGACACTTTAAGAAAGTACTGTGGAGGTACAGGAGGTATTTAATGGTAAAAGGATAACTTTGGGAACATGATAGATATGATAGGGTACAGAGGAATCTAATCATATAATGCAAGGCAAGACATTTGAGAATACCATTAAAGAAATAAATCCTTTCCTGGAAGCCAAGATATACAGCTCTATTTTTCAGTCTTACATACAAAGAAACAGCTTCTTGTTTTATAGCAATAAAATATTGAAATTGCATAACACTGTGCAAAGTAATGCTTACAAGTAAAAACGTTATTTAGCAATGATTGTCACCATATCTGCAGCTCAGAGTGGTTATGTATGACAGTACGGGTGCCAGCGGTCTATGGGAGAAACTTCCGTGATTATAATATGCAGTTTGGAAATTTACTTAAGACTCTATCTTGATACAATCTTGAGACTTAACTACTGAACAAGCACATCTGTCAAAACACATCTAAGCCTTCCTTGGCAATGCATTTTTAACTGGTTTTGAAGAATTAGAATACAAAACAAGTGCATGAATGAAAATCACGTATGGATCTTTAACATGATTCTAGACAGATAAAGGTAAAAGATGCCTCCATTATGTTCCACCATATTGAAGGGTCTTCTCTACTAAGTAGATTTCATTATAGTGAGGTCTGGTCTGCTGTGGATTTGTATATCCCTGACATTTGTTTATTTGATAGCTCTAAACTTGATATTTGTTTGGGGTCTTGAGCTTTAATGTTTTTATGTGTTTATATCCCATTTTACTCCATATGGCAGGAGCCCATTATAACAAAAATCATTGGCCATTTATCATTTGTCCCATGGGATGGCCAATCAGCATATCATTGGTTGTTTTGACAAATAAGACCACTTTATAAATTCTGCACTTGAATCACTTATTGTACTGTATCTCCATACTATTCTTTTCTAAAGATCAGAAACACAAGTAAAGTAACCACACATGACAAGGGTGATATTAATAACACGCATTACAAATATTTTTTTTAAATTGTATTTGAAAATGTACAGCAACGCAAGAAAACAAAAAATAACATCCATATTTATGGCAGTATTATGTTAAAGTGTTAAATCCCAAGAGCTGGTGAAGTAAAACTATACATATGCTTGGCAGCTGTCAGGTGAGCTGTCTGTTACTGCAGTGTTACCAAGGCAACATAACAATGTCTCCCTTTAATTTTAAAGCTGCTAAGAGGTCACATGAGAAACATTTGCAAACAGACCTCAGGGAAACATGGATGAGCAGACTTGAATTTGATACATGATAAATAAAATATTTGAAATGACAAGCAGTGGCAGACCTACCTCCCACATTTTTTTTTTAATATCGGTGAAGATTCATGTTGCTAATGTGGTGATTGTGGTTGGATATGAAATCTCAACAAGTGTATCAAGCGTTTAAAAACATGTCATCCATTTCCCCCCAAAAAGTATTGAAATGTGAGGATGTTATGCTAGATACTTAACCTTGACATCATTCTTTCTGCACTAAGCCTCTTTTCAGTATTCTGTTTGCATTTTTTCATTATATCCATAAAATTGTGCATCTATTACCTCAGTTGCAAAGAGAATTAGGGGAGATGTTCTTGGTGTAATAAATGTATAAAAACAATGTTCTGTAAAAGTGACAGATTTAGCCTGCAACATTCTCTGGTGTAAAGCAGCTGCATAGTAAAACTTGGTTTATTCATTCTAAACACGTCAATTTCCTAACACTCTTCATTGAATAAGTGCCAAGGGGAGAATAAGTACCTGATTTCAATACCATATTCAGTTTGTTCATATGTGTTAGAGTTGAAACATAGAAGGTGCTCGAATTATAAGGTAACAATTTAAACAAAGTAGAAGATATCTGATGGAATTTATTCTAAAAATTATGATACATAAATATTCTGTTTGCTTTATTACTACCAATTGCAACAAAATGTTATACTAAAATAACTGTGACATATTATTACTCTACAAAGTAGTTAATTTAATTGGGGAGATATTGCATTATTTAATTAATTTGTACTAAGCCAACACAATTTTCTTTAATTATTATGTTTCCATTAAAGATGAAGTAACAATATTATTTAGGGAGTCAAGTGGGACGAATACTTAAATACGAGCCCAACTAGCCTCCCCTGTTCTGTCATTGTTTTATCATTACATACATTTACTGGGAACTGATTACTATATTATAATAAATAATCATTGTTAAAATGTTTTAATTATGTTTTTTTTAAAAAAAAATAAAAATATTATATCTTTATAATAATTACAAAACTACAAATATACCATGAATATAAAAATGTATCAAAGAACATATTACACCCCTCTACTCTATATGATGACACAATTGCAATATAAGATCTTTATATATTTTGTTTAATAGACAGTAACCATTATGAGCATATCCTCATACTAGTGTTTCAGAATATTCTAAATATACTATAGCTGAATCGGTAGAAAGAGGCTCTGGAAAAAAGATATGCAAATCTGATCATTCAAAGTACCATCATTTGCATATATATTCCAAATGTTCCAGCAGCTGTGGAAAGGAAAATGCAAGAAATCTTTGGAGAGAGTTTTTTTTTATCTTTGATATTTTTGTACAGAATATATTAGTCTTCTTTTTATTGCAGCTTAGATGGTATATAAACATCTCTGTTATAAGGGTCATATGGTTTCAAAAAGTGTATTCCCTGATAGCTTCTCTATTTTAATTTACATTATGCCATAATGTGGGGCATATTATTCATTGCCATTGTACCACTGTTTGCATATTCATTTTTAGATTTTTTTTTAATGAAAATAGTCTGTTCCATACATTTAGATGAATTTGCTATAACGATGTTGGTCCCTGACAGCCAATTGCAAAGGTGCTGAACCTTTGGTAGCATTTATCATTCGTTACATATGTAGCCACCATTATTAGCAGTTTTGGCACTATTACAAGCCCTTTTCACACTGTTAAAGCCGTGCTCTTTGATTTGGTAAAGTGGGAAGAGACTGTGTGTGGGAGGGTACATATCAATGGCTGACAGATAGAATTAGCCACATTATGGGAGATGATCTCATTGATGGTTATGGCTGTGATTGATGGATCCAACAACCTGTGGGATTTTTTTCTAACTTTTTTTCACTCTGCTCAATCAGCATGAGGCCACTAGCTTAGCAGAGGCTGAGATTGATGCTTATTGCTCTTCTACCATACTCTGAGTTAATTAATAATAGTTTGTTTTGGTGCAGAAAATGTAGTGGTGTAAGGTGGATAAGAGAAATGGTAGTGTACTGTAGTGCAGATCAGTAAATATACACTTATCCAGGGGCTTAAGATGCTCGAAGAATCCCATTAGTAACAAGACCTTCCTTGGAATATACCCCATTAACTACAATCTTCTGTCTCCTGCCAGTCAACCAATGCCTTATCCATTCAACTATTTTAACAAGGTCTTTAATGAGGGACAGTGTCAAATGCCTTACTGAATTCTACATAAGCTATATCTACTGCTTCTATATCTACTGCGTAAAAACAAAAAATGCCATGGACGTCAAGCTCCTCATACACACCCAGTAACATACTTATAGACATACTTAGATACTTACAGACACATATCAACACACAGGCTAACATAAGTACTTACACACACATGGTAACATACTAACTAGGGGGGGGGGTGGTACCTATTATTCCAAAGGGCAGGTTAGGCAGAGTCACCCCCAGCCCCTTGCCTCCTCTACCTGGTATTTAATATAACTAGAATGCACATACTCACTATTACAGACAGACACTAAAACAGTCTCACTCAATCATTACACCTCACTCCCATAACACGCCACCAACCATCTGACCTATCACATACTTTACCACATACTTTAGTAAGTTACAATGTGTCATATCTTTGTACAGCGCTGCAGAATAAAATGCTACTGATAATTGGTTCTCAGTTTTAAAATATTATTTTTCTGTATTCATAAAGCATTGAACAGGAGTAAGAAATATAATTCCTCGTAAATCAGAGTTAATCAATGGAATCCTAAAAAATGGGGCTTAGAATGATATACTGACGACTGGGTGATCAACCATAAATATAATAAGCTATGAATGTGTTTTATTGCACTCCAGGCTTAACATAGACCATCTTACTAGTTGTTTACAGTCCATATATCTTGCAGACGACTACACTTCATATATTTTGTGTGTTTGAATATAACCTGGTATACGTGTCATCCATCACTAACAGAAAGAGTGGCTTTCTTTCTGTTTTTTTTCAATATATATTTTTTCAGCTGTTTTTTTTTTTTTTTTTGCAGAAAATTGATGTATATAAACCGCTTGTTTTTAATTGTTAACACATGTAAAACAAAGGAGCAGCTGCAATGAGAAAATAGTCCCTCAACTATTATTAATAGCAACATCTTTTTTTTCTTCTCTAAACCCCAGAGCAACGTTTTAACAGTACAGTGTACACGAATTTCATTCACTCACATGTCAGCAAGCTGTGGGTGATAAATTAAAACAGAAAAAATGTCAGGTAAAACACCTCTATCTTGAATGAATCATTTTCCTGCAATTTTCTGGCAGATGGCCTGGAATGACCTGTTATGATTTAAGCCTTTTTAACTGTTGCTACTCCAAACTAAGTGGGACAGAAATGAAATGTTTGAAATGAATTTATTTAGGTTTTTACTGTTAATACTAGACTTTGATGTCCACTTTCATTCACGTTAAAACACCAGTGAGTGTGCACCTGATAACCCTGGTTTATTAGTGTCTAAACCTGTTTCATGTTAGTATGGCATTAACCTCCTTAACCTAGGCCCTTGGGACAACTTATTAATTGTTACTTTAGTAAAGTATTATATGTTTAATTAATCATTTTTTTCTAAAACAAATTAATGTTAATGTTTAGCATGGGTTCCTCGTAGTTTCTGCAGAATATTAATCAAGGGAAAATTGAACATAATTATTAAATCATTTTATATTTAGTTGCAGACTGATACCCCTGGAGTGGAGGCCTCCTGTAAATGGATATGAAGCAATCCATAGATTTATTATGTGCATGTTTCACCTTTTTGTAAATTTCTGTGGAGCTTATACTGGCGGGCATATATTGACTTGGTCTTAAAAATATATATTAGAGAGTTGTATTATATACTACTATGATGTAGCACTAAAGAATAATGCAGAACAGTTTTCTTGTTCCATTAAACTTGTCTGCTGACCTGGAGAAGTTGTGGTATTACAAAAAGAACAAGGTGTTTTTTTAAAATTATTTTCTAAAATGTACTGTTATTAGAACAAACATAAGGCTTAGAGGTGAGTAAGATGGTTGGTGCATGGTACAATTCTGAAACCATAATAGGTAAAGGTCTCTCTATGGACTAGCATCCTGAGCAGAGGAAGAGGCTGAGCCAGGTTGTCTCCAAGGTCTTCATAAGCCAAGCATAGCCAGGCATTAAGCTTGAGGGAACATTGGCTAACTCAGTTATATATAAACTTGATTGAGGTACTAAATTGTAGTGTGGGTGTAAAGCCAGCATTACCTTTAATTTTAATTCCAGGGTTTAATTTAAGAGATCAATCTAATACAAGCAAATGAATGGCAATCCTTCCATAGACCCCAGTGGAACAATGAGGCAAAGATACACTGGGCCAGATTTAGTAACTGACACATCTCATTAATTCCGTGGGAAGATTTGTGTTCAGTGACAAAGTGTAGTTAGTAACATGTTACCGATGAGGGAGAGCACAATAATGACACAACAATATCAATAATATGTAGATAATATGCAACATGGCAAGGTGTTTATTTAATTATTTTGATGCATGTATACATGCATCTGCTGCAAAAATGTATCCATCATAAAACCAGGTACACTCCAAAAAACTCAGTTACTACACAAGATCAGCAGGTTAGATTCCCGAGAATAGTATTGGCAGTTTTCTTATGGCTTTGTATAAAACATATTCTGTTTGCTCATCTGTTTTTGCTTGTTTCTTCTACATAAAACATGATACATAAGATTATAGATGCATATTTTCATTTAATTTCCAATAGCACACTGGTATAAACAGGCAAACAAAAGCCTTTCAGTTGCAAATATATTTTTATTACGCCTAGTTGTACGATACAATGCATAAACTTGCAAAAACAAACAGATTGAGCAGGGCTTTGATTCTTGAGGACATATGAGGAAGAGATCACAACGCGCTTTGCTTATAGGTAGGGCATGTTCTAGCATGAAAAACAGTGCTAACTTCACTAAAACTCTTGTTTCTTCTCCCGGGGAAGATTTTTACCAGACTGAAACCTCTGTGGAAATTACATTTCTGAATTTTAAACAATGTATGCAAAACGCTGCACTCCGAACTATCAAATCAGTCATGCAAATACAAATTTGTGTGAATCCCCATTTTTCACGCCGTTCTAACGGTCCTTACATATGCATGACAAAATATAAATATTTATATCAGGTT